>NW_005842354.1:1094320-1098779 GCF_000455745.1 Alligator sinensis
CCCCCCCCCCCCCCCCCCCCAAAAAAAAACAACAACAACCCCAAACCAACCAAAAACCAAACAAACCAGACTTTACTGGAAGCAGCAGCATGTTAATTCGAGCTAGCTCCACAGCGTCTGTAAAGACTGGGCACTTCAGCAGGGCTTTTTGGCGCATTTAGCTGAAGATGCTTCAATCATCTATTAGATAGAAGCACCAAAAAAGCACCCAGTCTTTACAAATGTCAGGCGAACCAGATAAAACGAATGTGCTGCCACTCCTGGTTATGCGTGGGGCTTGGCACGGGAATGTGTTGAGTTTAAAGTAAAGCGCTGTTTTTTGTTGGTTTTTTTTTAACGTCAGCAAGCAGCCTCAGAATCCAGTGTATCCCTAGGACACTGTAGTTTTTAAGGGTATTGCAGGGCCTAGCTGTAATTCATCCAGGTTCCTTGACGTCCCACAAACAAGCAAGTTTTACATTATATTTTTAAGTTTGTGTTGCAGCTTTTATTCAGCTCCAGCTGTGACGGCTGAGAAGAAAACAGAAAGTACTAAGACATATAGGGATTTATCTGTCCCAGGAATATGGGAAAATGATGAAGTTAGAAGGAGGCATTTTTTCATTTCTCTGCTGGAATGCAGTGAAATCTGTGAGCCAGGCAGTTTTGAGGACTGAAACAAACATGCCAATTCTCTATTTAACTAAAGATGAGTTTAGTTACATACAAGTATTTTTGGAACTACAGGCATAATTCCCAGCATTTGGTTCTTGGGGCCCTCCTTATGGGGACTATGATCCTATGGTCTAGGTTATATATACAACAGTAAATATTTAGCTGTTTTATTAAATATCTTCTTCTTTGTTGAATGTTAATATGGCACTGACTAAACTGCCTTAGAGTGCTGGCTTGCTCCATCAGAATACACAGTGCAATGACTTCCTTTTGCTTCTATTCCCTACAATTCCTTCCCCATAGGATGGAAGAAAGGGAAAACAATAACTTATTGCTCTTTGCTCCCTGCAGACAAGAGGAGTCTTTTCTGGCAAGGCACTTTGACTAGTACAGGTTTTTCTAGTATACTTTCCAGCTCTTCCCTCCTTCTCCTTCTAGTTCTATGAAGGAGAAGGAGGGACTACCAATAAATTTAACAACTACTGGAGACTCAGTGGGATATGATTTGACAACTTAGTTTTCCCATGTATGGAGGTATTTAGTACAGTAGTGGGTGGACACTCAACTTAATTATTATGGAGCAATTCATTCTGGATTTTACTCCATAGTAAATTTACTCCATAACGGGCACAGCTACATGAGATGCTACTGTGCAGTGGTTACTGCACATTTATTTAATACTTACTTATAAATACAACTATTGCACGTGTATTTAGTATTTGTATAAGCAAGTACTAAATAACTGTGCAGTAACTGGAGTTACTGTGCGGTAGCGTCGGCCAACACTTTTAAGTGACGCTACTGTGCAGTAGCCTAATGCTACTATGCAGTAGCATCTCTGCACGGTTTCTGCCATGCAACACTACTGTGCAGTAATATCAAGCTACTGTGCAGTCAGCATCTTGTGTAGATGTGTCCAATAAATAGTGGACAGCTAACCCCAAACTAGGTGCACCTGGCCAAAAGGCAGCAAGGGAACCAGTTTTCATTAAACAATTGGTTATCCTGGAATGAAACTGCCCAAGGGTGTGGATGGATGAGCAGCTTCATGCCACTTTATAATGTGTCCTCCCTTTCTGAGGGATAACTTAATTTCTTACTGCAGTGATGTACACAGGTGTAAGGCTGCATGCCATGATCTGTTCCACTTTTATCATTGCATAAAGTCAAATGACTCCAAAATAAATACATCACATGTTCATACTCAATGTTGTGCACTATTAAGTCCATGCATAGCTATTTTATAGCTACTTTATACTTGGGTGTTTAATTTCTTGAAAACTGAATACCAATTTCTGGTCATCACCACCAAATATAAATTTGGAACAACTCCAGAATTTCTCTAGAGAAATAATTTGAGTTCAGTAAGACAGAATCTAGGTCCTAATTCAACAAGGCATTTAAGTGTTTGGAGGCCCAATCATACAACACAGTGGGAGCAGTTAGTGCTATATGGGTTTACTGTGCAGTAATTTACTGCAAGTAATCTTGCCTTGGGCAAGCATCTACACGTGCAGCCATCTGGGAGCAGATTCGCTTCTCATGGCACTAGCCTGCTCCCGGGCTCCTCTGGCCCTGTGCTGCCCCACTGCAGCAGCCAGGGGGAGCTGAAGGCTCTGGCTACAGCTGCCTGGGGTCAGAGGCCCACTTTAAAGGCCATCCCTGCATAGTGCGGCCTGGCCACCTGCATTTCTGGCCCAGAGCAGCCTGTAGTGTGCTGGCACAGCCCTCTATGACTCTGTCTCCAGAGCCTGTGCCTGCTGCCCAATGGCTGCTCCACTCCCAGCTCTGGGAGTGATGACCCATGTCCCAGGCTCTTGCTTGCCACCCTGATCACTGTTTTGCTGCCCTGGTGTCCACCTCCTGGCCCAGGTCAGTCTTGGCCCTGCCTATCCTGCCATGTTGGCTGCCATATGGCCAGACTCACTGCGATGTCTGAGGCCCCCTGCCACTGCATTGATGCCACCCAGCCCATGGGCTGCTGCCTGGACCCCAGTAGGGATGCTGATGATGTGCATGTGGATGCTGCCACCAGTGCATCCATGAACTCCTAGGGCTTCAGCCCTGCCACCTGTCGGCCTGTCCAGCCAGCCACAACTGGTGGTGCATGTCATCCAGACCATTTGGAATGATGAACTGTAGCTGGAGTCCTTTTGGATGATCTGGACTACATTCTAGGAGCAACTCAATCAGCTCCACCTCTAGCTGGAGTGGCAGACCACCACCATGTGGCTGCCCCTCCCCACAGAGAACCAGTTGGCAATTGCCCTGCTCAAGCTCACCATGTCCACCAGTCGTGCTACGTTGGCCACTTCTTCAGTGTGGGCAAAGCGACTGCCAGGGAGGCTGTCCTGGAGGTCTGTGGCACCTTCCAGGATGTGCTGGCCACCTGCCTGCCCTGGGATGACCACCCTTACTACACCTGATGGGGCTTCCACTGCGTTGTGCTGCAGACTGTCATTGACCACCAGGGCACCTTAACCAATATGAGGTCTGGCTGGGCTGGCAGGACCCACAATGCCCAGGGGTTCTGGAACTCCACCCTGCCATCCCTGATGGAGAGTGAGTGCTTCACACCAGGGATGCCAGACCTCCAACTTGGCAAGGTGACTGTCCTGTCCCTCTTCAAGCGGGACCCCACTTACCCACTCATCCCTTGGCTTATTTGGACCTACACAAACCAGCTGGACCCCTGCCAGACACATTTTAACAGGTGCCTGGCCATGACCTGCATGCTGGCAGAATGCACCTTTGACTGCCTAAAGGGATGCTGGCATACCCTCATCATCTGCCTTGAGGTTGCAGATGCCAGCATCCCTTGGGTCATCATTGTGGTCTGTGTGCTGCATAACTTCTGCAAGGCCTGGGGACAGCTCTTCCATGAGGAGTGGGCAGAGGAGGTGCAGTGGGCAGAGGACACCAGGCAGCAGGAGTGTGGCAGTGACAGAGATGGGATCCTCCCACCAAGGCCCTGGGTAAGTCACACAGCCAGCAGCAGGGCCAGGGCACCAACTGTTCCTGTGTGCCCTGCTGTAGGCCACTTAAACCAGCAATTCTCAACCTTTTCCACCTTACATCCCACCAACCATTGGTCCCCAAAACCCTGGTCCCACCATGATAAATGACGAATGGGGGAGGGAGGGGGCTTCCGGCAGCCGGTTAGTGAGCAAACCTGGAAGTGCCCGCGGCACACAGAAGCATAAATCCTGGCGGTGAACCCGGAAACATTGGCAGTGAACCTGGAAGTGCTGGCGGTGAGCCTGCTGCTTCTCAGCGTCCCACCTACACGGCCTTCATGTCCCACCAGTGGGATGTGTCCCACCGGTTGAGAAACACTGACTTAGATGGCCAGCCATAGACCCCAGCCCCACTGCACACCCCCAGCAGCACAATCACAGTACACAGTTTTCTGCACAGACCCCATCTTTCCCTCCCAACCCACAGAGCCCCACCACCAACCACATCAACCATCAGCAATAAAGCACACTCTTCCCCATACAGACTATGTACAGTGCTCTGTCCACCCTCCTGGGGAGGAGCATAGTGGAGTGGGGGAGCTTATGTGGCAGAGCCCAGGGACAGGCACCCAGCACCCTGGCCTCTGACTGCACCACTGCAGGTGCGCATGCTGACCTACCCTGAGGGTCACTGAGGGAGCCACACTGGCCTCATCCCTGTCCTAGAATGCCTTGTCCACCTGGTCCCTCTCCAGCTCCTGTGCAACCCTCTCCTGCCTGCACATGACATCCTTCGTGTACCAGGCCTGTGAGTCTGCCAGTTGCTCCTCCACCATGGTGACTAGATG
>NW_005842354.1:1098810-1121013 GCF_000455745.1 Alligator sinensis
TTCAGCAGATATCACAGATTGTATTCTAAGTACCAACTTTCACTAACAAGGGCTTGCTTGGAGTGTTTGTAGAAAAATAGGATTATAAAGTGGTTTAATGCTGACCCAAGCACAAAGTGATGTTTATTTATTCACTTTAATTCTAGTAGTTTTATATTGGCAGTTAATTTCGATGTGTCAAAATCCTTTTAAATTCTTACTTGTATTGTATATAGTTAATATTTTTGCTCTGAATTTGATTTGCTCTTTACTGCCAACTGTGTTGTTATCTACCTTAAAAATGAAATCATATAATTGAACAGGTTTGAAGTAAAACTTTTTTAAAAGGTTCGTAATGGATGGTGTAAGCCAGAGCACACTTCAGAAAAATAACTGTAATAATGCATTGTTTGTGTAGCCAATTATGAAAAACTGCCAAGTGATACAAATTTTGGTTTTTTGATGCTCATCCAAAAACAGCCTTTCTTTAGTTTTAACTCATGATCTTCCTCTTAGTATTAGAAGAGCCATTTACTGCTGGAGTGAACCTCAGGAGTGGCACAAGGACTTTTGCCACCCTAGGCTAATGAAATTTTGTCAGCCTCCTTCGTAATGTATACTTTTCATTGATTCTAATGGGAGGAGGCTTAGTCCTTTGGTTGCAATTAGACCAAGTCAACTAACCATTCTATTTGAGAAAAATCTCCTATTTGAGGGGGGAAAAAATATCCTGGGACTTGGCAAGGATGAGCGCCAGACAGCCCTAGAGTGGTAGCTTGGCAGTGCCAGAGCTACCCTGCTTGTTTCTGTACACACTGAGACTCCAGAGAACATGTATGAGGTGACACACACCTCATTTTTGCTTCCCCCTTCAAGTGCTGTCTGGCTAGTTATGCCTGCGGTGGCTAACCTAAGATGCAAAGGGTTTTTTTTCCTCAAAAGGGAGATTTTTTTTTCTGACAAATAGAACTGTTAGTTTAGTTTGATTCCAAGGAAAGGACTAAGCCTCCTCCCATTGGAATCAATGGAAAATTCACCATTCACTACTCAAAGTCTGGACAAGGTTGGCTCCAATGTTAACTTGTTGCAGTAATTCCTTTTTTCCCTAAATCATCCATTCTCTTTCTTTTTCCAACCTTTTTCTTCACAAATTCTAATGAGACTAAAATCTGACAACCTGTATTGATTGCATATGTCTATGCACTAAACAGAACAGGTCCTGTGTTATAAACAAATAGACACTGTATACCAGGGGCTGTTAATATACAGGCTGTGGGCTGGATCTGGCCCATAGAGCCACTGAATCTGGTCCACAGAGCTACAAGGCTTTGTCTGTGCCCATACCCATGCTGGGGCTGAGCAGTGAGGAGCTGCACCAGGGTGGGGAACTGGAATCTGTGCCCAGCATTGCTGCCTCTTACCCCGACCACTCCCCCCTGCCCATCCTGTCGCCCTTTCCCCTGCTCAGCAGCTATAGTGCAAGCACAGCTTCTAGCTGGACCAGATCTGCACTGGGGCTAGGCTAGGTAGGGGTGGAAGTAGAAGTAGTGTTAAAGAAGCTTTCAGCTCCCTGCAGCACCCAACACAGGGGCACAGCATGGGACTGACAACCGAGAGGCTGAGGCAATGCCCCATACCACCTGCAGGCTCAGGGCAGGCTGCTGGAGGTGGGCTACAGGCAGCTGCAGCTGGCCTCAGCAGTCAGAAGCTGTCTGCAGCTGGGCCTGGGTGCTGGCACCCTGCAGACCTGGATGGCATGGGGCTGGCAGCTGTGTGGCACTGCGATGCCAGGCAGTGGCACCGGCATGCAGGTAGGCTTGCACAGCTAGGCTGCAGCCTGTCCAGGGGGACATAGGAGCCTGGAGTGCCTTCAGGCTCCCTGCCTGTATGCCCCAGGGCTCAAAATACCTCTATGGCAGCCCATCCCTGGGGCAGGAGAGGCTCCCAGCCTGGAGCCCTGGGGCTAGCCTCAGGCTGGCTCCCTAGTGGCAGGGCTGAGCTGGGAGCAAATTTTCTCCCAGGTCATGTTTATACATGTGTTAGTGTTCAGTAACTAATCATGAGTAAATTTACTCATGATTAGCGATTTTTACTCTGCAGTAAGCATGAGCACATGTAGACACACATGCTTAATGTGCAGTAAACTAGGCTACTACGCAGTTAAGTTTCTTGTGTAGATGCGCCCACAGTATGTAGGGAGTGACCATTTTATATTCCTACATCAATGTGGCTGGGGAATATACACTATTACTAACTCGTATGCCTTTAGCTCCCCGAAAAGCTCTGCCTAGTCTGCTGTTCCAGTCAGCTAGATCCGCATGTTATGTAGAGGAATCCAGGATGACTGAAGCGCTGCTAGACTAGTAGTTCCTAGAAGCCAATGGAAAATATCAGATGGGCCAGAATACTTGTGGACATTTCTGCTGTATGCCCACCTTTGGGGGAGAGGGATTTTAGACCTAATACCCTGTGTAGTCTGAACAGTCTCAGGAATAGGTTGCCTGTTTGTGGGCTGCTGTAGTGCTACTACTATTCCTGAACACCCAAATTGTTGACAGAGAACAGAATGATGGTAAAACTGGTGGAAAGGTCAGGAAAGCTTCTGTATCCCAAATTCAGGAACAATATGTTCCTTGTATTTTGCCTTTCTCAGACCTAGCAGTGGACTGAAAAGTTTTTAGGAGACACATGAAATTCCAAATTTGGACATGGAGGAAATAATATGCTGGCATGCCAATTGACAAAGCCCAAAGTCACATGACAAATCCATCAAAGGATGTCCTGCTATCCCTTCCACTGGATCTATTCCTTTGACTGTTTCACAAGAGCTCAAGCTTACTGACCTTCAGGGCAGCTACAAAGTGGAGCATTTACTAAACTGTGCCCTACCACTGCTGGGTTAGTTCGTTACTACAGCTGATACAGTGGTACAGTGGAGGTGCTGTTCGTAGTGGACAGTCTGAACATTATTTTTTAGTGAATGTGTTTGTTTGAAAGGATTTGCTGTGTATTTATAAAGGTCAGTCTTAAATATTTCTTACCAATTTACTTTCAATTTAATCTTATGTTAGTCTAAGGTATTTATACAGCATCCTGAAACATATACAGCTCTGAAACATGCTTTATAAACTCAATAATATAGCAACAAATCTATTTTTGCCTGAGCTCTTGAGAGCATTTGCAAAATCCCTACCTGAGAACAATCAGCAGCAATCAGCCAAGGAATTCGTGAATGACTGATTTTGACATCTGGAGCCGTAAGTTTCTCACAATATAGAATAAAACAGCTGTGCTACTTCTGCCTAGAAAGGTTGTTAGTGTAATTGTGTGAAATACCATATTTACTCAAATAGAAGATGACTCTGATTATAATCTTCAACAATTAGATTCTATATATGGAAAATATATTTTAAAAATGTATAACTTTCAAGGTATAGAATCTATATCTATTGGAGGCTTACCTTGAATTTGACTCCCTCCCACTGCTACAGAGATAATAGATCTGCAGGGTTCAAGTAGCCCCTTTGCACTCTGCTTCCCCTCACCTTCTTCCTCTGGCAGCCCTTTCCCCCTCTCTTTACTGTCAGACCCTGCTCTCCCTGAGCACATGGAAGCGAGGAATGAATTTGTAAGTAATGACCTTGAAATTAAATGTGGCTGTCGTAATTTGCATATAGTACCCAGACACTTAGTTCAACCAGAATTGATGCATATTGCCTTTTTTCTTTTAAACTGCTGTAAGTTTTAGCACAGGTAGTCCAAGGGCATGTCTACATGAGATGCTATGGCAACATAGCACCGGCAGGCACAAATTGTGATGCCACTGCTATTGTGTAGTAGCAATGAGCTACTGCACAGTAGTTTGTTGCTACTGCACAGAAGGGTTGGAAATGACCCGTGTGGTGTTGGGACAATGCAGTACTGTTGGTTACTGCACAATCATTTAGTACTTTCTTTAGCAGTAACAACTGCGCAGTCAGGTGCATGTGTAGACACGCCCCACAAACACACTTTTAAACAGCACCTTGGCTTCTACTTATAGTACAAACTTTCTTTTTTGCCAGAATATTTATTTCTATATATATATAAATGAATGTGTGTATATATATATATATATATATATATAGCAGCACTTTATATATATAAATAACTATACCTCTACCAACCTGCCTTGTGACTGCTACAGTCCACTTGATAGTCCAAAATACACCTTTACAGTTATACCATTCTCATTTCTGTTACAAAACTGCACCATGCACCCACTATCCCATGTGCCCATTACTGTCACCTTTAACCATCACAATTATACAAAGAACCACCTGAGTGCCCTCCCCTTACCAGCTCTGCCTGCTTCCCTACCTATCCAAGTCTTTTCACTCATCATTGTATTCATCACTGTCTCTGTCATTGCTATGCATGCTATTGGTTTAAAGTCAAAAGGCTTATGATTCACCGCATTGTTCATTGGGCTGGACCTACCAAAGTCAACAGCATTTCAAGCCATGGTGACCCCACAACTTAGCACTGCTCAGTATGTGTGTGTACTCTACATACAGCCCCCTGAAGGACCCACATGCTAATTAGCCCCAACTCATGACTGGAACCAGGTGTTCTTGTCATGAGCTCTTGGATCCTCCAAAAATTGATATGCAGATGAGGTGCAGGGCAATCTACTCCGGCTTTACCTCATGGAGGCCAGGGCCATGCTAGTCCTATGGGACAGGTTGAAAGAAGGAGCAACAGAGGGATTCTGAATGAACTGTTTTGGGCCCTCTTTGGTGATTTTTGCGAGGCACTTAAGACCTGTGAAGAAACAGGAATCTTTGGAAATGGGAAAGAAAGGTGCAGCTCAGCTGTGGGAGTGTCAAGGATGTCAAAATGTATGTAACATAGTGGCTCAACACGAGTTGCAGAAGAGTCAGTGATGAGGGAGACTGAGCTTAATGGGCAATACTAAATATCTTATTCAGATGGGCTACACTAATTTGTCCTCATGCTAGGTTCTTGAGATGAGTCCCCTGGAAAGAAGCAAAGATGATGATGACAATGATAATGTAAATAGTGATCAATACAATGACAAGTGAAAGGACTGAGCAAACAGGCAGGGAAGTTGTGGGGGTGGATGAACAGGGTAGTGGGGAGGACACTGAGGTGGTCCTTTGAGTAATTGTGATGGTTAAAGGTGACAGTGATGGTCAAATGGGTGCATGGACACATGGGTGCATGGGTGTGTGGTGCAGTTCTGTAACAGGAATAAGAATGGTATAACTGTGAAGGTGTGTTTTGGACTGTCAAGTAAACCACAGCAGACAGGTTGGTAGAGGTATATATATATCTATAGAAATACATTTTTTTGGAAAAAAAAAGTAGGTTCTCATCAGCATCTTGGCCTTTTTGGCTAAGATCAAATGTAGGGCACCAAAGGATGTCAAGGCTCACTCTGGCCCTCCTGGTGTCAGCCTGGAATTGCAGTACATCCAGGCACAGAGCCAATTCCCTGCAGAAGGAACACCTGCCTGTTTTTTTAAGGCCCACAAAAAAAATGGTTTCCATCAGCATCTTTGGCACCATGGAGGGTGTCGGAGCTTTCTCCAACCGCTCCAAGTGGTGGTTTGGTATTGCAGTACCTCTCTGAGTGGTAGTCTGTGTGTGTATGGAAAGGCACGCGCATGCACACACACACACACACACACGCAGACACATTCCATCAGCATGTTTGCCCAATATGGACCATGTGGACCTTTTTTATGGTCATGTTCAGTGTTGGCTGTACTTCATCAACTTCATAGCTGGTTCCATTACTGGGCACGTGCTGTCTTTAATCATAGAAGTGATAGACAGTGTATTTAATGAGGTTCCCTTGTTTGTACTTATACAAACAAGGGACTTTTTCCCCATGCCAATTTGGGGGAAAAAACCTCATCTTGTATTGGAGTAAGTAACTAAGCTGCCCTAAGCATTAACGGCTAAACCTGATATACTTCATAGTCAAATCAGAATACTTTGCATGGAACAGGGTTTGTAAAAAACTCTTCTCTCAATGCATAGCATAATCATCCTATATAAATACCTACATAACCATGATTTCCACATTCAACTAGCAGGACATAGCACAACATTTTGCATAATTAAGCTAGCAAAAGCTGCTATTTAACATTGCTCAGCTAGCATGCATATAAGGAACAGAAAGTATTGAGAGGCCCAATACTTCATATTTTTCAAATAAGGTGCATTAAATCAGCTCAGAATCTGACCCATAGAATTAATATTCATAATAAAAATAATTAAGGTGGCCAGTAAATTTTAATGGAAACCATGCTGCTCTATATAACAAATGAATTCGGATATTCCTAGGTCAAATATTTGTGGTACTTAAGAAATACAGTGTATGTGTTTGTTTGTATCCCTTCAACAATGTTCTTAACTACTATAAGGACATAAGAAGTCTCATTCTGGGTCAGATGATGGTCCATCTAGCCCACTATCCTTTCTCTGACAGTGGCCAATAGAAGGGAGAACATATGTACTGGGCATCCCTAGTGTAATCCATCCCTGTCATACCCTCCCTGGCACTAACCATATCACTTTAGGGAAGTCAGAGGACATAACCCTGACTGTTCTATTTAATAACTATCAATGGACCTGCCTTCCATGAATTTGCTTAATCCCTTTTTGAAGGTATTTTTAAAAAGGAGACATTTCACATATGTCAAATGGCAGACTTTGCTGCCCCACAGTACAAATGATGATTCGTGGAATAGTGCCAACAGTGGGGTGGAAAAACCATTAGTCTGAACTGGATTTCAGGAATGTAAACAGTGTCTTACCCATGCAAAATACAGGTACTGTACCAGTCTGACCTAACCTGTGGGATTCAGAAGAATGCTGCCAGCCTGCAAATTAATTGCGCCTCTTTGGACATGAGTTCTTGTAGCAAATATTTTCTCCAAGCTTCCCCCAGAACACCCCACCCTACCCTTACTCCTAAATATAAGAGAGATACACAAACAAGGTGTTGCCAGTCCCACCAATAGGCTTACACAAGTCCAAGAAATAAGATCCGCTGGTGACTGGCAGCTACAGGTTAAACAAAGCAACGTGGCTTGGGTGCTTTTGTCCTTGTCTTTCTGTACCTTTTCTCAAATGCTTTGATTGGGATATTTTTCATTTGAAAGCAAAGCTCAGATTATAGAGATTTTTTTGTAGCTTCTTCTCTATTACACTTAGGGTCTGGTCTATGTGCTCCACTGAAATAATCCTAGTTACTAACTTAACATAGCTGTTGCAAATGCAAACTTTAGTTCAGGTTTTCCGGGGAAGAGATAGAACCTTAACCAGTCAGGGTGAGCTTTTCAAGAGATCCTAAAGGAATTAGGTGCCAAACTTCCTCTGAAATCCAATCAAGTTGGATACCCCTTTTCTTAAGATGCTTTTACAACTCTGCCTAAACTCCTGAAAGTTAGCCCTCCTGTCCCTCTGTAACAGACACAGAGTAAGGGGAAAGGGCCAAGACTTTCTCAGCCTCATGTTATTTTTAACTGTTCCAGTATTCTATAATAAACCCAAACCATGCTATAATCTTGACAGGAAACATACAGCTTCATAATTAATATCCTACCTGTCATAAACCATCAAAATGGAGGTATGAGATACAGCTTGTTATTATATTTCAGTTTAAAAGCAACAAGTTTTACTGCCAGTCACTCAAGGGGTTTGACATTGATGTTATAAATGCATATGTGTAAGACCTGCCCCAAAGCCCATGGAAGCCAATGGAAAGCTTCCATTGAATTAAGCTGGCTTTGGAATAGGCCCATGAAGATTTGTGTTCCGGCTACTGATTTAAACAAAATCCAGCATTTAGATAATCACCAAAATGTAAATACCCTGCTGCTGTGCCCCTAGACATAGCTTCCTGCCTTCATGTTTTAATCTAACATGTACATTCTAAACATTGAAAAATGCGAACAGTCTGCCAGCACTGCAGTTAGACAGCAGTGCACATGGACTACTTTTCAAGCTTTAGGGAGCATGCAACCCCTATTTAATAAGGGGTTTCTTTTCCATTGGCTTCATTGTCCAGAAACTCACAGTAGAATTATGCTATAGTCTATGATGGACTATGACCAGACATGAAGAAAAGTATTTCATTAAACATTAAAGAAGAAACATTATGTCATATTTGAGTATAAAATTTTTGAAGCTAAAGTTTAGATGGGAAGGCTGAATATATCTTGTCGGCAACCCTGAAGTAACAAAAGTGCCAAAATGACAAATTTTCACTGCTAGCATTCCACAAATATTAGTGCATCTGTTAGATATATCTATATCTATGTATAGTGAAATATCATCACTGTGTTGAAGTGACAAATGTGTATTATAAAGCTTTGTTATAGTTGCTATAATTATACATGCCTAACTAAAACCTGACAGAAAACACTTGTAGCGGGATGGTTTTTTTGGAGCAGATTTTTGCAAAACACTTCTACATTTACCTGTGAAAAATGGTGATACGCATTTCCTGCACACAAAATAGTATATGCACTGAGAAATACAGTATACAAAATAGTAAAAGCACCACATACTACAACTCAATATCTTTCTTTGCACAAAAACATTAATACTTTTCTAATTTTACTGGAAATATTTCACCTAATACATTCTAGGATTGAATTTACTTCTTTAAGGCCACACCACATTGATAGTAAGGAGGCTTCTAAGACGCTCTGGTCTTTCTCCTCCATTAGTGACAACTGATGAGCTCCCTTGCACTTACTGGTCTGTAAGTATGACCTTGTACCTTGCACTGTTATATTTTACTCCAGTTCTCAATATCAGTCAGTTCTTCCCATGATCACAGCTTCTATATTGCTGATACCTCCCAACTTTGAAAAAATATTTCCCCCCCATCTACCATCTACCATCCCACTAATAGGTCAGACAGACATTTTTCACCTTGTACATTGGATGTAAAAAAGTACCTTTCATGGGTACAATTACAGAATTGTTTGATAAATATATAAGATGCACAGAACACAAACAGAAGCCTTACAGCAGCTACATACAATACTAGATGATCTTTTAACGTTTACTAAAGGCACATCACAAAAACAGTTTTTATCCCCCTCAATATGGCACTCTTCTGCTATAATTCATATTCTCAGCAGGGAATATAAATGGACATAAATGTATTTTGGACAGGAATATAGGCTCAGGGTATAGGAATTTAATGGTAAACTTTGACCTGCTTGCTTGTGTCATGGCTGAATTTGGTGTATAAACTTTCATAACTGTTAAATTTAATTTTTAACTGTTTTTATCTAAGCTGTACCACCAGCTGTATCATGTCTTTTTTCTGTGATTTTGTATGTCTCTGCTGCATGACCTTCTGAAATTAGTGAAGAGTTATTCTAATATTTAACCACAAGGTGTCTACCAATCCATTCCTCTTTTCACCATGTCAGTTAAAGAGAAGCACTGTTTATTCTTATAGCTTGTAACTAAATCTTTTTTACTGAAGCACCTGAATCCATTTACATCCCACACTTGCCCATTTCTTTGTCACTAAGAGCCTGCACCCTGGACTTTTGAGGAAAACTGTGTGAGGGGAAAAATCTTTTGCACTTGCACGAAACATTTCTTCCCCTCTTCCATTTTAGAACATAGCAGAAAGAGGACAGGCTTCCAAAGGAGGAATAAGAGAGATGGCTATCCTTGAAGGGATGGTGTAAATGAGCATGTGGAAAGATCAGAAAGACAAACAGAGGCCTAGACAGGTGTTACATTTCTGTCAGTAGAAATACTGCTCTCCTGCTAAAAGCTGGATTGTACAGGCATTCGTGCAGTTTCTCTTACAGGAAACATGCCATATCCAGGAGCAAATTCTTACTTTTTCAATGAGGAAGATTTATCCTATGCCAGTTTCTTGTGCAGGAACTAGTGCCTGTGCTTCCCTAGCACTTGCCTTCTCCTGGGAACTGGGAGGGGTGAGGTAATAGATCAGACCCACACACTGACCTCACATGCTGGATCCAGTTGCTGCAGATCCATGCTGTATGTGGTCCCTGCTCTGGAGCTGCAGGGTCACGCTGCAAGCAGCAGCCGCTCCAGCATGTGCCACTGGATCTGGCATAGAGCCAATGCACGCTGGAGTGGGTGCTGTGAGTGATGAAGTCCTAGAGTGGCCAGAGCGGGTGCTGCATGTAGCACGTGAGACCATAGTGCTTGTTTGTCAACTCTGACACCCACAGGCAGCACTGGGCTTTAATAAAGCCTAGATGATAGGACTCTGAGGGCCAGAGCTGGCCTTCAGGCTGTACCTTTGACACCCTTGCATTACACATTTCTAGAACATACCGTAGTTATGGTGGTCCACCATATCAAACAGAAACACACTGGATTTGGGTTTTATAAAAACTTTTCTTGTGCTAGGAAATGCTCCTAGCTGATGACTGCTGTCACCCATGGATGTAGCTGAATGGGTTCTGGAAACAGTTTGGCTAGGGACAGAAGTTACACATAAACTGGCATAAGTGATCAGAAACGGGTTCAAATCTGTAACACAACATAAGTTTAGTGCACATAAACTGCTTTCAAAATGACCCAAACTGGCTGAAGATAAGCCTGGATGGATATAGTATCAGGCTTAACTGATTTAGTTTAAATTGGTTTATTGAATTTCTGTCTCAGACTCTCTCCAGTTCAAGTTAAATCACAGTCCCCAGGATGCTTTGCATCTGCCCCGTAACCTCCCCCCACCTCGCAGGGTGGGTGGGCTAGCCTTGGCCCAACTCGTTTGCTCCAGCCAAGCAGGACGGTGTGCTCTAGCACCCCCTGTCTTCTGGCTTGAGCTACTGCAGGGATGTGGTTGCATTTCTGGAATAAAAGGGAAATACCTGTTCACTTGCTTATTGGTTCAATCTACACAGCTTAAACTAACCTGTGAAGATTGAATCAATTAACCCTTGGGATTTTTTGACTGTTTGTACTTAGCCTTTAAGTGGAAGGACTAAAATAAGGTTCAGCACCAGTTTTATCATCAGCTTTCTAAAACCATGCCGAACGCTGTTGGCTATCATCTCTGCTTGAAGTTTAAATGTTTTCAGGACCAGCTCAGTTAGCTTCACTGCTAACACCCATTGTCAGAAACAGGCAAGTTTTCTACCGTACACAAACTCATGCAGCACTTGTCTTACACATAAATTGTGCCACTCCACACTGTGAAGTAAATTAACTTATACCCTCAAAACCTGATGGGGTGCATTAAAGAACAAAAGTCATTTGTTGCATGCCAGGCTGGCAATGGCTCCAATTAGTATATATAAGATATGATCTAATTCTCTCCAAACAGAAACACTTAAATTTCCAAACAGAAACACAAGCCCTTCAGGCTTGTTAGGACTGACCTTGCAGCACCCTGTGCAAAAGCCATTCACACACTCTTGGCCAATACAGCTGATTAGATCTCACTCACAGATAAAGAACAACATATCAGGGCATATAGATGTGCCCTCTATGCCACCCTCTATGTCCATGGTGATGGCTTTGGAAGGGAGAGGCTATTTGTTTGCAAACTAAACTGCAAACTGAAACTAAACTGAACAGGCTGCTGACTGGAATGGATGGAGTGGCAGCGACAGTGAAAAGATTCAGTGTACCACAGTACTCGCAGGGTAACTATCTGTATTGTGGCACAGCAGTCAAACAGGATCATAGGAAAGTCGGTTTGGAAGGGATCTCACAGAGTCATTTAGTCCAGCCCCCTGATCAAGGCAGGATCATCCCTGACTGAACCATCCCAACCAAGTGTTTTTCTAATCTGCTTTTGAAAGTTTCCAAGGATGGAGACTCCACAACTTGTCTAAATAAGTAGCCTGTTCCACCCTCATAGTCAAAAAGTTCCTTCTAATCTCCAACCCATATCTCCCCTGCTGCAGCTTCTGTCCCCTGTGGACATAGATAAAAGCCCATATCCATCCTCTCTAATAAGCAACTATTTGAAGACTCTTCTTAGTCTTCCCCAAACTAAAAAACCCTAGTTCTTTCAGCCTTTCCTTGTAAATCTTGTCTTTCAGGCCCCTGATCATTTTTATTACTGGACTCTTTCTAAACTGTCCACATCCTTCTTGAAGTGTGGAACCTAAAACTGGACACAGATGAGGCCTCACTAGTGCTAAATAGTGCAGAAGAGTCACTTCCCCTGATTTGCAAGTGACACTTCTGTTGATACAACCCCGTATACTGTTGGTTCTTTTTGCAGCAAGAACATTCTGCTGGTTCATATTCAGCTAATGGTCTATTTTAACCTGTAGGTCCTTCTCTGCAGTACTGCAACCTAGCCAATTATTCCCCAGTCTGTATTTGTGCTTACAATTATTTTGTCCCAGTTTCAGGACTTTACACTTGTCCTTGTTGAATTTCATCTGATTGACTGCAGACCATTTCTCCAGTCTATCCAGGGCATTCTGGAACATGTAGTAGGAGAGCTCAAAATCAAGACCTGATTAGATGATGTGCTTAACTATCATCTATCTTTATAAAAATCAGTCTTTACATCACCATAAAGGAGGAGTAGACAGCTAATGTAAATGTTATATTGGGCAGAGGAAATACCATGGAAGAACCTGCACTGCTCTAAGTGCCCTCTGTCTACAGCTTATCCCCAGGATAACCACTCGCTTATGGAAAACATATTATTACTTGCTCTATTCCAACCCAGTGGTAATGCCCTGTAATAGCTACCTTGATTCAGAGGTGGGCAAAATACAGCCCTCAGGCCATATCTGGCCTGCCAAGTGATCTAATCTGGCCCACCAGCTGCTGCCAGGAGCATGAACGATGCATCCCCCCCGGTGGCTGAGGGGGCATGGTGGCGGCAGGAGAGTGGCAGTGGTAGTGGGAGTTGCTGGGAGCTCCCGCAGATGCTGCTGGAACTGTTGGTGGTGGGGGTGGCGAGCGCTGACCAGGGGTCGGCGACCACCCACAGATGCCACCAGCAGCGGCGGTGGTGGCCAGTGGTGATCTCTGACCGCCTGCAGGTGCTGCCAACAGTGTTGGCAGTGTCTTTTCCTAGGGGGTGCACTGCCATGCTCAGGGGGTGCATGTGCACCTGCATGCACCCGCTACGCATTGCCAGTGGCCAGGAGCCTGAGGAGGGAGGGCTGTGCCACGTACCACTCCATTGTGCCACAGCTGGGGCTGGGCCAGGTCTCACAGTGCAGTGTGCAGACTCCTCTGCCTCCCCAGTATCCATCTTTCCCCTCATCTGTACTTCTGTTGGTGCTGTAGCTACACAGCCCTGGCACCACAGCTGCTGGGCCCACATGGGATGGGGTGTGATGCAACATGCTGAGTAGCTATCCTGCCTGCTGTAACAAGCCACTGCTGCCATGGTACTGCTAGTCCATGCCAGCTATGGCGGTGGAGGGGGGTCGGCTCAGCCTGGGACAGCTGCCCCCAACTTTCCTGGTGTGGCATGGTGGTGGCAGTGGCTCACTTCAGCAGGTAGGTGGGTGGGCTGGACAGTGGGATGGCTACTCAGCATGCTGCATCATGCCAAGACTGCACAATGCCAACATGAAGTTGGGTGGAGGTGGGGGAGATAGATGCAAGGCAGCATGTGGCACAGCCCAGCTCAGCTCTGGTTGCAGCAGAGCAAAGCAGTGCAAGGCACAGCCCTCCTTCCTCAGGCTCCTAACAGTGGCCAGCGGGCTGGATAGGATCAATTGCCTCCCCCACTACTGGCCCTCAGCAGTTCATCAAAACTCCTTAAGTGGCCCTTCAGCCTAAATAATTGCCCACCCCTGCCTTGAATGCTGCTTGTCTGTCAGCTGTAGATCTTATTCTACAAAAAGTATACAGATACAAAACAAATATAAATCCCACTAGTGTAAATATACCATCTGTGCAGATCATTAGAAGTTTAGAGGAAAGAATATGAAAGTTTGCCACTCTCAATGAGGCAGAAAAATACATATCAACAGGGACCTGGGATTGCCTATGGAAGGAGCAGTTACTTTAGGGGTCAGCAGCCTATGGTGCACAGGCTGGGTCTGGCTCACAAAGAGGTCTGACCTCACAAGGGGGATCAGTAGCACAGAGCTGCCCCAATGCTACCCATCCCCTCTGCAGCCCTGCTCTCTGCTGCAGCCTGGTGTTCTACTACATCTGAGCTTCTTTGCTGGACAGGATCAGGAATGTGCGGGAGAGTGAGAGTAGGCAACTGGACAATCTGGAGGGCAGAGACTTATCATCCCACAGTCATAGCCAAGTCACAAGTGCTGGCCTGTGCCGGCAAAAGGCTGTCAACCCCTGAGTTACTGCTTTGATGACTGGAGAGAAGGTGCGAGTCTATGAATATAATGGAGAGCACAAGAAACATTCTGCTTTGATTGCTGCTTTGCACTTGTCTCCAGTACCTCAGAGGAAAGAGTCATTCCTGTATGTGGGGGAAACAGGCACATATAAAAGAAAGATCAGATGAGCTTTATGTTTAAACTCTTAATCATATGCAACCTTATGCATTTTACAGGGGGTACCTGACTTCAGCTTATGATGGAGTTTCTTTTATACCTACCTCTTTAAATTGTTTTGAGGAAAATACTTACATCTGGCATAACTGATTAGATGCAATTCAAAGAAAATCAGTTTAAGCTATTTTAGGCTAGACTAGACTGTATTTATTAAAGCTCTAAAGCCTGACTTGAATTCTGAAAACAAGGATTTGATTGCAGAAGATTTTAAAATGCAAAGGGTTAGAGATTTGGATTCTCTTCTGGCTGAAGGAAAATATGGTTATAGCATTTAATAAAACTCTAGGGGCTCACTGCTGATTTGTAATAAACTCACAGAAAGCCTTGTAGCTAATGGAGTTTCTAGGCAAGGATGTCAGTTCTTTTTTGTCATAAGCTTATAACTTATGGTCCCAATTATACAAATTCACCCTCTTTAAAGTTAAAAGTCCATTACACAAACTTTATATCATGCACATATAGCCAAGTATGCTTTAATGTATGTGCTTTAATGTATGTGTTTAACTGATATAATGAGGTTAACTTGAAGGGGAATGAAGTAACCACAGGACACAGTTCCCATTAACATTGATGAAAGTATGGCACTCAAACCAAGGAAAGAACAGACCCTATGGATTCAGTTTTCACCTTGTGTAATGAGTTTCTTGAACACTGTGATCAAAATTCAGTCTGATACATTTTATAATATTTTTCAGTTATAAAGGTTTTCTGTTATATGGCAGATAAACTGAGGGCAGAACTGCTGATATATTAACTGGCCGACTGCCAACCTGACACATTACAGTATACATATTTTACTCCCTGCTGAATAATAAGTAGATAGAAAATACTCCCATTTTTTAAACAGTTCAAAGCACAACAGTTCACCAGCTAATTTGTTTGGTTGCATTTCATCTGCAATGATTTGTTCCTCAAATTACATTATTCTTGTTCTCAATTCTTCTGTTTTCTTCATGCTAAAGAAAATGATCAATGATCAGTTTCCCAAGGGAAGTAATACAGTGGAGCATCATGAGAAGTGAAAAGGATGGATGCCATAAAGGTGTTGTTTGCAATGTGCTCCTGCTTGTTATATTGTGATTATCTAAATAAAATGAATAGGTGCGGGCCTGGCATTTTCAGTTGCTAAAATAGTCATCCTGAGAACCTGGAGGGACTGACTTGATGAGCTGATGAAGTCCTGTGCCTTCCATTTCACGCAACTGGAGCTGTTCAACCTGTCTGAAAAATCAGGCCTTTGTGGCATTTAAAAAAAACGTATTTAGGCACTTTGGAACTGCAACGAGGCACTGAGTGTTTAAATGCTCAACTTGAGAAATTTGGGGACTTGGGGTGCAGACAGCTGTAACAATTGAAATATTTCCAAGTGAAATGAGAGGCAGGGATTTTTGTGGGTGATAGTTTTTATTGGACCAACTGTGTCCAACTTAATTTGGGATTTCAACAGACTTATTAGCTTCCATTACATCCTCTGATCCTGATCAGCAGAGGTGGTTGCTCAGAACCTCAAGGGCTTATACTCCTGGTTGTTTAAAATAGATTCTGAATAGCATTTGATGAATTTGGGGGGTGGATCAAAACCTGATGACATTCAACACGGAGAAATGCAAGTGCTCCACCTCAGGAGAAGAAACCCACATCATACTTGTAGGCTCGGGAGTGCTACATTCACTAGCACCACGACCGAAAGAGACGTGGGGGCGATTGACCACAAGATGAACATGAGCCACCAATGCAATGCTGCAGCCAGCAAAGCAAATAAAACTCTGGCTTGCATCTACTGATGCATCTCAAGCAAGACCTGAGAAGTCAACATTCTGCTTTACCCTTCCCTGGTGAGGCCGCAGCTGGAGTACTGCATCCAGTTCTGGGCTCCTCACTTCATAAAGGATATGGAGAAGCTTGAGAGTCCAGAGGAAAGCCATGCACATAATTAGAGGTCAAGAGAACAGGCCTTATGAGAAGAGGCTGAGAGGCAGGGGACTCTTCAGCCTGGAGGAACAAAGGCTCAGGGGTGACCTGGTGGCAGCCTATACGTATACAAGGGGTGCGCATCAGGACCTGGGACAATGTCACCAGGGCACCCCAAGGAGAGACAAGGTCTAATGATCACAAAATGCTGGAAGACTATTTTAGACTGGACATAAGGAAAAACTTATTTACTGTCTGAGTCTCCAGAGTCTGGAATAGACTCCCCCCAGAAGTGGTGCAGGCACCTACTTTGGATACCTTTGAAAATGCTTGGATACTTATCTTGCTGGGGTGATCTGACCACAGCTGACTTCCTGCCCCTTGGGCAGGGGGCTGGACCCGATGATCTTGCAAGGTCCCTTCCAGCCCTAATGTCTATAAAATCTATGAAATCTTATCTTGTCTGAAACAAGTTGCCAAGTAGTACCATTTGCTATACTTTAAGCAATGGTTCAGTTGGCCTGCAATGATCTTTGCAGGCTAAGTGCTTCATCTTAATGTGTGTGTGTGTGTGTGTGTGTGTGTGTGTGTGTATAATCTCTGTCGATATATATCCCTTTTTCCACTGTATTTTAACAGGGAGAAATGAGAATAACAAGTCCTTAAAACATCCATTCTTGTTTACAACAAGTTACAAACAAAACCATTGTCCTCTCACTAACAGAATCTGTATACCATATCTGTGACCAGAAGATTTTAATTCACACCCATAATACAAATATTTCTTAATCTTAGAACTTTACTGGTAGCCAATATATTAAAAGGGACATATGGTAATGGACTGCATTAATTGATGTATGCAAAATACAAGAAATGATTACCATTAAGTAAAATAACTAGCTATTAACCTGTCTAGGATATTTCAAAAGTACCATTAAGCCCCTTGATATAACAATCAAAAAATGTGAAATGTAATTATATTTAAACTGCATTTGCAAGAATTTGAACACAGATGCTGGAATGACTTTTTTCATCTTGTGGACATATACAAAAAACCCACAATGAACAATTTCCCTTCCAAAGCAAAATAGTAATATATAGATTTAGTTTGTCATTTCCCTGTTTTAAAATAAAGGCACCAGTCCCATTGAACAATTGACAAGTATTTACATATCGATCCAATAAAGATTAGCATTTTCTGGGAGCAGTACCTTGTTTATTTTTCATATGTTTGTAGCAAAGTGCTGTTGACATTTTTTGCCATACTGCTCCAACTGGAGTAACCACAATAGTTATATTTATACAGTTCTTTCCCTACAATTTGATGTGTTGATATTTTTGGCATTTAAATAAATTTGGTCTTAAACATTTCAGTTAAATTAAATAATAGCATAGTTCTACACTCATTGTTCCCTGTTCAGATAAAAAAGCTTTCATCTGAACTTTTCATTTGTGCCAGGGTGATTATGACTTGAATATCAGTTGCTTCCTGTACAAGATATCTGGAGACGTTAAGTAAAGATAGCTCAAAGAATCAGAATGTGGGTACTCAAGATTTCTAAGGCATAAGTATGAGGTTATTGAAAGTAATATAAGTTAAATGTAAAGTTGACAGGTGTGCTGGTTGGTTGATTTTGTTTTCAGTTGAACTAGAATTCTGCTGTCAAAAGTCTCAGAATCACAAGCTAGAACTAAAAGTGAATAGTGTTAGGACTCAGTAACCATGGGTGTTTCCTCATGTGCAAGGGTGTTTGCTTGCAGTGGCAAATAAAGTATTGGCAGAGCTTTGTTCCACTGCACAAGCCCTTGCATGTGAACTTTGGTGTGTGGCAAAATGCCCCGCGTCAGGGAAACTGCTTTTTCCCTGCTCCTCATAACTTCTGGCGTGCTGGAGGAGCCAGAGTGGAACTAAAGGAGGGAAGATGCTCTGGCCAGCAGCCAGAGCATCTCCCTGGAGGACTAAGCCTCCATGTCTGACAGTGCATGCTCCTGTGGTGTGCGCTGTGCTGCTTCTGCTGGCGGTGATTTTTTTTTTTGCTACTGGGTTTTCCTGGTAGCTTGGCTGAAGCCAATGTAACTTGGCCAAAGCCAGGTGGGGGCAGGCACCATGTCGGGGGAGCATGCTTTGGGGTGCACAGGCATGAGGGGGCAGGCAGCAGGGGGGAGTAAGTGATGGGAGGGGTAGGTGTCAGGGGGCAAAGTCCAGGGGGCAAGGGCTAGGGGTCAAGCCACATGACCCCTCTTGCCCCCTGCCACTACTTGCCTGTGGGGGGATGAATTAAAAATGACCCCCAATAATTAGACTGTATACATGAAATATTATAACAATTTTTGAAATTGTCTGTGTGTACAATCTAATTATGGGGGGGTGGTGTTAAAATCAAAGTCATCTTGAATTTGGATAAATATAGTACACTATTTATTATCCCTGAAAGGTTCAGTTGAGTGTTGGCTGAAAGCAATGAGAACCTACTTCAGAAATTATGACAACCATCTGAGTGCTTCCAGCAGTAGAAGTGATCGTCAGTATAGATAATGCCTGTTTCTTTGATTAATAGCTGACAGTTAATAAGGCCTACAGGGGATGTGCATGGACCAAACAATTTGTTCCTTAGGTTTGCTTCTTTTATAATCTGGAATATTTATTCTTTTCCAGTCATCACTATAAGTTATTTTTCTTGCAGTATATGCCCTCTGTCGCACAACAAATAAAGAAGAGACAGACTTTGTAAACTTCTTTTTAAAACCTTTTCTAATCAGTTCCCCAGTGGTACATTCTTCCTCTGGTTCAGTAAGTACCAAAACTGCATAACTACCAAGCCTCTTACACAGGTGATGAGAAGGCTCTTGATTTTTTTTCATAGACTGCTTCATACAAGCTGTTTTGTTGACCCATTCCCATCCCATACACTGACAAACACTCACATGAACTGGTTATGTCATGTTGCAACATGAATATGCTTTCTCAGAATTGGAGAAAATGAGCTTGAGGAGAGGTGTGACTATTCTCTCCCTACACAAAGGAATTACCATCAGTGAAGATGAAATGTGATGGATGCTTTTGCACCTAAATACTCCACATGGCTTCTCAAATGTCTGACAGTGATACCATACCTTCTCCATAGACTGTCAGCAGATTTATCTGCCAAAGGTCCGGTAAGTTTTTATAAAAATATGTATATTTGCACTCCTGTAAAAATACACTCCTGTGTCTCTCTCAGATGGTGAGTATAGCAGCTGCTAATAGGAATACTCACAGTTTCTCCCATTCTCTAGACAAAACCAGGGATTAGGGGTGTGAAATACTCCATTATCATGAGCTAGTAAACTTGGTTGGTCATAAATACCAGTGCAAATTAATAAATTCCCCTGAAGAGAGGAAATGCACACAAAGTTTGACATTCCAGTCCTGTACTAACTCTTATATCCCCACAGCTGTTGCTAAGAATTATCCAAACAAAAAAAAATTAGCATTGATATAACAGGAATCAGCTTTTAAAAAGTATAGTTAAATTGGTGAAAAGAAGCTATCTTAAGACTTATTTTAGTAAAAAGTGGTTTACTTCAGTTTAACTGAAATCCATTCAGAAATCAATGTTGGGTAAAGTGAATTCAACATCTGTTAAACCAGAATAAGTGTGCAAGCATGGCTATTTTTAACTGGTTTATTTTAACTTTGTTTAAATTCACACATTAAATTATATGGATGCGATTTTACTTGTTTATTTTGCAGAATAGCCATCAGTTATAGACAAGCTCAAAGAAATCCCCATGATTCATCAGGGAAATCTACTTCATATGCTCTATAAACAGAGCTGTTAAAACACAGCCATTTCAGTTGGCAAATATTTTTAAGTCATTTTATTTCTTTTTGTAATTAATAAACACAAGCTCTGGCTTCTAGTGGGAAATCTCAGAAGAAAGTTCAGCCTATAGTGCTGGGTTTTTTATTTCATCTCAAAATTATTTTGGATCCGTGGCATAATCCCAGTCCTCTAAAAATTCAGCTCAAGTGCACTCAAAACAAACCCAATATTGCCATGAAGATTCACCAAGGAAGAGAAAAGCAATATTGAAACTTGCTTGTATTTGGATTTCAGAGCAAAAGATTTGCTTTTTTTCCCAGATAACAGCCTTTTGCATCTCATAATGGGCACAGAGAGAAGTGCAGCTCCCAGGTCTAACTCATGGCACTTCACAGAAAGAGCCTTGAGTTAAACAGATCCTCTCAACTCAACAGACATTAGCTGTTGGGTTGGGAGGATGGGGGAATCAAGCTTCAGTTTGGAGCTGATCCAGGGAGAGAGCCTGCGTGTCTGCAGCATTTGTCCCCTAGCCCTGTCCCCCTCTCCAAGTCTCCAGCTGTGCTGGCAGGTAGGGGAGGGGATGGATTGGAGCCCCCACCTCAGTGGGGCTCTAATCCATTCCCCCCACTCCAGTGTGGCTGGGGAAACCCCAGAATGGACCTTTGTCCCCTACCTTCTTCCCCTCCCATCCTGAGACAGCACTGGGGGCTGGGTTGTACTGCTGCAGCCCAGTGCAAGAGCAGACAGAAATTTAATGAAGGTGCTCTGCTTTGGAGTGTCTTCATTTGAACCCTCATACAATGAGGGTTAATTTGTCATGTAATTGGAGTGCTCTGCTGCCATGCTCTTCTGTTAGGGCATGGTTTTAGAGCACTTTCAAGGGACTGATTGCATAACAAATGTAATTTCTGTCTGTGCCCAATAAGCAAAATAAAGGTTTGCAGCAGTGCTTGCTCTATGACATTTAGTGCTTCATGAAAATCCATGTTCTCTTTGTATAAAAGCATGACACAGTAAAACAATCATTTTCAGGAGAAGTTTTCCACAGTTAAATGTTTCCCCCTCTTTCCAGAGACTATGCCATATCTAATTTAAATGGGAACAGCAAACCCTGACCTGATCCTGGTAAGTGCTCAATATCTTCAATTCACAGTGAAATCAATGGGGATAGATGTTAATCTAAAAGCTACAGGAGATAATCAACACTTCAAAGGCTTAGGGCCTGAGATGTGCATGAGATGAATAGATGGAAATAAATCCTTTTTTTTGCTAAACTTTTTCATCTCTGTTTATTCTGCCTGCACCTTTAAGTGGATACAAAGAGAAAAAAATCTCTTTAAAATCTCTGGTGGCTTATCCCACTTTATTTTGCAACAAAAATGTCTATTGTTTCTTAGAATAATGCTAAGTCACCAATAAATATGATACAGTATAAATAAAGATCTCTTTTTTTTCACCATGGGGAAGTGTAATCTTTCAAGGTTCAAAGGTGACATCTTTGCACATAAAGAAATCCAATAGTCTGAATCATGTGAGTGTATTTAAAAAGAACTGCGTTCCTTTCTGCTAATGGCAAGTTCTAGATGAAACAATGAAGTACACTGGGGAAAATTCAACAGTTTTGTTATTCAATGATTAATTTATTCTTGAGATATATAATCTTTCTTGGGGGCTGTGACTGGCTTGGATTATCACATTCAATTTTTCTCATAAAGCTGACTAATGAAACTTTTTTTCCATTTTCCTTACACTGAAAGCTTTTAGCATTAAAATGTAACTGGATGTTTTGATTTGATTATGATCTCTGTTTATTCTTAAAATGAGATAACAGAATTAAAAATAAATAAATGTAATATAAACTTAGTTTAATTAAAACTATATTTTCTATACAGTCTCCTCCTCCACCACCTATTATAGAGGACATTAAGTTTAATACCACTAATTAAAATATTTAAGCTGATGCAGATATGGGGAAA
>NW_005842354.1:1121044-1123315 GCF_000455745.1 Alligator sinensis
AGTATAACAATTCTGATTCAGTGCAAAGCCCACCAGCATCTGTTGGTAATATACTTTTTACTTATTATACAAAGTGCAGGTAAGGTTATAGTTCTAGGCATTCAGATATGATGGGGTGACCAAATATGCATAGATTCATAGATGTTAGGGGCTAGAAAGGATCTCACAAGACCATTGAGTCTAGCCCCCCTGCACTTGGGCACATGGGCAACTGGTGCCACCTTAGCCATGGGGGGCACATGCCCCCCCAGCGATCAGTCAGTGACCGGGGTAGGGGTTCACCCCATGGCTGATCACTGCAGCTGATCATGAGATGGCTGATTGCTGTGGCCAATCGCTGCAGCCGCTTCCGGAAGTGGCTGTGGCCACTTCTGGGAGTGCAATGGGGCTCTACTCCCCAGCTGGTGCTTGCGGGGGAGGGGGCACCAGAGTTCCTGTCTGCCCCCCCTGCCCATTGCCTAAGCGTTGAGCGTGGCCAGTCAGCGGGTGCACCGGCGCTCTCAGGGGGTGCATGTGCACCCCTATGCACCATCTACCCATTGCCACTGCTTGGGCAGGAAAGACTGCTGGGGTCAGATGCTGGAGTCAGTACCTGTCCTCACCCCAGAAGCCTAACCTGGGGTCCTGGGGGCCACCTGGGGCAGCAGCAGTGCTGATCTGGCCACATGGAACCTGGCCAGTGGCCAGAGCATGGCTCTGGATAGCCAGCCTCCGTTTCTGGTGGCACACACTGCTGCTATATGCACTGTACCACATTTTTTGCAGCAATTTTTTTTGACACCAGGAATTCCCGGTGTCAAATTTTGGTGCCAAGCTGCAAATTAACAGCACAGAGAACAGGTACACATGTGCCATGTACAGTTTGTGGGACCTCAAACATCTTTGAGGTACTGCAAACCGTATGTGCACACTCATCTGGATGTGCCCTAGTTGTCATAAAGTTACTGAACTTTGAGTGAGGATTATCTTTGAGCTGTGCTACATAGCTGGAATTAAATTAACGTCTGGCTGTTCAGTTGAGAAAAAACCACCAATTTATGGTACTCCAGTACTTCAGAAGGTACCCCACCTCCTCTTTCCCCCTGGCCCATATTGGTCAGTGGAGCAGGGATGGAGCAGACTTAGCAGTTCCTAACCTCACCCCTGATCACCAGCTCACTAGTGGCAGGTCTGAGCAGTGCATGTCAGAGAGAGTATTAACCCTTAATGCGCCACTAATCACTAGTATGTGCTAACCTTACCACCAAGCAATGCTTCCTATAATTAGCATATGCTAACTCTAATGTGTATTCTTCCTATGCAGAACTCTGCTGCCCAAGATCACCTTGGTAAGAGTTGTCATGATTCCCTGTCCCTCCCTCCTTTCCCCAAACAACTTTCAAGGCTGTTTTTTAAAGAAGCCATTTAGTACCTCTTTTCTGTGAGAGTTAGAGTGTAAACAACCACTAAACATGAGACATTTACTTTCACACAGTAGGAATGAACTGGGGAAAAAACATGCTCTAGGTGTCTTAAAAGTTGCTTCACTTTGAGTGAGGATTGTCTCTGAGCTGTGCTCAAAGATAATAAACCCAAGATGGAGAGAAAGGGAAAAGCACTGCAAAAAGCCCTACTGCTTCGGCCTCCCCTCCCCAAGGTCTCCTGGTTTCCCCTGCTCTGCAAAGGGGCTCTCCTTGCTAGCAAGTGATGGCAGAGAAAATTCTCAGGGTGCTTTTCTCCCCTCTGGATAGCTTGCCATATGAATGTGAATCAGTTTAAATGGTGTGACAGTTTCCACTGCTTGCTGAAAATGTCTACCAGTGGCCACTAATTGTTACCTTAAAGTGTGATAAATTGGTTGAACATGCTACAGGTTACAATTTTTTTGCATGATTAATACATTAAGTATTACATTAATACATTAAATATTGTGTGATAAATGTAATGTCTGTCTGTGGTCTAATTGTGCTCATTCTGCTGGTCATTTCAGTATACTTTTTGTTACAGTTTTTGACATAGAAAATAATTATAAAGTAATTGCTATAATAAATGTTTAGTATTGCTTTCATTATATGAAAAAGGTGTAAATAGAAATGAATTGAAATAGAAATAGTTTCATAGTTTCATAGTTTCTAGGGTCAGAAGGGACCTGGGCAGATCATCTAGTCCGACCCCCTGCCATGGCAGGAAAGAGTACTGGGGGTCAAATGACCCCAGCAAGATGGTCATCTAACCTCCTCTTAAAAACCCCCAGGGTGGGAGCCTGCACCACCTCACTTGGAAGCTGGTTCC
>NW_005842354.1:1123554-1133031 GCF_000455745.1 Alligator sinensis
CACCTCCTTGGTCCTGCTTGAAATGCATCTGTGGATGCACGACAAGGTACAGTTGGCCTTCCTAGCCGCCTCCCCACACTGCCGAGCCATGTTCATCTTGGAGTCAATAATGACTCCAAGATCCTTTTCCACCTCCGTGCTGACAAGAGGGGAGTTCCCCAGCCTGTAGGTATGGTGCTGGTTGTTCCTCCCCAGGTGCATCACCTTGCACTTGTCTGTGTTGAACCCCATCCTGTTCTCCTCTGCCCATCCTTGTAACCTGTCAAGGTCCGACTGTAGCCTGTTGTTCCCTTCTATTGTGCCCACATCCCCCCACATCTTGAAATGCTTCCTCACGTTTCTACACTTGAAGGTATATTTTAATGGAAGTAGGGTATGGATTCAAAGTTCAAAAGGTTTCCTTGATTAACTCTTTTGGAGGAAGTCTAATTTTGCTGGAAAAAGTGCCCATTACTTTTTTGCTTTCTGAAAAAAGTCAGGGAGGGAGAGGATCCAGAGAGTTTGGGGTGTGGAAATAAAATTGATTTGGAATAGCAATAGGAAATATTATGATAGGAAATATAGTACAGAAATATTCCAACTTTTTTCTGTCTAGGGTACATGCTTTTGTCAATTTCAGGGTAGGTGACCAATAATTTCCAAGTGGATTAATCTAAACAGGAGATGCAATAAAACTCCTCTTTTTTAGGAGACTGTCTTTGCAATGCAAGTGTGTACATCTTGTACAACAATATTCTGCATTCTGCTACCTTTCCAGTCCACTATTTATTGCACAGTTACCATGTACAAGCAAATCCAACCTGTTTATTAGTTCATGGAGTATCTTAGCTATATCAATTTCTTGTACAAATACAGACTTACACCATACATATCTAGCTCTCCCTTTTCCTGGAGGACTGTATTTTCGCTGGCAGCCACAGGGTGAAGAGCTCCTGGCAGCAGGGCTCCTAAAGGGACTGCAGTGCTGCATCTGGAGCTCACTATTATATAGTCCAGAGCTGGGAGGCTATCTCAGCTGAGTGGTGAGGAAAGGTTTTCCCTCTTAAAGGGGCAGAGGGCTGCTTCCCCCTTAATGTTATGTTATATCCCAGGAGCTTATGTTTATGTTGCTTTTAAACTGGCAGTTTGAGTTGGGACTATAGAGGTGGTATACAGAGGTCCCATTAGTGCTCAAGGGGCACATGATTGCCTTGACCCCTGGCTGGGTCAGGTTCAAGGCTTGAGCAACTGTTGAGTCCAAAGTGGGCAGAAAGTAAGGCCACAGGGACAGACTGGGGCCAGGGGTCCAGCGCTTGAGAGGGGTGAACCAGACAGGGGCCAGGGGCCTGGCAGACAGGGGCCAGAGGCCCAGTGCCTGAAAGGCATATACTGGAGCTAGTGCCTCAAAGCCAGGTCCAATATGATGGACCTGGGCTAGAAGGCCTAGCTGGGAGTAAATGGGGTGGAGGCTGATGAGGCTAAGGCCCCAACAAGGAAACAACAATACTACAACACCCATGAGGCTTGAGGCATGGTGTAGGGGAGGATTGGAGCCACACAATTAGCCCTTAAGGTTGTAGGTGCCCTGCAGGGCACAGTCAACCAGACAGTCCTGGCCAGGGACCTGGGACCAGAGAGACCTGGCAAGGGGCCTGGGAGCAGAAGAGCCCGGGGGGGTCCAGTTGGACTGGGACCATGTGAAGGCCCTTGGGCAGCCTTCCTATTTATTAGTATTCCATTAGGTCATGGCAGGAAAGAAAGGAAGGCACCCTAAGAGCAGAGTGGGGCATGGTTGTGGAGCCACCAGGGAGTGTCACAGCCACCCCTGGGACTCCAATGTGCTACATTGCCCAAATCTGGACTGAAGTTGGAGGTTTACCTTATATATTTAAACTTGCCCCTTCAATCTCATGTTGCCCTGAATCCCTGTTTCCTGAATCATTTGGTAAACTTCCATTGGGAAGCTGTGATGTTCTGACCTAGCCTGCATTTAATTTATAGCAGTCCTTTTTTGTGACCATACCTTCTCCTTGGAATCAATTCATTTAAATTCTTTTATTCTTTATTTTCTTTTTTAATTTTCAGCTCAGGAAAGAAAATCTCTACCCTGAAGTTTTACAGTTAAAAATGGGGTCACCATGTTTCTCCTCCTGACAGAGGACTAGACATTTGTTCTCTAAGTCCAGCAAAAAAAGTTTAGTGAGGCAAAAGGTATACTTGCTGATTTATCCTATACCAGGAGTGTCAGAACATGATTCATAGGCCAAATCTGGTTTGTGGAGGTGTGTCATCTGACTCATTGGGCAACTTATCCAATACCTTAAATTGGCTCTGGTGCAGTGCCAGAACTAGGAACAAATCAGCTGACTGACAGTCCCAGCTTCTGCATTGCACCAGAGTATTGAACTAGCCCTGGTGCGGTGCCAGGGCTGGGACCAAAAATTAAGCTGATTATTGGTTTCAGCCAGGTCACTGCACCAGTCTTGAACCAGCTCCAGTACAGTCCTGCACTCTGCAACATGTTACACTTAGATATCATAGTAAACATTATCATGCAACTGCTCAAGACATGTTCTAACTGTCCTGTGTCCTTGAGAGCATGGTGGCAGAAAGAGATCTTGGAGTCATTATTGACTCCAAGATGAACATAAGCCAACAATGCGAGGTCATGGTCAGTAGGGCTAACCGTACCTTGTTGTACATCCACAGATGCATCTCAAGCAGGGCAAAGGAAGTGATCCTCCCCCTCTATGCAACACTGGTCAGGCCACAGCTGGGGTACTGTGTTCAGTTCTGGGCACCGCACTTCAGGAGGGATGTGGACAGCATTGAGAGGGTCCAGAGGAGGATCACCTGCATGATCCGGGGACAGCAGAGCAGACCCTGTGAAGAGAGGCTATGGGACCTTAACCTGTTCAGCCTTCACAAGAGAAGGCTGAGTGGGGACCTGGTGGCCATCTATAAACTCACCAGGGGGGACCAGCAGGTGTTGGGAGAGACCCTGTTCCCCCTAGCACCCCCCCCCCCCTGGGGTAACAAGGAATAATGGCCACAAATTGTTAGAGAGTAGGTTTAGACTAGACATCTGAAGGCACTACTTCACAGTCAGGGCGGCTAGGATCTGGAACCAACTTCCAAGGGAAGTGGTGATGGCTCCTACCCTGGGGGTCTTTAAGAGGAAGCTAGATGTCTACCTGGCTGGGGTCATTTGAGCCTGGTTTTCTCTCCTGCCCAGGGCAAGGGGTCAGACTTGATGATCTACAAGATTCCTTCCAACCCTACTTCTATGAATCTATAAGACCCTCAGACATTTCAATGCCTAAAGCATAGGTGCCGTGCCCCAGAAAGGCAATTCGTTTTGTCTGGGTTTAAGCATCTAGAATTGCTTCCAGAGAGAACTCCAGAAAGCCCCAGAAACAGCCAATAGGAAACAGTAAGTACAAGGGTGTATTTGAACTTCTGACCCTCTTCAGAGCTTAGAAAACTGGCTTATGTTGTACTTTAGGCACCTTTGTTCACTTGCAATCCAGAATACTTAGTGGGTGGAACTGTAACCCACTAGGGGAGTGTGACACTCACATTTCTACTGTCACCCAGTGGGTGCATCTACACATGCATTTTACTTTGCATTAGACTGATTTAATGCGCAGTAAAATGTTACTGTCTACACGTACTCTGCAATTAGCACTAAGGCCCATGTGTAGATGAAATAGGGGTGTGGATGCATGACACTTTAAAGTGGGCTAAATGCTTTTGCACCACTTCAGTGGTGTCGGTGTTTTCACACATTGGCAGCATCTTGCACATTAATTCCAGCTGCTGTAGGAAATCTGGTGGCGTAACACACCTTAAATGACTTGGGGCACAACAAGGAGTTTTAGTTTGCTGCCCCTACAGCCGTGAAGCAAAGCACGGGGCTCCGTACAGCTCAGGGGCTCTGCAGGAAGCCCATGCAGGCAGCCTGGGAAGGCAGAATCTGCCCAAGAAAAGTGAAGAACCTGATCAACACCCCTCCTGAGAACCTGGCTGCCTGCCTGAGCTGTACAGGGACCTGGTGCTTCCCTCCGTGGCTGCGGTGGCCCCGGGACCACACAAGCCAGGTGCTTGCGGGTGGGTGCTGCCTTGGGGTGGGGGGGGCCACTACTGCCACAGAGGGAAGCACCAAACCCCCCAGCGCAGCCCAAGAACTGCTCCACCCACTGGCAGCTCGCCCTCCCCTCCCTGCCACGAGAAAGACAGTTAAGTGTGGGGTGTGTGTATGACATAGGGGTTTAAAGGACCCTAAATTGAAGCAGTGGGTTTAAAAACCCATTGCTTCAAGTTAGGGCCCCCGTTTCATGTACACACACCCAGTAGATTAATTTATTCCAGTGTAGAATAGTCCCATCAGACACAGGTACTATCCTATGCCACAGTAAATTATTGTGCTTAAACACACGTGTAAATGGTGATGTTGGGATTAGTTGCGGAGTATATCCTATCACATTAATCGCACATGTAGACATGTTCAATGGTTAGAACACTCACCCAGAAAGTGGAATATCTGGGTTCTATGCTCTCCTCTGCCCTGAGGAGAGTCAAACCTGTATCTCCCCATTCTCAGAAGAGCACTGGGCCACCAGTCAAACAACACAAAGAAAATACTACCAAAACCAGCAGCATAAGTAAGACAGGGCAGGTGATTGGCCCCAGGTGCCAATTTTGACAGGGTGCCAGCAGCATTCCACAGCACGTCTCACCCCTGCTCTCCAGGGCATAGCATTCCTGCCTACCCCTTTGGCATTCAGCACCACCCCCTGCTCTCCAGGGCTCAGCACTTCCCCCTCCCACTCTCCACTTCTTGACAGCATCTCCGCCCAGGGTGCCAAAATTGCTAGTTACGTCTCTGATCAAACCAAATCATTTCTCAGAGGAGCTTCCAGCACATTCATTTACATCTGGATAAAGCAGCATGCCCTGGACCCGCTCTGCATTGGCAAGTACATGATTAGGATGACAGATGTTCTCCTTCTCCCCCTCCCCCTGAAAGAATCTAGCTGACAATTAGCATATTGTGCCCAATTGTATCTTTTGCTCAAGCAGTTAGCAAAGCATGTGTGTACCTCTAATATCACTTCTTACTGCATTTCGTTTCTCAGTCTTGCTGAGGCAAATAAACCGCTCAATTAATTTCTTACAAGAGCTTTTTCCCCACTTGCAAACAGATATAATTATCAAATGTAACCTCTATTTCTTACCAGCAGGGGTCATAACATACCCGTGGCTGTATTGATTCTGATGCTTCAATATCTGCCCGTGCTAATGCATCACTTCTTCAGAAAATGCATTTGGATATGTGCTTTGAGTACTGGGTAAATAAAAGGGTGACTAAAAAAGGGTATGGAAGGCCATTGAGCATTTCATTATACAGATATTTCATAAGAAAAAGCCAAGCTGTGCTTGGAAGCACAGCTGCATGTATATTTACAATCATGTTCATTTTAGTAATTTTTGAATACCTGAATTAATCTATATGTTCTGTATTTCCTTATGTTTGCATGCCCAATTTAAATATTGATTATTCTGAGTCGTTGTTCTTTCCTTAAATAAAAAGTTCTACTTGCCTGGTCACTTGCTATTGCACAGAAGTATAAAACTTCCTCTGGGGAGAATAAAAAAAAGTAGCTGAATATTGTAGTTCTATTGGAAACAGCAGGACAACATTTAGCTTATGTATATATTATGCTTTGACATCAGATTTTTGAAAATGCCTGTTGTGATAGTTTGCTTAATGATCTTTGGTTCAAGAAGACAAAGCAAAAAGTGTCAGCAAGTGAGATGCAGCATTGTAAGCATATTTCAGGGTGTCCTGGAAAGCATTAGTGGGTTGTAATATGAAGCTTCTAAATCACTTGTCTATACTATTATTATTTCCATAGCATCAGCACTTAATGACTCCAGGAAGAGATCAGAGTCCCCTTGAACTAGGGACTGAACAAACAAATAGCTGGGATAATTTCTTCCCAGAAAGCTGAAACCTAAGACTAGGTGCAGACGTTCAAAAAACCCACGGCAGAATTGATTTAAGTGATGTGGTTTAGATTGGTAGCAAACAGAAGGCAGCATTGTTTAGATGGGTAGAAAACAGAACACACATTTGCCTTTTGGTGGGGGGAGCAAATCTTAGACTAGGTTCTGTCATTTTTAAACCAGTCTATATGTGTCGAACTTCTGCTTTGTTACAGGTATAGACTGGCTTCTGATCATTTATACTGGTAAAAGCTCAGTGTCCGTACCTGGCCTAAGAGCTGGACAGGGCATGGCATGATCCATATGACAGGCCTACAAGCTGCCTGAAGAGACAGTTATTTTTTGCAGAAATTAGCTAGAAGAGTGGTCACACTAAAGAAATCACATCAGCTTACTGAATGCCAGACAATAGTAAATTGCAAGCATAAACCTTAAGCAGAGATGATTGGCTATCCTTGGCTCTTGCTAGTACTGGCATAACACATTTCTTAAAACACCGCATTCATCCAAATAAAAATATATCACCCAGCTTTTATTTTACCTCCTGAGCGTAGTACAGTCACTCGAGCCAATCTGAGCTGTCCACTGCATTTTGTGAGATCCTATATGACTCCCTTTAATCACAGCTTTCTTATATAAGTGTGCAGTGCTGCTGCCTCTTTGCCAAAATGAATAATATACTTATTGATTTCCAGCTTTGTCCATGCCTAGATTTGATTCAAGACAGCCACCCATGGACACACATCTGGTCTCTGTCATGTCATGATCCTATTTTGCCTCTGGCAAAGGGATGTAAAATACCAGAACCTGGTTAAATAACATGGGAGAATGCCCAGTGGGACTTCGTAATTCACCACAAATTGAAGAACAATAGCAATTTTGAGTTATTCTTTGGCTACAAAAAAAATCACAGGTTGTAGTAAATGTATGTCTGGTTTGTCTGAGGACTGGTTCAGATTCTGCTTTGGAAGGAAAGTTTTGCAACTCTGCCAGGCTGCTGCCCATTGCAAAGCTCCTGTTGGATGAATTGCTTTTAGAACAATCAGACACATTGGGCAAGCCTACATAAGATGCGTTAATGCACATAAGCCTAATTTAATGCACATTACGGGTACACATCTACATGTGTGTACCCTTAATGTGCATTAAAAATGGTAAAATCAGGCTAATCACACCTAAATTTGGTATCTGAAAATGCAGGTATCAAATTTAGGTGTGATTAGTTAAAGTGCATTAACACATATGTATATCCAACCTAGAGCTAACCTTAGTGCCAGGTCTGCCCAGCCACTAGGGACACATGGACTGCAGGGACTTAGTGCCAAGTATACTAACTTTAGTGCCAAGTCCCTGCACGTGTAGACACCTGCCAACAATTGCTTAATACACATTAAATTTAGTTGCACTTAAATGTACATGTAGACGCGCCCATCTTTTCCCAACATAGTAATTTTATCTCTTTTGACCATAGGGATGACCTTCATTATCCTGTCTGGCACCACAGGTGTGATGATACAGAGGTGCAGTCTTATCTTTTGAATAATGAAGAGCTTTAACTGAAAGAGTGCCCAATAACTTAGTGGTTGGAACACTTGCCCTGAAAGTGGAAGACCTAGGTTCCAGATCCTCCCCAGCTGGACAAATTGTATTCTTTCCTTTTTCCCAGAATTGTTTATGTATCAAACATTAGAAAGTCTTTTGTTAATAAACTGATCTAAGCCTGGAAGTAGAGATAGGAACCCAGGATAGCCCCTACAAGAGGTGTGCCATCACAACTAGGTTATATGGGCATGCATCTCTCTCATTTGCTCTTCTTCTTGCCTAACAACTCTTATACTTTTGGCTGTGGATTGGATGGTAGAGAGGGCTTTCCTGTAGCCTATTATCTAGCTTGGTGTTTAAGGCAGTGGGAGATGTGGTTTTTAGTTTCCCTTAGAGTGAAGTGGATACAGAAGCCAGGTTTCACACATACTGGGTAAGTGTTCTGACTGCAAGGCTGTTGGACACTGATCTAGGAACCACTGCAGTGCAAAATGGAGGTGTCTAGCATATTCTGTGGCTGCTGTCTATTGTCACTTTGGATCACTTATTGGAACAAAGATGCCTAACTCTACGTCCCATTCAAGTGCCTAATGAACCAATTTACCCTGCAAACATGTAGGAAGACATACAAGGAAAAGCAAACTGCAACAGCAAAAAAGGCTCAAGTAAATTTGTACATAAGCAGAGTCTTTTGCACTGAGCAAAAACAAGAGAAGTAACAGTATCTATTTTGTTCAACCTAGCACAGTTGTAGAGTCAGGATTTAGAAATCATGAAACCCTGCCTATGTACACATAGGTTCTTTTGTCGTTCACGCAATAGGCATGCTGGCTTTTTTCAATCTCTTCCTCTATATAGGGTTGAGGCATTAGTACCCACCAGAAAATGGTTAGGGTTGGGGCTGATGGGCAATGGCTAGGTTTGAGGATGCTGGGGCTGACAGGTTGAGATAGGTCAGGGGTCAGTTGGTAGGGCATCTGGGCTGAAATAAGATTAAAGTTGGTAGGGTCTTGCTGTCTTAGAGTCAGGAATGGGGCCACTAGGGTCACTGAAGCAATTAGGCCTGATGTAGGCAGAGAATGCCAGATGGGGATTGGGATTAGGTCTGGTTGGTCTGGGTGGAGATTAGTGTTGGGGCTAGTAGAACCTGTTGAGATAAAATTAGGGTAGGTTATGCAGGCAAGGATTATGCATGGAACCTACTGAGGTCACTGGGCTAAGGCTAGGGTTGAGAATGGAAGGGCTCTCAGGGTATGGGTAGGTCTAGGGTCAGGGTCAGAAGAACCTGCATGATTAGGGGATATTATAGGGCTAGGCTGGGAACAGCAGGACCTACAGGGTTCAGGTTGAGGTTGGTAAGGCCATGGCGGTTGTGTTAGTATTGGAGCCAGGAGTGTCTGTCATGGTAGGGTCAGTGGTGGGATTGGTAAGTGTCACAACCCAATTAACTTGTGCCCATGCCACTGAGCAAGAGATAACATTCAAATCATCTTCATTTGACTATTAAGGGTTAAAAGACTTCCCTGCCAAGAAATTCCTTGAAACAAAACGCTGGTGGTGTACTACAGATAATTGGTCAGCTGAAATAAAATGCTGGGGGAAACTATATATAATTGGTCAAAGATAAACGTAAGCTCCTCACACGTAGCACACACGTAACAGGTAGGAAAACCTAACCCACTACCTTGTAACTTGAGGAGACAAAGAGATGCCACCTGCCAAAAATTAAAGATTCCATATAACGGTTCACCATTGGATATTCCTGTAAAACACCTCTGCCTATAAATAGTTTAACAGTTTCCGCCCAAGGCGGAGAGCTCTGGGGATTTCACAGGAAACACCTGTGCTTGTCACCAGAAAATTGGGAAAGTGATCAATTCCTAATCAATTGCCCCGTCAGCGTAAAATATTGACGTAAAAAGTCTTGCAAGCGCGACCGTCCGTTTT
>NW_005842354.1:1135190-1155224 GCF_000455745.1 Alligator sinensis
TTGTGCCCATGTCACTGAGCAAGAGATACCATTCAAATCATCTTCATTTGACTATTAAGGGTTAAAAGACTTCCCTGCCAAGAAATTCCTTGAAACAAAACGCTGGTGGTGTACTACAGATAATTGGTCAGCTGAAATAAAATGCTGGGGGAAACTATATATAATTGGTCAAAGATAAACGTAAGCTCCTCACACGTAGCACACACGTAACAGGTAGGAAAACCTAACCCACTACCTTGTAACTTGAGGAGACAAAGAGATGCCACCTGCCAAAAATTAAAGATTCCATATAACGGTTCACCATTGGATATTCCTGTAAAACACCTCTGCCTATAAATAGTTTAACGGTTTCCGCCCAAGGCGGAGAGCTCTGGGGATTTCACAGGAAACACCTGTGCTTGTCACCAGAAAATTGGGAAACTGATCAATTCCTAATCAATCGCCCCGTCAGCGTAAAATATTGACGTAAAAAGTCTTGCAAGCGCGACCGTCCCTTTTCGGCGCCACGTCCGTCATTATCTCGCCGTAACTGAACTGCGTGCGTGTCCTCGACTCTGTAACCGAAGTTATATGCGCATATTTGACTCTGTAACTAAAGCTGTAACGGAACGAAGGCTCACCTGCGTCGTCCATCACTATCTAGGCGACGTAAGTAAACAAACTCCTGTAACCTACACGCGTCTGTGCCTGGTTAATTCCACCCCATCCATCACTACCCGCCTGCCGAACTTTAAATCTAAACACTCCGGTGTGAGTCAGGCGGCTGCCGGCTGCTGCTCTGATTCACGACAGTAAGAACTAGGGTTAATGTTGGTTCTGGTAATTCCTGCAGGGATAGGGTTGATGCTGAGGCTGGTAGTTTAGTTCCTGGGAGTGAGACGGTTGTTGATGATTCCAATTTAGGGTTAGAGCTGGGGGTCTGGTTGTGTAGAAAAGTAATTTTAAAAGGAAAAAGGAAAATTTAGGATCAAAATTCCTCATTGCAGCTTTTTAAAGGAGAATTCCATGAAAATGATGAGTTTGGAAAACATATCAGTTTCAATGAACATGGGAAGACTGTTCTGATGAAACATTTCCAGTTAGTTACAAATGAGGTTCATCCATTTCTTTGGGGAAAATACCGATTAGTAAAAGATAAAAGAATCAGAAGAAATTACAAAGAGTAAAGAATTATGAACACAGAGAGCAAAACTATGAATGCACAGGCTGAGGCTGAGAGGAGACTTGGTAGCAGCTTACTGCTATATCAGGGGAATACATCAAGGGCTCAGCGAACAACACCAAGGCACTCTTGGGGAAAACCAGGAGTAATGGCCACAAACTCCTGGAAGACCATTTCAGGCTCAACGTTAGGAAGACACTTCTTCACGGTCAGGGTGTCCAAACTGTGGAATAAGCTCCCTTCCAGAGGTGATGCTCTCACCTACCCTGGAAATCTTCAAGAGGAGACTGGACGGTCACCTTGGTGGGGTCACTTGACCCCAGTTGTCTTTCCTGCTTAGTGCACAGGGGCTAGACCTGATAATCTTGCAAGGTCCTTCCCTGCACCCTCCTCCAGCCTGCTTTGGTATGGGGCCAGGGCAGATCAGCTGTTGCGGGGACCCGCAGCCCCGATTGCGGGGCATGGGAGGGTCCCCACACCAGCTGATCTGTCCCAGGCCCTGCACCCTTCTCCAGCCAGGCCCAGGATGGGGCCAGGGCAGATCAGCTGTTGCGGGGATTGCCACCCCAATCCTGGGGTAGAGAAGGGTCCCCGCACCAGCTGATCTGCCCTGGGCCTGCACGCTCCTCCAGCTGGCTCGGGTATGGGGCTGGGAGAGATCAGCTGGTGCAGGGACCTGCTGCCCTGATCCCGGAAGTGGCTGGATAAGGGTGTGGGGTCTGGGGCAGATCAGCTTGTTTGTGGATCTGCACCAGCTGATCTGCCCCGGCCCTGTACCCGAGCCGGCTGGAGTAGGTCCTAGCCACTTGCAGCCCAGTGGTGGGGGGCAGGGTGCAGCCCCAGGGTTGCGCTCTGCCCCCACACTGGCTCAGATCCCAGTGGCTCACAGCCCCTTTGAACTCATCCTGGTGACAGGAGTCAGAGTGCAGCCCCAGCCCTGCCTGCCTCCCGCTACTGGGCTGAGCTCCATGGGGTGGCAGAGCTCATCAGAGTGCAGCCCGGCAGCAGGAGGTGGGGAGAGCCAGGGCTGTGTTCCCCATCAGGCAGAGCCACATGGGGCTGTGGAGCACAGCCCTGGCTCTCCCCTGCCTCGCAGCACCTGGCTGCTGCTTCAAAGCTCAAAACGTTTCAAAACATTTCAACTGGCCTTGTTTTGTTTCGAGGATGTTTTGACGCCTCTGTTTCATTTTGATTTTGTTGTTTCAAGCTTGAAATGAGTTGAAACAGCATTGAAACAAGACAGCCAGTGAAATTTTGCACAGCCCTACTTCCTACTGCTCTCCTGATATGTGGTTGGTGATTCTGGCAAGTAGATAGTGACTATTGACATTTGTTCGTTTAAGGCATCCAGTAATACACTTGCAATTTTAGTTCAACACAGTGTCCAGCTTCTTTGCATGTGCCAATCTTTCCCAAACTGAGTATGCATATCCAGCTGCTGAATAACAAAGTGCAAATGCACTAGTTCATAATGCTGTTGGGTTGGCCCCGCATTTAGAATTGAATTTCTTTAATATATTGTTCCAGGAACTAACTTTGAACGTCATCTTTTCTGTGTGTGGTTTTTATGAAAGTGTGGTCTAGTGTCACTCCCAGGTAGATAGGATTTGGGCAGTGAGTAGGGCATATTTTGTTCCAAGTTAGGCTGAGTTGCTTAGTGGTATCTCTATTCTGAAGAGAAAAGAGACTTGCCTGAATTTTATTTGGATTGGCATGTATTTGATTTTTGATGTATTAGTTTGATGACCCTTTAAGCACTGATGCCAGCATGGCCATGACCTGGGCAAAGTTCTTAGCTTGGGTAGTAGTACACAGATCTTCTGTATAAATAAAACTTCTAGTGCCTGAGTGAATAGTTAGATCATTTGCATAGATGTTAAATAGTATAGGTGCAAGTATGCTCTGAGGTAAGCCATCCCTTAGTTTCTGCCATCGGCTCTGCTTCTTGCATAATTGGATATCGAATCATTGATTTAGCAAGGATCATATTATTAGTACTAGTTGATAATTTTTTATCATATATTTTTGCAAGGAGCCCCAGTGGTTTACAATGTCACAAGCTGCTGACAGGTCTATGAATTGCACCAGTAACCATTCTTTTTCAAAGCATCTTTGATGTGCTGCATGATGTTTAATACTTAATAGGTGCATGATTTCCCTAGCCAACTTTCTTGGGGATTAGGTGTTCTTTGACAACCAGTGATAACTGGTTTAAGATAAATCCTGTAAATGTTATATTTTGTGTATCTGTCAGCTGATTCCAGTGTTAGTCCTGGTGCACGGTTCTTTTTGCAGTCTCTTGGGATATGAGATGCAACATAGCATTTTTATAAACTTCTGATAGTTTTCTAGTATTGATTCAATGTTTACAATGTTTACTACAATGGTAGCATCATGGTGTTTGGGGAAATCATCCCCCTTTGCTTTCTTGAAGCTGAAGTGGCATTGAAGAGGTACTAAGATTGATGCTATGGCTCTTTGATCTGTAAGATGATTGGTCTATATTGTGAGTGAGGAATATTTTCCACAGTGGGTTTGTAACAGAAACCAGCTATGATGTTACTAGCAAATCCCCCCAAATCTATGTGATCCTAGAAGCACAAGGGGAGTCCATCCCCACCCGTAGGAAAGGTGGTAAAGGGGCTCAACAACCCCCTTGGCTCAACAAGGAACTCATGGACCTCCCACGTCTAAAAAGAGAGGTGTATAATGGATGGAGGATGGGAAATGCCACTGAGGTGGAATTTGCTGCACTGGTCTGCACCTGCAGGGAGTGAACTAGAAAAGCCAAGACTGCAACTGAACTGCATCCAGCTACATGAATCAAGGACAATAAAAAGTCCTTTTTCAGATATGTGGTGAGTCAGAAGAAAAACAAGGGCAACGTTGGACCCCTGCTAGACCAGCTGTTGCAGCTGAATACCAACACCCAGGAAAAAGCCAATCTGCTTAATGATTATTTTGCATTGGTTTTTCACCAACCCAAAGGGACCACATGATGAGGGATGACTAGGGTAAAGATGAATATATGCCCACCATTTATATGGATCTTGTGAGGGATCTTGTTGAGAGGCTGAAACCCCATAAATCAGGTTGCACCCATGAGTGCTAAAAAAACTAGCAGACATTATAGCTCAGCAACTGGTAAGGATATTCGAGAACTTGTGGCTCTCGGACAAGGCTACTATTAAAAGTAATGGAAAGTTTTGGATCATGAAAGAGGCTCAATTTATATGCTTATGCCCATACTTCAACCTGTTCTTTGTGGGTCAAGTTGATGCTATTGCTGTTAAAATCAGATATTAATTTTTTTGTCATGAATGTATGACATTTGGGAGAGGACCAGCACGTCCATCATCTCAATTTTAAGCTCTGAGAAGAGGAACAGAGCTCTGGGTGCAAAAGAGCCCTCCTAAAAGGGAACCATTCCCAAACAGCTTAGCTGAACACCCAAGCTCCCCAAATCAGCTCATGCATCTTTTAAGGCTTTGGGGGCCAGATCTAGTGTAGAGTCATGGAATCATAGAGAAGTAGGGCTGGAAGGGACATCTGTAGGTTATAGTAGAGTAGATAATTTAGGTATCTCATTGGTACAGAGTTTTGCTTATGCACAGAGCTTAAGACAGTACTACCATTTTCTTTTCCAGGCTAAGACCAGTATGAATTTCTCTCTCAGCCTCAAGCCTCCAAGCTTGAGCACTCTAAAGGCCTCTGAAGTGAGCATCTATAAATGACATATGTACTGTAGTCCCCATGATAGTGAAGAGGTTGTTCTGGGCTCTGTCTTTCAGTTACTTGAATATAAAATAAAACTTTTCAAAGTATATAAAAGAGAAAAATGCAATTACAGTAGAACATCAATTATGTAGAATAATTGGTGTCAGCATCATTCTTGTTAATCAATTTTTCTGGTAATCTGTGCCACTTCTTGAGCAACCCTGGACAGTCCTAGAGCTGCCCAAACAGTTGTGGCAGGAGAATCCCTGCAGGGCTCCCTGACAACTCACCACCTGGCCTCATCTCTGTGAGAATTAGAGTGTGAGGAGGAAGATCAGTGGACCTACCAGTCAACTGATATTCTGGATAGTCAATATTCTACTGTATTTTTCTCATTCTGTGGAAAACTACTGTACATCAGGAGACAAAATGACAAAGGCTAGAATGGTGGAAACAAGGATAAGAGATCATTACTATTCATATTTTTCTGGTAGCACTTACAACAAGCTTGGCACTTCCCCAAAAAAGAAAACTTAAGCTTTGACTTAAGTAAATCATAACCGACAGGCAGACAAAAAAGGCAGAAAAAATGTATTACATGAGTTATATATAATTATCATAAACTATATGTAAGCCATTGATTTCAGTGGGCATTGGATGAGAAACACAGAATTTTAATTGGGAAAAGAAAGCATAGTCAAACATGCCAGCTTTTAAATATGGTACCAAAGTTAAGAGAAAACTAATTTTTCTGATTGTTACAGGAAAAGGAGGATACAGAAGTCTGATAAAGATAATGAATATTCTCATTTCAATTGGCATGAGCATTAAATATTTCTTTCTTTCACTTTATAACAGTTGTTTCTACCATGTGGAACATAATGAAAAAGGAAGAGAATGATGAATATAAGCTGAAAGTCTTAAAAGGAACTTTTAAATATGCTTCAGGGTGGGGGAGCGGTGGAAATGCTTTAACTAGAGCTGCTCCAAGAGCCACTGCAATTAAAGCACAGCAGCATCTCATGTATCAGCATCCCCACACTTCAAAATGGCAGCAGGGGCACTTGAATTAAAGCTTGTTCAACGAGCCTTAGTTCAAGCACTCCTGCCATCATTCTGAAGTGTGGGGATGCTGATATTTGAGACATGGGAGGCTGCTGGAGCACAATAATTGCCACACTCAAGCAGACTTGATTAATTGAGTCTGCTCTGATGCGCTGTAATTACAGCACATCGGAGCAGCATCTGTGCTCATCTACAGGCACCCAAAAAGACTGGGAAAGATTATGGAGAATCAAAAGGTAATAAAGTAAGATAACTGACTTCTTTGAGAGTTCCATGAAAGAGATATAAATGTTGTGAAGCCACCAGGAAAAAAATAGACATAATGACCAGCCTTAAGAATATAGTTATCTAAAATATTTACACTGCCAAAGTGATAAACCCCCCCCCCCAAAATGTTTTTATGAACAACCTTCCTAAGGTTGTGTTGGAGTGAACACTCCAGGTGATAACTAGGGGTGCGTGAAATTTCACTGGCTGTTTTGATTTGACACTGTTTCGACTCATTTTGAGCATGAAACAGTGAAATTGAATTGAAATGAAGGGCTTTGAAACAGCCTCAAAACAAAACGAGGCTAGTCAAAACATTTAAAAAGTTTTGAATGTTTCATGTTTCGAAGCAGCCAGCAGCCAGGTAGTGAGAGACAAGGGAGAACCAGAGCTGCACTCCCAGCAGCTCTGCAGCCCCATGTGGCTCAGCCCTGGCTCTCCCTGCTTCCTGTGGTTGGGCTGTGGGAAGCCGGCCACAGATCAGGGGAAGGGAACTGAGCCTGAGCTCAGTTCCCCTCCCCAGTGCTGTGATCGGGTTGGGGAAGGCAACTGAGCCCAATCGCTCAGTTCCCCTCCCCAGCCCTACAATCGGTCTGGGGAAGGCAACTCAGCCCAGCTGAGAGTTCCCCTCCCCGGCCCAATCTAGCGCTGGGGACAGGAACTAAGCAATTGGGCTCAGTTCCCTTCCCCAGCTCCCCAGTCCCAGGCAGCAGCACCTGGCTTCCCTCCCTTATCCGGCAGGCAGATCGGGGTCCCGCAGCCCCGGGAGGACTGGCACAGCCCCCGACAGCCCTCCTGGGGTTGTAGGCCCCCATCTGCCTGCCAGATGAGAGAGGCTGTTTCAAGCTTTCCCATTATAGCGTACGGGTGAAATGTCAAAACAGCATCGAAACAACATCACTGTTTTGACGAAACAAAACAGAACAGCAGTTTCAAATTGAAATGAAAGTCGAAATGAAAATCTGTTCTGTTGAAACCTTGAAACACAAGTTGAAACGGAATGGTGTCATTTTGCACAGCCCTAATAATAATCCTCTTCCCTCTTCATAGGTCTTGGTCTCCCAGTAATCAAGCTTTTTTTTTTTTTGCCAATTGTTTGTCTGCTACCTCTGGGAATGTCTCCCTCTCTAATTTCACACAGCTCTACCCACTGTTCTTTATCATCACTGTTCATGCTTCCCTTTTCAGACTTGATAAAGACTACCTTGGATTCAGAAGTTTGTCTAGCTTTTTCCTAACCATGCATCTGGTCCAATAAAAGATATTACCCAAAAAATTACTTGCCAGTCTAAGGTAATAATTGAGGGCATTTATAGATGTGCTCGGGGGGCGGGGGGTGTTCTTTAATTAGAGTGGCTCTGAGATCCTCTCTAATTAAAGCGCCTGGAGCATCACATGTATCAGCATCCTGTGCTGAAAACTGGCAGCAGGGGCACTTTAACTGAAGCTCATCAAACAGCCATTTTTCAGTGCAGGGACACTGATACACATGACACTGGAATCTGCTGGAATGCAGTAATTACCATGATCCAGCAGACTTGATTAATCGAGTTTGCTCCAACATGCTGTAATTACAGTGCAGCAAAGCAGGCTTGCTGCACATCTTTAGGTGCCCTGAGGCAGACCTATTTCCAATATCAAGAATGAATTATGTATCCTTTAGAGTAAAACTATCCAAAAAGTTCTTGTTCCAGCTTCAGTATATGGAAGAGGTAACATGAGAGAGGGAAAAAAAGAGAATTTTTCTTTTTAAAAATCAGATGTGTCTGTGAGGAGAACCAAGGGAATTTAGAAGTATAAAGCAGAGTAATCAGTTCAACAGTAAGTTTTAGAAACTGCATAGTACTAGAGACTGTAGAATTAGAGAAAAATATCACTTCATTGCTATCCTTGTTTCCCAAATGGGAATTTTCATGCAAAAATGTAACCAATGCTCATGTCTTGAGCAACACTAGAAAGTTTGGGATGTGCTATGATGATGAAAGCTGCAGTTAGCCCCTCAAAGTCACCATGTGGAAGTACAGATCAGTGCTACAGCAACAAGGGGCCCCTTGTAATGCAGAAGGACCTACACACTCTAGAAGCTCCCTGCAGTGCAATAGGCAACATTGACCCATGGAGCAGCCCATTGGACTCTCTGGTGTGGGCCCCTCTCTCCAGCCCATTGCTGAGGGGCAGGTATAGGGGTGAAGGCCCTTGGAGCTTCTCATTTGGGAGCCCCAAGTCCTATATTGCCTGGATATGGGTAAAGCCTCCTCAAGAGGGTGCCACCTATAGACCTTGTTTTGTAGCTTATAGGGTTTTAAAATTATAGTTAGTGTTTACTTTTGTTGTTTTCTTTATTCTTTGTGATAAATTTGGGGTTTGTGTTTACACTGATTGAGAGGGAAGGGTTGTTGGTTTTATTGGACACCTTAGTGATTCATTTAGTGTTTCCCAGGTAGTCTTGGTGGGGGCTCGAGCTGGGGTGAAATATATTTAGTACCCCAAAATTGAACCTGGTCCTTGTTGCTGCTGACAGGTGCTCAGAAGCAGGGTTACATAAACATTCAGTCAATCCCATAATTCAAATAATTATTGAAGAACTTGAACAATCCCATACCCAGGACAGACCCCTAGGGGATCCCACTTGATTCCACCTCCCAACTAAACATTGAACCATAGATAAATACTTGTTGAGCATGGTGATCTAACCGGTTATGTATCTACCTTATAGTACTTTCATCTAATCTGTGTTCCCTTAGTTTATTCATGAGAATATCATGTCAAATGCCTTGCTAAAGTCAAGATATGTCATATCTACTGCTCTGCCCCCATTGATAGAGTCTGTCACCTTATTATTGAAGAAAACCATGCTGGTTAGGCAAGACTTGCTCTTGATGGATCTATGCTGGCTGTGCACGTGCCCTTTATTACAGGCCATGCCCAGCTCCTCCCAGCTCTCAGCCAGACTCCATGAGCTGGGGCAGGAGGGGGTGCTGGCTGGGGCACTGGGTGGTTTTTCTGGTCCTTTCATTCCCAAATCACTGGTTAGAATTGAATGACATGAACCAACAGAAATTCCAACTTCTTCTGCTATCTCTTGGGCAGTCAATTGCCTATAATGTTGAACCAAACTGTGAACTGCTCCCACATTTTCATCATTTTGTGATAGTGAAGGGCATCCGGAACGCTTATCGCTTTTGACCAACGATCGTCCTTCTTTAAACCAACAATAGCATTCAAAAACTCGTGCACAGTTTCTAGTGTTATCACCAAATGCTATTTTAAGTAATTCAAATATTTCACTTGCTTTTTTCCTGATTTTCATGCAAAATTTAATGCACACACATTGTTCTGGACACTCTGACATAATGAAAGGGGACATGAGATACAAACAATCTTACTTCAACCACTGACCATAGAAAATTGGGGAAACACAGGAGCTGCAAACCTGGCCAGAGAGTCCCAACATGCCCAGACATGTTCAGCAAAGCCATGCCCCTCACCCAATACTTTGTACCACAAATACACTCTCAGTCTCAATACTTTTTGAACAGATCTTGTATATTCCATTACACTTGCTCACAACATTGTTAACTCCATTCAATAGGAATGCTCCAGCACTTTTTATAATTTGATTATTCATGAATGTACCTATTATACATTCCAATCTCATTACAGTAAAAAATGAAGTAATCAACTCTTGAAAATAAATCTAATATTATCAAGATGGGTTGAGGAGGATTAGGAACCTGTACTAATGGAAAGTAAATTTGGAGTTATTTTTTCTGTGGTTTTTTTTTTTGGTTGGTTGGTTTTTTTACACAAGTATTATAAGTTTCTCTCCTCTCATATCAATGCTGCAACCAATTCATGGACAGGTTTTTTATTTATTTAAATCCAATAGACTAAAGGTCCCCTATGAGGAGGAACAGTACAGGTCTATGAGGAAGCATGATTATTTATAATTATCCTGCCCCTGAGACTGGAATTACTTGAGTTCCTGCAGGTTTCAAAAGGCTTTTAAAAATATTTTCCCCTCTATAGAAGCATAACATTTCATTATTAATTAAATGCACCCTGCAAGCCCCTAGAGAATTTGGTTTACCTAGTTATTTATCTTCATATAATAATAAAAAACCCCTTTAAAATATGACCTTCCTAATGGGTTCTTGAAAGCAAGGGATTTTTAAGATTGATGTTTTTTCCAGACATACAGTGTTACATCAACTTAAGGAGCCCCTGGCATCTCTTTCAAGCACAGTGACTGTGTAATGTAAGCAATCGGGGACAATAGAGTAATGTTCACACAGCTTAGAAAAATACATTCTGCGTGCAGAGCTGAAACAGAGACAGAAGATTGAAAAGTTGACTGTTTTTGTCCCCTCCCACTCAGGAGACTAGGGTCCTAATTTGGAAAAAACAAGGTTGAGGAGTATAGGGAAGAATAGGTCAAATGTATCTAACAATCACCAGAAGATTTTTTTTTTCTTCTAAGAAAACAAAAATAAAAATAAACAGGCTGGAAACCTATAAAGTCATGAAAATGGGCTGCACATACAGATGGAAGAAAAAGCAGCAAGCCAACCCATTTGTGAAGGCCATTAAAAAAATCCTCATATTGTTTTTTGACAAACCACAAGCAGGTTAGGTGCCACCGGCGATGCGTAGGAGGTGCACGCGAGTGCACGTGCACCCCCTGAAATTGGCAGTGCACCCCCTGTGATTGGCCACTGCTGATGCTGCCAGCAGCACCAGTGGGTAGTTGATGCTCACCCCTTCCCCCCTCACCACCAGCACCACTGGCAGCATCTGTGGGCAGTCACCAATCACCGCTGGCTGCTGCTGCCAGCGGCATCTGTGGGTGGTCACTGATTGCCGACCGGCACTCATTATCCTCCCCCCCAACCCCCCACTGACACTGCTGTGGCCACCTGCAGGAGCTCCCCACTAGTTGACACTACCACCATTGCTGCCACCTGCAGGTGGTTGCCATGCCCCACTAGCTTTGGGAGGCACGCGATGTTCATGTTAGGTGCTGTGCTGCACTGTGCTGGTGTCTTGTGGTGTCCAGTTCAGCAGAATTTGCTGGTAACTGAAGTGACTTTAAGCTGTCTAGACATTATATTAAGCTTAGCTAGAAGCTGAAGAGTTGCTTCTGTGTGAATGTGACATGAACATGAACAGGCAAAGTGGTTCTACAGCTCATTCTTAAACCAAAAAAGGCTAGATTGTCACTGTCTACTGGGGGTAGCTAGTGTGGGTACAGGTTGGAGAAGCAGACTTTATATGCTATATTTTAGAGCAGAGGTAGGCAACTTTTTCTGGCTGTGGGATGGAATGACCCACCTTGGATCAGAGTCAGATGGGTGGGTGCTAGGATCCAGCCAACACCATTGCTTGTCCCTGTGGTGGTATAGGGAGAATACCTGCAGATGAAGCTCCTTGCTGCTGAATGTCACTAAAACTACGTGTTTGTGGGCCAGATCCAATGGTTCTGCAGGCCAGCCTCCAGGCAGTAGGTTCTCCACCACTGCTTTAGAGATCAGCCTTCCTCCCACCTTGAAATATTCACTAGGTCAAAGGACTTTGGGAAGGAGGATGCATAGACAGGTATGCAACTTATATGACAACTGGAGAGCCACTACAATAAGGGAGTCCCCAGAGGGGAAAACCCAATGGCTCTCCAGTCTCAGTTTCCCACAGTCTCAGGAGAAAAATTTGACCTGTGACATCAGGGAAAGATGTTGGAAGTAGAACCTGGTCTTTTAATACAGCCAGTTTTCAAAGTTCTTTCCTATCTAATTGGATGGGTCATTCTGGCTTCAGTTTATGGGGAAATGGAGTGTGGGCAGATGAATTTTTATACTGAGTTAAAAGGTGGGGGAGGGGAACTGACCACATATCAGCTGCTCAAGGAGAATGATTTCTTGGTTCTGTTCTGTCCCACAGTAAATGTGAGCTAAAAAGAGAAGTTTAATCCTGCATGGAACAAGTGGTAAAGTACCATGGTTTAGCTTCCACTTACCAAAGGATAGAGTGGGCTCATGAAACAGTTACCAGGGCTCAGTGGATGTGCAGTATGCCTGATATTCCCTTAATTCAGCGTTAACCTGTCCATACCCATACAGTGATACATTTTGGAAACCCAACCCTTTACTTTAGAGTACATAAAGGAACAGATGTATCTTATCCTAGTTTCAGTGGAAACTGCCCTGATCCTCCTTTCTGTCTGAGACCTACTGTCTGCTTCCTCTTAGGATCATAGGAAAGTAGGGGTGGAAGCGATTTCATAAAGTCATCTGGTCTAGCCCCCTGCTCAAGAAAAGACCATCCCTGACTAAACTATCCCAGACAGTGTCTAGCTAAACTGAAATTGAAGAAAATGAGTTTCCACAACTTCTCTAGGTAGCCTATTCCAGTGCCAGAAAGATTTTCCTAATCCCAATCTTAAATTTTCTCTGTTGCAGTTCAAGTCTATTGCTCCTATTCCAGCTACAGAGGAGAACCCCATCTTCATCCTCTTTATAGTGATCCTTCAGGTTTTTGAAGACTTATCAAATCCCCCTCCTCTGTATTCTCTTCTATGTACTAAATATACCTAATTTCTTCAGCCTCTGTTTATAAATCTTGCTTCCTAGGGCTCTAATCTTTACTAGCCCTCCCAACAAGATGAAAGTTCCTTTACTTCAGGTAGCAGGTAATATGTTCTAGGGGGCAGAAAAAGAAGGCCATTTGTCTAGTCTTCACTGGAGGGAATTACACCATTCTTTCTATGTGCCTGGGGGAACACACCCCATCTCATCCTCTGTTCTAGAATTCAGAACAATTGCAGTATTTTTGTTGTTACCTCCCAGAAGTGATAGCAGATCATACTTAACTAATCCATAGAAAAGAAGTTTAGTCCAAGGAAATAGATTCTCAAGGAATTTTCTATATTTAAATTCCTTACTAATCTATAGTCTGACACCGAACATGATGTGATCTATAATTTAGAAAATAAAGATTGAGCTGGATCAGGACACACAGGACTATTTCCCAAAAAGCCTGGAGCAAGCTTTGGATTTTTTTCTAATAAGAAACCTATAAGTAGTATTTTCAGTCAGGCGGGAATTGAATTATACTGTAGGTAGTTAAAATAATAGAACTTAATCTGGAACAATTGCTTGAATGGACTGGATTCACAATGGTTAGGTTTGTTAATTGTTATATAATGAACAACATGTTTACATTTGCATGGTTCTTCAATAGCTATTATTTTGCTAAAGTGTTGCAATTAAAATGAATTCAAGGAAAACATTTGAGAAGTGCTATAACATACTAACAAAGCCTAAATAGGCACTACTGTCTAGCGAAATTGGTAATAGACAGAAAACAAGACAAATCCTTTGGAAAGATTTCCGAGTATTGACCATTTTTCTGAAACTTAATATTATGAAATGTTGGGTCAGTTTTCAGAGTGACATGCCAGAGCTGAGGAAATTAAGGTCCCCTCTAGTCACTGTATTTGTTGTGGGATACATGTGAGTACACTGTGACAAATAACAGGTCAGATGTTACATTAATTTGTCCTGAGACAGACAGAACCAATCTGCCACAAAAATGGTGGATCCACAACAAAGTAGGTGCTATTTAAATGGAAAATTATTTGTCATGATGGGACAAATTTAACATCTGGCCAGATAGACAGGCCCCCACAATTCTACAGTGCTCAGCTCTCCGTTCTTTCCTCCAAGGGGAGAAAAGAGGGGAGAGCAGCTGGCTCCCTAAACACTGCCCAGAGGTGAGCTATCATGGAGGCTTGCAGGCTTCCCTATCCCAGTTGCTTCCTGGTGGTTCCCAGGACAGGGCTACTACTGGCAGAAGCTTTCTGGGAAGGAAACTGGTGATCCCTGACTTTACAGACTGCAGGTGCACCCGAAAAGTCCAAGTTCACCTGCAGCCTGGGACCCCTAGACACTGGGCAGCAGTGTTCAAGGGGTCCTGGTGTGTAGGTATATTCATGAAAAGTCCTGGTAAGCTTGCAGCCCAGGACCCCAACACACTGAGCATCTGTTAGGTTGCCCAGCACTAATATCCCCTTCTCCATACCAGATTGATGGGACCAGGCCTGGCTGTGTCTAGGACCTGGACTCTATTCTCAGTTCTGTCACAGATTTATTATGTAGTCTAGGATTAGGTCCTAGAGCATTGGTGAGATGGGAGTCCAGGAAGGGTGGTCATTCCTTAAGGGAACAATCCTTCGGGCACAGAAGGGAACAATTCCATTGCACGTAAAAGGGGAAAGAGGGGCCAAGAAACCCTCTTGGATGAACAGAGAAATCCAGGAAAGCCTAGGGGCAAAAAAAGAGGCATACAGACTGTGGATGAAGGGGGTAGCCACCAAGGAGGAGTATACTTACTTGGCTCACATTTGCAGGGAGTCAGTTAGAAAGGCCAAAGCAGCAATGGAACTCAGGTTGGCATAAAAAAATAAAGACAACAAAAAGTCTTTCTTCAGGTATAGAGGGAGCAAAAAGGTGCATAGGACCCTTACAGGACAGACTAGGGCCATTGATGACAGATAGGAGCAACAAAGCTGAGCTCTTCAATGAGTTTTTTGCATCTGTATTCCTGAACACAGATAAAGACATATCTCCCAGTTGGATTATAAACAGGCACAAGAGGGACACCAGCCCACCAACAGTTAGCGCCAACCAAATGAAGGGACACTTGGAGGGGCTGGATGTGTTTAAGTAAGCAGGCCCAGATGATCTTCATCCAAGGGTGCAGAGGGAATTAACCAGTGTCATAGCAGAACCACTGGCAAGACTGTTTGAGCACTTGTGGTGCTCAGGACAGGTCCCAGATAGCTGGAAAAGGGACAATATGGTCCTTATTTTCAAGAAAGGGAGGAAGGAGGATCCGGGTAACTATAGGCCGGTTAGTCTCACCTCTAACCTTGGGAAAACCTTTGAAAAAATTATTAAGGAACACATTTGTGGGAGTCCAGCAGGAAAAAATAATGCTGAAGGGCAACCAGCATGGATTTATAGCAGGTAGATCCTTTCTGACTAACCATGTTTCTTTTTACAACCAAGTCACAAAATGCTTAGATGCAGGAGTCGAGGTAGATTTCATTTACTTGGATTTCAAAAAGGCCTTTGATATGCAGTCTCATCCCATTCTTATAAATAAACTAAGTGGCTGTGGCCTGTTTACATAGCCAAGTGGGTGGTGAATTGGCTCATGGGATGTACCCAGAGAATGGTGGTGAATGAGTCGGTATCAACCTGGAAAGATGTGGGCAGCGGGGTCTCCCAAGGTTCAGTCCTTGGACCAGTGCTGTTCAATATCTTCATCATGACTTAGATGAGGGCATGGAGAGCACTTGGTCCAAATTTGTGGATGACACCAAATTGTGGGGCAAAGTCAACACACGGGTGGGAAAAGAATGGATTCAGGGGCATTTGGACAGTTTGGAAAAGTGGGCAGAACAGAATAGGATGCAGTTTAACGAAGATAAATGCAAAGTGCTACACCTAGAGAGAAAGAATCACCAACACACATACAGATTGGGAGATGACCTTCTAAGTAGCACAGTACCAGAAAGGGATCTCGGAGTCATAGTAGACTCCAAGATGAATATGAGTTGTCAATGTGACGAAGCGATAAGTAAAGCTAACAGCACTCTATCATGCATTAGCAGGTGCATCACAAACAGGTCTAAGGAGATGATACTCCCCCTCTATGTGGCATTAGTAAGGCCGCAGCTGGAGTACTGTGTCCAGTTTTGGGTGCTACAGTTCAAGAAGGATGTGGATAACCTTGAGAGGGTCTAGAGGAGGGCCCCTATGGTTAGGGGCCTGCAGGTAAGGCCCTATGAGGAGAGATTGAGGGACCTGGATCTCTTCAGCCTGCACAAGACAAGGCTGAGAGGTGATCTTGTGTCCGTCTACAAATTCATTGGGGGGGAGCAGCAAGGAATAGGAGATACTCTGTTTACTAGGGCGCCCCTTGGGGTAACTAGAAACAACGTTGCTGGTTCCTTCTCCCTAGATGCAGTACCTTGCACTTGTCTGAATTCCATCCTATTCTCATCTGCCCACCTCTGTAATTTGTCTAGATCTAGCTGGACAAAGGGATGGACAAAGACTGTTTTTTGTTGGTGGACTGCGTGTTGGGGTATGTGCTCTGAGCAGCTGGGAGTGCTGCTAGCTGGGTGATTGCTGCCTATTAGGACTGTGCAAAACAGCACATTCCATTTTGACTTCCATTTTGATGGGACTGTTTCATTTTGAGTTTCATTTAATTTCAAAACCACTGTTCCGTTTTGTTTTGTTCAAGCTGTTTCACTGTTTCGATGCTATTTTGACATTTTGCCATAGGCTATAATGGGGAAGCACAAAACTGCCTATAACTTTGTCATTTCTTGCCTAATTCAGATGAAGCTTGCAGAGATGATAGCCCCTTCTGAGGCCATGAAGCTTGCCAAGTTTCAAGGAGATAAGTGCAGGGGTTTCTGGGAAACTGTATCTCCAAGTCTTGAAAGCAAAACTGTGTATGTGTTAAGGCACAGCACAGCGAAAACTGTAGGGATGGTCGCCCCTGCTGAGTCCACAAAGCCTTCCAGGTTTCAAGGAGATAGGTGCAGGAGTTTCTGGGAAACTGCACCTCAAGCTGCTAACAAGCAAAACTTGTGACATGGGTGACACTGTGTGTGTGTTAAGGTGCAGTAGGGTGAAGACTGCAGGCATGGTAGGCCCTGCTGAGGCCATGAAGCCTGCCAACTTTCAAGGAGATAGGTACAGGGGTTTCTGGGAAACTGCACCACAGGCTACTGACAAGCAAAACTCATGACATGGGTGACACTGTGTGTGTGTTAAGACATGTGCTCACTAGTGCTGGGGCCTCTACATGACACGGTAGTGTGCTGCAATGAGGCCTTCTCTCCTACAGCCTCAGACCAGTCTACCACTTTAAATGACAACAGGTAACAACTTAGTAGGCAGCACAGTAGCATCAGCAGCATCCCAGGCAGCCAAATGGTGACAGAGCCTTTCTTTCTTCTCCTGCAGGAGTTTCTTCTCTAGCAGCTACCAGAGAAGTCTCCCTGCCAGCCCCAGCCCTGGGGCTTAGATGTGCCCAGGGCCCTGGCACTCCTTCCGGTCAGGTGCTAGGGGTATTGGTCTAAGGGCATGGCACTGGCAGACAAGGTCCTTTCCTTTGGGTCAATCTAATCTGGTATGTTTTAGCAGACCAACTGAATAGTTACAGAAATAGCAGCAAGCTTTCTGGTTGAAAAACCCTTTATCAGGGTTAGGAAGCACCTGCAGTTGGCATGTGTGTGTGCCATTCCTGGACAGAAGGAATAGCAAAGAAGCCAGAGGCTGGCATGCAATGCAGACAAGAAAGCCAGCCAGTGAAAATGGAAATGGAGGCATCAGGAGGTGAAGGACAGGCTGTGGAACAGAACACACACACACAAACTGCAGGTGCTTCCTCAACCTAACAAAGGGTTTTTCAACCCAAAAGTTGGCATCCCAGGCAGCTAAGATGAGCTCATCTGCAGCCTCACAACTCCACTGCAACCAGCAAGCCTCAGGCCTGTCAAAGATGGGATGGATTTGGGTTTTCCCCAGCCAGGACTGTGTGTGTGAGTGTGGTAGCTGGAGGTTATGGTGCCTCCTACCCACCTTTCACCAGGGGGATCCTTGGTCCTGGAATTTCCTGGGGCTGCTGCACCACCAGCAGTCCTAACAGGCCTCTCTGACCCTGGCAGAGTGCAGTTTTAGTGGTCATGCCCAGGACCTGGGTCCTCCTCCTTCCCCATAGCCCCAGTCCATACCTTCAAGTTCATCCTGACACAGAAGCTCAGCAGGGACATGTTCTTCCCCTGGTGGCTGGTGATGCAGTGAGTGCCCCCTCTAGCTTTAAGAGCAGGGCATTAAATGACTTTTAAAAATGAAAAAAGAAATAGGTGTGGATGGAGTGAGGAGGGTGATGTTCACTCCATCTGCACCTGGAGCTTGGGGAACCTCAGCAGTGGGAAGTTCATTTTGAGGAACACCAGCTTCTCTACCAAACCAGTATCAAAGCAGATGTGGTGGGGTGTCACTACATCCCCAGCAATGCTGAACACCCTCTTGCTCGGAACATTGGTCGGTAGACAGGACAGATGTTCGTGGGCAACCGTGGCCAGATCTGGCCATGTCTGGCTGCGGCTTGCCCAGTAGGTCAAGGGGTCACACAGCAGTGCTTCCACGTCTTCAGCAAGATAGGCAGCCACCAAGGCCTAGTGCCACCTGCCTGATGGTGGGGTCTGGTGGCTCTGGACCCCACCATAGAAGCCATTCCCTTGGCCCACGTTGGCAGCACATCCTGCGCAATCCTCCACATCCTGAATGATTTTATGCTGCGGGATGTTCAGCTCTGCTTGTTTGTGCTGCAGCATCTTGCCCCCCTTGTTGTTCAATGGAAGTAGCCTTCCACCTTCCTGCATTTGGAAATGAGCTTGCTGGTGGTACTGGCACTGTCACCAGCAGCCCTGTCCCCCTCCAAGGCATCCCTGAAAGTGAGGTGGAACTTGCGTGCCACACAGCAGATGTCAACAAAGTTGGTATCACAGATTGCCTTGACCACATTGGCCCCATTGTTGGTAACCATGAACCCATGGGTGAGCTTACCCTGCCCAATGAGCCACCCCTGCACCAAGCGGTAAATGGCCCCCATGATCCGTGTTGCCATGTAGGACTCATCCATCACCTTGGCTTGAAGAAGAGCCCACCGACAGCCTGATTGGTTGCACCAGTGCCCTATGAGGGAGAGGTAGGCATGATCTCCACCCCAGCTGCTCCAGATGTCTGAGGTAGTGTAAGGCCACCTGCAGACCTGCCTTGTGCAGCTCCTCCCTCAAGTACTCCCTGCATGCCTCATACAAGGAGGGCACCACTGTTCTGCTGAAGGTGGTGTGTGTGGGGTGTGGGCACTTGGTAGGATGGGGCCACAAGTGCCATGAGCCGCCTGAACCCTGGCTGCTGGGTTGGCTATTGACAGCAAGCATCTTCCCAGTGCTCTGGGTGATCTCGCTTGCCTTTGCAATGCACTTCCTTTCTGTCTGCCTTTCCCACACTGTTCCAGGGTAGCCTGCCTCTGCTTTGGTGGGAAGGGGGTTTTGGAGTGAGAGGGGGACTTTCCCTTAGGCACACTCCTGCTGGTACCAGGCTGAGAAGGATCAGAGGCAAGGGCGTGGGGGTGTGCTTGCAGAGATGCATCAGCATCCCCATGGTGCTCATGTGTTTTGTTCCCTTGCCTCAGCTGGTTTTGGCTCAGCAGTGCAGGCAGATAGTGTATGTGGAATCATCTTCCAGTTCAAAATAATCCCAGGCCACACTACGTGCTTGCTTCTGGGATATGGGTGCATGTGTGGTTGCTGCAAGTTCCCCTTTCTCAGCAGGCAAAGGCACAGCAACAGGTGGAGTGAATGCAGCTGAGTCACTTGCCTCCACACCCTCTACCTCAGCCTCTTCTGAAGTGCCTTCTGGGGAAGAAGACTTGGGTCTAGGAGAAACTTGCGGGTTGTAGAGCACAAACTCAGCTGATTCCCACTCCTCCAGAATTTCCCTTGCTAGGGAGCACAGATCCAGATCCAGCTCTAGCTGTTCCTCTGGCACTCGAAGGCTCAGCATGGGAAATTAAATGGGGGTGGAGGAGACTGTCATGTTGGTGTTGGTGCTGCTTCTTGTTGTCATGGTGGTGGTGTGGGGGGTTATGGCTGGTTCTCTTGGAGGGGATGCAGTCTTAGACACAGGCAGTAGGACTGGCACTGCTCTCCTTTCCTTGCTGCTTCTGGAAGCCTCATT
>NW_005842354.1:1155243-1172524 GCF_000455745.1 Alligator sinensis
TCTCAGTTTGGGGGGGAGAAGGGGAGAAACTTACACCTCTCACTCTACCCCCTCTTCCACTCCTCCCTGCAGGCTTGCCAGCTGTCTTCCATGATGCTTCATGGTATGTTTCATAGTGTTTTGTTTTAATAAAAATATATAAATGTATCTGTGTTCCTATATAAATTATATAATGTACGTAATATGCCGCAAGGTATATACGTATAGAAATAAAATATAAATTTATCTCCCTTCCTATATAAATTCTATAGTGTAATATCCAATACAATTATAAGATTGAAAAGAATAAATCAATGAATATAATAATAAAATAAAAGGATCTAGAAGAAAGCAAAAGGTATTGGGGAATCTCACTTGCTAGCCTAGCAAGTAGGAAATCATGCAAATCAATATTAGGAGTAGCCTTCGTTGTCTAATGCTCCTGAGCTGCTGGAAGACATAGATCAGTAACTGTCAGACCCCAAGGCAGAAAGCAGGCCAGCTCAACCAATGCTGCCTCTTATGCTGTTTTTCCATCCCTCCCCCAGAACACTGGGATTGGAAGGGACCTCAGGGAACGGTCACAGTCACTGACCAGCTACACAGTCAATATGAGAGCAGTCCTTCCCCTCTTTTTCCCCCTCCTCCCCCTCCCTCTCCTTACTTTCTGTTTCCCTGCCGGCCAGCCCAGATTGAGCTTCAAAACTCAAAATGTTTCAAAACTTTAAAAACATTTCGACAGCCCTTGTTTCGTTTTGAGGCTGTTTTGAAGCCCTTCGTTTCATTTTGGTTTCACTGTTTTGAGCTTGAAACAAGTCGAAATAGCATTGAAATGAAACAGCTGGTGAAATTTTGCACAGCCCTGTTGCCTATGTCTGACAAAAGCCCTAAAAAGGAGGTAGAGACAGTTCATGCCCAGGAGGGTGTAAAAGGAGACTCCCTGAGCAAACCAGGGGCAGCAAACAGGGCAGTTGCAAGCAGTTCACAGGTCAGTCTGTTGGTCGGTTTACCACCCCCCTGTTTGAAGGGAAGACTTTAAGATAAGTCCTTTCTTTAATTAAGAGTAACTGACCTATTTTTATTTAGTGTATGTATCTAAAACTCAGGAATTAGACCAATACTTAAGCTCCTTGTTTAACTACAGTCCAGAGCAAGGGAGATTTTGAGGGGTAGTTTGCTATGGAATTTGCTTGGAAACTGTCACCATCCTTCACTGTAAGGTTTGTGAGAGGAAGCAGGTTATCAGGGAAAGAAGAATCTTTCAGGACCAAGGAGCAGCCAACAGGCCAGCTTACAGGGGAGTTTGCTAAGGAAGGTCTTCTTAGAAAAAGGGGCAGGAAGAGAGAGGCAGCAGATTAAGGGTGCCCTTATGGGAGTAGCAAGGCTGCTTAGATACACTGTAATTACAGCACATCAGAGCAGACTCAATTAACCAAGTCTGCTGGAGCATGGTAATTACCATGCTCCAGCAGCCTCCAGTGTCTCACATATTAAGTGTCCCCATGCTTAAAAATGGTGGTGGGGGTGCTTCATTTAATGCTCATTCGATGAGCTTTAGATAAAGCACCCCTGCCACCATTTGGAAGTGTGAGGACACTGATACATGAGATGCTCCAGGTGCTTTAATTAGAGCAGCTCGCGGAGCCTCTCTAAGAGGAAGAGGGCTTTAAACTAAGCTCACAGGGGGGTGAAGACCGAAGTCCTGAGGGGAAGTGGGGAAGTGCGTGACCTGGAGGAAACACAAGCAGTAGGCAAGGGTTGGGGGTCTCATTCTTCCTGAGAAAGTAGGGCAATCGACTAGTTACCTCAGGTGCCTCTACATGAATGCACATAGCCTGGGAAACAAGCAGGAGGAACTGGAAATCCTTGCACAGTCATGGAAGTATGATGTGACTGGAATAACAGAGACTTGGTGGGCTAGCTCAGAACTCTAGTATGAAACTGAGCATAGGCCTGTTGAAAGTCTCTGGGTTAGGGTCAGAGGGGAGAGCAACAAGGGTGATGTTGTGGTGGGGGGGTGCTCTAGACCACCAGACCAGGAGGATGAGGTGGATGAGGCTGTCTTCAAACAGCTAGCAGAAGTTTCCAGATCACAGGCCCTGGTTCTTACAGGGAACTTCAATCACCTTGACATCTGCTGGGAGGGCAAAACAGCAGTGTATAGGCAATCTAGGAAGTCTGTGGAGAGTGTTGGGGACAACTTCCTGGTGCAAGTGTTGGAGAGGTCAACTAGGGGCCATGCTCTTCTTGACCTGCTTCTCACAAACAGAGAAGAATTTGTGGGGAATGTAGAAGTGGATAGCAACTTTGGTGCTACATACATTGGGTAGCAGTGACCATGAGATGATTGAGTTCAGGATCCTGAGGAAAGGAAGGGAGGAGAGCATCAGAGTAAGAACCCTGGACTTCAGAAAAGCAGACTTCAACTCACTTAGGGAACTGATGGGCAGCATCTCCTGGGAGCCCAGTCTGAGGAGGAAAGGAGTCCAAATGACTAGGGAGTATGGTAAGATTATTGCTTGGGCATACAGGGATGAATTCAGGAAGGCCAAAGAACAACTGGAGTTGCAACTAGCAAGGGGTATGAAAGGTAACAAGAAGGGTTTCTACAAGTATTTTGGCAACAAGAGGAAGATCAGGGAAAGTGTGGGTCCCTTAATGAATGCGGGAGGTGACCTAGTGACAGATGATGCAGAAAAGTCTGAAGTAACTCAACGACTTTTTTACCTGTCTTCATAGGCAAGTTTAGCTCCTAGACTACTGCACCTGCCAGCACACTTTGGGGAGAAAGTGAACAGCCAGCAGTTAGGGGCTATTTAAAGGTTAGGGACTATTTAGAAAAACTGGTCATGTACAAGTCCACGGGGCTGGACACGATGCACCTGAGGGTGCTGAGAGTGATTGCAGAGCCGCTGGCCATTATCTTTGAAAACTCATAGTTATTGGAAGAGATCGCAGATGATTGGAAAAGGGAAAATATAGGATCCAAAGAAAGGAAAGAAGGAGGATTTGGGGAACTACAGATCAGTCAGCCTCACCACAGTCCCTGGAAAATCATGGAGTAGGCTCAAGAAATTCATTTCTAAGTACTTGCAGGAGAACAAGATGATTAGGAAGAGTTAGCATAGGTTCATCAGGGGCAAGTCATGCCTGAACAACCTGACTGCCTTCTATGATGAGATGACTGGCTCTGTGAATGTGGAGAGAATGATGGATGTGATATACCCTGACTTTAGCAAAGCTTTTGATATAGTCTTCTACAACATTCTTGCAAGTAAGCTAAGGAAGAATGGGTCAGATGAATGGACTGCAACGTAAATATAAAACCGGTGGGATCTTTGGGCTCAAAGGGTAGTAGACAATGGCTCAATGTGTAGTTGACACCTGGTACCAGGGGTTGGTCCTGGGGCTAGTTTTGTTCATTATCGTCATCAACAACCTGGAAGATGAGATGGAGTGTACACTCAGCAAGTTTGCAGATGACAACAAGCTGGGGGGAATAGTAGACATCCTGCAGGGTAGGGATGGGATTCAGAGAGACCTTGACAAATTAGAGGATTGGACTGAAAAAAATCTCATTAAGTTCAATACAGACAAGTGCAAAGTCCTGTACTTTAGGATGGAACAGCCCCATGCACTGGTACAGGCTGTCGACTGATTGGTTAAGAAGCAGCTCTGAAGAAAAGGACCTGTGGTTTAGAGTAGACAATAAGCTGAATATGAGGCAACAGCAGTGTTCCAGTTGCTGAGAAGGCTAACAGCATACTGGACAGCATTAGTAGGAGTGTTTCCAATAGATGTAGGGAAGTGAATTTTCCCCTCTATTTAGCACTGGTGAGGCCACATCTTGAGCACTGTGTCCAGTTTTGGGCCCTTACAGAAAGGATGTATACAAATTGGAGAGGATCCAGTGGAGCACAAAAAAAAAATAGTTAAAGGGCTGGGGCACATGCCTTATGAGGAGAGGCTGAGGGAATCGGGCTTAATTAGTCTGAGGAAGGGAAGACTGAGTGGGGATTTATTAGCAGTCTTCAGCGACCTGAAGGGTAGTTCCAAAGAGAACGGAGCTAAATTGTTCTCAATGCCAGCAGATGACAGAACAAGGAGCAAGGTCTCAAGTTGCAGCAAGGGAAGTTTAAGTTAGATATTAGGAAAAACTCTTTCATCTGCAGATTAGTAAAGCTCTGGAAAAGGTTACCTAGAGAAGTTGTGGACTCTCCATCCTTGGAAGGTTTTAAGACCCAGGTAGGAAAGCCTTGACTGGGGTGATCTAGTTGGAGCTGGTCCTGCTTTGAGCAGGGGATTGGGCTAGATGACCTTTGAGCAGAGGTTTGGCCTAGGTGACCTTTGAACCCTAATTTTCTATGATTCTTTGTTCTTGGCCAGAGCATTGGGGGTGAATTTGATATCACTGCATTAGTTGGATGCCATGCTTAGGGGAGATCTGGGGTGGGGGGCGTGATATGGTTGCACCCCCTCCCCCCTTTACTTTGTGCCCCAGCCATGGTTTAAAACCAATTACCCATCTGTGGCAAGGGCTGAGGAATGAATGGATGAAATGGTTTATTGTAATCCTGCTAATCTCTCTTCACTCCACAGGTGTTAACAACCCACTCTGCTTTTTAATGGTCTTGATATTCTATTAAGAAAGCCACCCTTTCTTCTGTTAGCTACTCCTGGTAATAAAGCTGCCATTTCATAGCCTTACAGACTGTTTTTAGCTCTAGCTAAAAACATTAACTTAAATTTTTTATACCTAACTCAGGTAAACGTTAAATGAGGTGTGCAAATACCTGTTAGTGAAGTGGTGGATGCAATGTTAAGACACTGAAGAGGGTTAGATTTTGTTTATGAATCTGAATAAGATATGTATATTTAATTCTAGTGACTATAGAACTAATGAAACAACATATTTTGAGTTTTTGATTAGTTGGTTATGTATTTTCTATATTATATGTAATGCAGCAAAGCTATGTACATTCCAGGAAAGTTATATTTGTTTTTGCTTCTATCTTCAACTGAATGATATAGCCCTAGGCCCCTATAATATTAGCAAAGCTTCTAAGTTGTTGGTTTTCTTCTTAGCTGGAGAAAAAATATGTTTTGTGTTAAATGGGAAGATGCACAACATCATCTGCACCCCCCTTTTCAAAATCCTAAATCTGGCCATGACAGCAGCCATCTGCTCAGCAACATAGAATATATGTTTCCAATGGTATGCTTTCTCCACAGAATCTCCAAGGAATACCAAGTTGAATTAATGGGTTTTGGCTCTTATCTTCAAAGCAATGCATATGACTGGCAAAAATTACCTGAGAGATCATCTCACCTTGTGTGATGATGACCTCCTGCCACAGACATTTCCCCGTGGATACTTTAAGCATGAAAATAGCATATGGAGAAAGCAGAACTTTCTTGGCAGCTGGTTCACAAATCTGGAACTTCCTCCTGGACATGAACTTTGGCACATCTTATCAAATGCATTATTTGATTTTTTTGAGTGAGCTTTTTGCTTGTAAACCCCACTTGTAAATACAGAGCATGAAACAAAAAATCCTATACAATGAACACTGTCCAGTCTTGGCTGAATGGAGGGAATAGAGAGATTTATCTTTGGGTACACTTCATAACTAGAGGCCATTGGCAGTATAGCAACAACTGCAATGATTATACTTTATAAGCCCCTTACAATGCAATACTATTCAGACTGAAGTATTAAATCAGTTCCTTTAAGCGTCCAAATCCAATTTATCAGTGCTACTTATCTTGAGCATGCCACTGTGCAGCTACACAATTTTTATTTTGCCGGCAGCATGCACAGAGCAATGTAGTGTTTTTAAAAGGGTCATGGGCTAGCATGGTAAGTTTCCTTTCAGTTAGTGGAGTTATAAACATAGACTTTTAGATAAAAAATGGGTGCTCAACATATTTGCTAATAATTATAATAACTGTGGTCCTGTTGAGCTCCATTACAACAATCCCAGCCAAGAATGCCAGCTTAGCACTTGTTCTACTATATTTTACTTACTGCAGAGATCACTGTTTAAGTAATTTATTTTAGAATCAATTTAATCTTGATACTGAGATACATTTACCTTTGATTCAAATATACTCTGTCAAGTTCAATGGAATTGTGCTTATATTTTACCATTGTTACCAGAAGAATATTTGTGGTAATAAACGCGTAAAACATACATGGTTGTCCTAGAAAAAAAAAATTGAAATGAAGAAAAAAACCCCAAAAGTCCCAAAACAAAAAACCCAACACACAAAAAATAAACTACAGTCCCAGATATCAGTGAATATGCTTCCAACAGCATCAGTGTAAGCACAAGGGATAAAGAAAGAAAGGAAAAAGGAACTATCTCCAAGTTATTAATAGACCATGAATCAGAAGGGTCGAAAATGAACAGCTGAAAGACCTTAGGGCTAGGGACATTCAAAAAACCTGAGCCAGAATTGATTCAATCTTTGCAGGTTAGTCTAACCTGCCTAGGTTGAATTGGTTTGCAAGTGTACAGACATTCCCTTTGGACTGAGGTAATGCAGGCACATGCCTACAGTGGCTCAGGCTAGGAGCCAGGGGCCGCTAGAGCAGCTCTCCCTTCCCTTCCACAGTGCTGAGCAGAAGGGGGTGTGGTCAGTCCTTGGCAGGAGACTCTGATTAGGGAGGGGTATAAACCCTCACCCTGTCTGTACAGTCCCAGGCTGTTCCCAGATTGCTGCTCAAGGGATGGCCAGCCCCCAGCCCCTGGGTAGCACTCTGAGGCAAAGTGGGGATCCCACTGTGCCTGCTGTCTCTGCTGGAGCTCTGGATAGGGAGCAGAGGCATGGGGCCAGCCCTACTCTCCTGAGCAGACAGCCCATCCCAGGGCTCCAGAGCATCTAGGATGTTGGGGACTGGTTTGACTTAAACCAGAAAGGGTCTGGGGCAGATATTACATAAACTGGTTTGACCCAAATCAGTTAAGTCTAATACTACATTTAACTGGGCTTATCTTAAACCAGTTTCAACCATTTTGAAACTGTTTTATGTGCACTGAACATCTGTTCTGTTACAGGTTTAAACCAGTTTCTGATCACTTAAACAGGTTTATGTATAATGTCTGTCCCTAGCATAGGTGCTTTCACCAAGAGACTGGTTTCATAGGCTGATCTAGAAGGTATCTACAGCAACAGAACAGAGACTTTTAAAACAGAGGGTGGCAATCTCTACTGGGCAATGGTTAGTTTTTAAAGTACCACTATAGGTGTGTGAAGCAACATAGGAACCTTCAGGTAGAAGGACAGATAGATGACATTGTGCACTGCTACAGTACACATTACTAGTGAGGATAGACAACATAGTAAATCTAAATTCAGAGAATCAGTTCTGGACCTGTTGTGAGCCCTTATATCTGTACAAATTCAGACGAAAGAAAACTGGAGTGTTCTGTTCTGCATTCTGATGGCACCAAGAAGAGGCTTGGGGAAAGCTATTACTTTTTATTTGTTACTCCCAGCTTGCCTAAGATCCTCTCCTGTTTGTTTAATTTCTTCTGCTTGTTCTGTAACATACCAATGTCTTATGTAGCTTAAACCATAATGAGATGCTCTATAAAGTCTAAAATATTGCTTAGCACATTGCAGTCAACATTTAAAACACACATTTAATTTTAGCTCTGAAAACCACTGATGGTTTTAACCATTGAAAGTGATACATTTGAAAAGAAGCATGGCATTCAGATCTGTGCTCCCTGCAGAATAGCCAATGAGATAAATGACCCATGACCTAATGACGTGTTATTTGTATCAAGTACAAATTAGCACTGAAGTAAATAAATATTTTTTTGGCGCACAGATGTTCTCCACCCAGTATGCTTAAAGTGCACAAAACTGGACCAACCATTTATAATAGCGAGAGGTCTAGATTCAATACACTGCTTAATATTGCTTGTGATTCTAGTTATTATGGATGATGAATATATTGTGCTGTCATCACTCTAATGGGAACACATTACACTTTTATTGTTTCGCAGAAAATGATGGAGGCAATTATTGTCTATCTAGTTCATCTGGATTACAAAGATAAATGACTACCAAAACAAAATAGCAAAAAGACAGTTGTGACAGAGAATCATGGGCATGCTGTCAGTTACCATGTTTTTCTCTAGTGGTTTAGTACAATATATACATCATTTAAAATGTTGCATACCAGTAAAATTGCCTCTTCCTTTTCTGATTCTACCATTCTGATTCAAGGGTTATGTATGAGGACAGAACAGAGGACAAAGACTAGCCAGGTTGCATCTAGTTGTTCTTAATATGAGCTCATTTTATTTTTAGATCAGATCTTCCTAATATAATATTTTCAGCTTTGATTTTTTTCTTTTGCATGGCAGAAACGGTGTCCATATCTTTATCTTTGTGCACTTCGGCATTTTTATCAATTTGGGAGCTCTTGGCCATTGGAAACATTACCAGGGATCACTACGTGGAAGTGGCTCTTGTTGATCCCCTTCAGCTATGATGAATATGAAAGAAATGTCTGAAAGTTAAAACTCTAGCATAAAACTTTCCTATTTCCATTCAGTTTTAAAAGATGTCTTTTATTCAACCACCCCAAAACTGGGAACAAAACCAAGTTCAGGTGTTTAAAAAGGTTATGATAGCTAGATAGATAATTCAAACGTTTTGTTTTATTTTTGTTGTTTTGGGGTTTAGCTTTTTGGTGGCTCAGCAAACTTGGCTGTTTTTAAATTCACTGTTTCAGCTAGGATTACTTCAAAATGAGCTGCTACATTTTGGCTCATCAAAGTCAACAGCACTGATGTTTTAGCATATTTAAGACAACCATGCATCTATTTATCTTACCTTTCAAAAATCTATTGTTACCAAAATGAGGGACTACCCAACACAGGACTACTTCCAAACCCTTCAATCCAAACTCGTAGCCCTCAAATTAATCTGAAGATGACACCTTCATTCATTCCTTATTGTATCCCAAAATCAAATGATGCCAGAAGCCAAACACATGTTGTACTCTATTGTGTTCAGTCTTGTACTTTATCACTCGGTATCTTTAATCCCTGTTGTAATATTCTGTTCTCCTCTATCAAAAAGATGACTAGAAGAAAGATACTGGCAACCAATGGAGACAAACAATTGCATGTCCTTTTCATTATTTTTATATACACATTTTTGGATTGTTAGAAAATAGAACTGACAGGCTGGCCATCTGCTTCCTTCCTTTCAGAACCATTGGAAAGACGGGTGCAACTAAACCAAATGTATTTTAACTGAGAAGATGGGGAAAATATTCTCTGCCCAGAGGAGAACACTCAGGTACTTTCTCTCCACTCCCCACCCCAAATTAAAGAAGGACTGAATTATTTCACTTTGGCACAGCCCTTCATAAGAGGTCATATGAAGCAGCATTAGCCCCATGGGAGCACTGAGAGGCAAAATGTCTCTAGTAACACAGACCTGCATGTTCATTAGTATGTATCTGCTCTTTTGCAGGATGCTTCCAGTGACTGGCCAATACTTCTTGCGAGTGCATAGGTTTTGGGAACACGTGTATGGCCAAGCTTCTCTCCTGCCCATTTGGGGTTGCTATGCAGCCCCAGGGCAGTAGACATGGGGCATCACTTGTATTTTGTATATATCAAAGACCATAATGCTACCTGAAAATATACAGGCCTTGGGAAGAGGGAGGATAGGCGAGTCTCCTTCCACCCCGGCATTCATACCTGCACTGGAAAGACTTTGTTTTGATAACACAGTCGGCTGCCAAAATTCTAAACACCAGTGATCCAGATAAAAAGGGACTGGGTCTGAAGGGCTGGAGTGCACCCTTAGCAAGTTTGCGGATGTTACCAAGCTGTGGGGAGTAGTAGATATGCTGGAGGGTAGGACTAGTATTAAGAGAGACCTAGGATTGGACCAAACTAAATCTCATGAAGTTCAATAAGAACAAGTGCAAAGTCCTGCACTTAGGACAGAAAAATCCTAAGCACTGGTACAAACTAGCAACTGACTGGCTAAACAGTAGCTCTGCAGAGAAGCACCTAGGGGTTACAGTGGACAATAAGCTGAATATGAGCCAACAGTGTGCCAGGAAGGGCAATAGCATACTGAGCTGCGTTAGTAGGAGTATTGTTGGCAGATGGAGGGAAGTGATTCTTTCCCTCTGTTTGGTACTGAGGGAAAACTGTGTCCAGTTTTGCCCCCCCCCCTCCCCCCACCACTACAGAAAGGATATGGACAAATTGGAGGAAGTCCAGGGGAGAGCAACAAAAATGGTTAGGAAGGTAGGCAACATGACTTAGAAGAGAGGTTGAGGGAACTGGGCTTATTTAGTCTGAAGAAGAGAAGACCAAGGGGAATTTAATTGCAGCCTTCAGCTACCTGAAGGGTGGTTACAAAGAGGATGGAGCTAGACTGTTCTCCGTGGTGGCAGATGACAGAATAAGAGGCAATGGGCTCAAGTTGCAGAAAGGGAAGTTTAGGTTAGATATTAAGAAAATGTTTCTCACTTGGAGGGCGCTTCTTTATGAGATGTGTTACTGCAGAGTAGCATAGTTCACTGAGCAGTAAGCATGCACATTTACACTATTTATGAATTTACTTATGCATAGTTACTGTGCAGTAATGCACATGTAGATGCCAACCAGGAGTAAATTTTGCTCCCAGTCAGCCCTGCCACTAGGGGGCCAGCCTGAAGCTAGCGCCAGGGCTCCAGGGCTGCAACCCTCTCCTGACCCAGGGCTGGGTTGGCTCTCTGGTAGCCCCAGCCTCAGGAACGTAAAAGCATTCAGATACTTAGAGCCCTGGGGCATAAGCAGAGAGCCTGAGGTGACACAAGGCCCCTGTGTCCCCCTGCACAGGCCACAGGCCAGCTGCACCAGCCTGCCTGCATCCCAGAACTACTGCCTAGCTCCACAGTGCTGCACAGCTGCCAGGGCTGCACTGTGCAGGCCTGCAGCCTGCTCCTGCAGGCTCCTACCAGGCCTGCCAGCACCCAGGCGCAGCTACAGGCACCCTCAGGCGCAGCTCCAGGCAGCTCCTGGCCACTGGGAACACCTCCAGTTGCCCACAGCCCACCCCCAGCAGCCTGCCAGAGCCTGCAGATGCTGTGGGGCATTGCCTCACCATGCAGCTGCCAGTGCCATGCCATGCCCCTTCACTGGGCTCTGCAGGTAGCTGCCCAGGCCTGGCAGCACAGGGACAACTGTGTGGAGGCCTGGAGAGCTGGGAGCCCCAGTATCTTCATTGCCAATGCCACACCCTGCCTCCTGGGGCTGCAACTGATCACAGGAGGAGACTGCCAACTTTGCAGTGCTGTGGGGCAAAGTAGAGATGCAGTGGCAGTTCAGCACCCATGTCTACAAGAGGCTGTCAGTCTGGATGCGGAAGCACAATCATGACCGATCAGTGTGGCAGTGCTGCTTAAAGGTCAAGGACTTCCAGGCACCATGCATTTCCATCACAAGTTCATGGCCTTTATGTGGCAGCTGACAGACATCCTCGTGTCCCAGGACCACAGCTGTGCTGTCTACAGCAGCATGAGAGGCCTGCCCCACATCCCCTGAGCCTTAGTGCTATGGGCTTGGAGGCAGCATGTGAGAGTGACTGGCCTGGAGGAGGAGAAGCAGGGGCAGTGGGGTCTGGAGCTGCAGCAGCAGGTGCTGTCAGGAGCCTGGCTTGTCCTGGCCTGGGAGCAGGGTTGGGAAGGTTGGCTACCTGGGACCAGCACCCAGTGGCCTGCCAGCCCACCTGGGCCCAGGTCTGTCGACTGACCTACCATGGTCCCTGGGCACCCATGCATGCCCGACCCCTGATCTGAGGCCAGGCACCACATAGCCCCTGGTACAGAGCATCTTATCTCACAAATGTTGCAAACACTGACAAACAGTTGGATGATCTCCTCCTGGACTGGATGATCTCCTGAGGTCCCTTCCAAGCATAATTTTCTATGAAAAATGGTAGGCCACTATATTAGGATACTCTTTATTGCCAGTACCACCCTATATTTCACTACTGCTCCAGGTTCCTGCAATATAACTTCTAAGGAAAACACTGGTTTTCTAAGGCTGATTTCCTGATCAAAACATGCTGAAAACTAAATATACATTCAGTGGGAAGTCAAGTCAGTCCTGAGGTTGCTGCAACTATTGGGGAATCTTAGATGCTATAACAACTCTCTTCCACTCTGCCCTGTATTTAGGTAGCTTTATGCATGCTGTGGATGTGTCTACATGTTCATTAATGTGCCGTAGTTATGGTGCATTTAATTTAGTACTTCCTTAATGAAGTATTAACAGAATGCATGGTAACCACTTTTACTGCAAAGTAGTGCCAGTGCACAGTTTTTTGTGATGGTTTCTGTGCAGTAGCATAATAACGCTGCACAGTAGCATATTAGCATGGATTTTGATGGGCATGGTACTGTGCAGTGTTAATTAGGCTACCACACAGTAAGTGTGTTGTGTAGATGCAACCTGTCAGTTGAAACCCCTTCCAGTCCTTAATATTGGTCCCCCAGCTCTTCTTGGGTCTACCTCTTTTTCTCTTCCCCTCCACTGTGTCCTGCATTATGGTGTTGGCAAGCCTTCTCGTGATGTGTCCAAACCATTGCAGCTTCCTTTGTTGCACTATCTCCAAAAACAGTTTGTAGGTTCCAATTTCTTGACTGACCTGCTGCTTGACAGACTCATTAGTCCAGTCATCAGCGTAGTTCCATAGTTTCATAGTTGGTAGGGTCGGGAGGGACCTGAGCAGATCATCAAGTATAACCCCCTGTCATGGGCAGGAAAGAATACAGGGGTCAAATGACCCCAGCTAGGTGATTATCTAGCCTCCTTTTGAAGACCCCCAGGGTAGGAGGGAGCACCACTTCCCTTTAAAGTTGGTTCCAGATCCTAGCCACCCTAACTGTGAAGTAGTGTATCCTGATGTCCAACCTGAACCTACTCTCAGTCAACTTGTGGCCATTATTCCTAGTTACTCCTGGTAGTACTCAGGGGAACAGGGACTCTCCCGTTCCCTGCTGGTCCCCCCTGGTAAATTTATAGATGGCCACCAGATCCCCTCTCAGCCTTCTCTTGTGGAGGCTGAACAGGTTAAGGTCCCATAGCCTCTCCTTGTATGGCCTGCCCTGCTGCCCCCTGATCACGCGAGTGGCCCTCCTTTGGACCCTCTTGATGCTGTCCACATCCCTCCTGAAGTGCAATGCTCAGAACTAGACACAGTACTCCAACTGCGGCCCGACCAATGTTGCATAGAGGGGGAGGATCACCTCCTTGGACCTGCTCATGATGCCTCTGTGGATGCATGACAAGGTGCAGTTAGCCTTACTGACCACGTCCTCATATTGGCAGCCCATACTTATCTTGGAATCAATAATGAGTCCAAGATCTTTTTCTGCCTCTGTGCTGATGAGAGGGGAGTTCCCCAGCTTATAGGTATGCTGCTGGTTCTTTCTCCTTAGGTGCAGTACCTTGTACTTATCAGTATTGATTCCCATCCTATTCTCGTCCGCCCACCCCTGTAACCTGTCCAGATCTAGTTGTAGCCTGTCCCTCCCTTCTAGTGTGCCAATCTCTTCCCACATCTTAGTGTCATCCATGAATTTGAAGAAGGTGCTTTTCACCCCCTTGTCCAAGTTGCTGATGAAGATGTTAAACAGTGTGGGCCCAAGGACCGAGCCCTGGGGGACCCCACCTACCCACGTCCCTCCAGGTCAAAAATGACTTATCCACCACCACTCTCTGGGTGCGGCCCTCCAGCCAATTTGTGACCCATTTGACTGTGTAGGCATCAAAGCCACAGTTGCCTAATTTTTTAAATGAGAATGGGGTGAGAGACAGTGTCAAAGGCCTTCATCAAGTCCAGAAAGACTATGTCCACCATGACACCTGCGTCCAAGGCTTTGGTGACCTGGTCATAGAAAGCAACCAGGTTGGTCTGACAGGACCTGCCTCTAATGAACCCATGTTGATTACCCCTAAGCATAGCCTCCCCTGCTGGTCTCTTGCAGATGTGCTCCTGGATAATTTTCTCAAAGAGCTTCCCCAGGACCAAGGTAAGATTAACAGGCTTATAGTTTCCTGGGTCCTCCTTCCTCCCGCTTTTGAAAATGGGGACCACATTGGCCCTTTTCCAGTCCTCTGGCACCTGGCCAGAACACCAAGAGTGCTCGTAAAGCCGTGCCAGGGGTCCCGCAATGACCTCTGCCAATTCCCTCAGCACTCTGGGGTGGGGATCATTTGGACCTGCTGATTTGAACACATCCAGCCCCACCAGAAGTTCCCTAACTAGGCCCTCTCTGACCCTAGGCCTGGCTGTGCCTCTCCTGAGTCTGTCCGGAATCCCGATGTGGGGGATGTCCCGGTCCCTGCTCAGAAAAATGGAGGCAAAGAATTTGCTAAAGAGGTCAGCTTTATTGTCTGGTGCAACCACCAGATTGCCAAGCAGCGGCCCCACATTACCTGGTGCTTTCTTTTTACTCCCTATGTAGTTAAAAAAGGACTTCTTGCTATCTTTGATCCTGGTCACTAGTCCTAGTTCTGTCTCTGCCTTAGCCTTCCTAACAGCCCTCCTGCAGTCTTGAGCAATGGAGGTATAACCCTCCTTGGTGATAGCCCCTCCCTTCCACTGGGTGTACGCCTCCTTTTTAGCTTTCAGACATTCCTGAATGCCTTTGGTGAGCCATGGGGGCTTTTGAGCACTCTTGCCCCCTTTGACTCGCGTTGGGACTGTCACCCTTTGGGCTCGGAGGATCGTCTCCTTAAGGAACGACCACTCGTCTTGGCCTCTCAACTCTCCTACCCTCCGGGACCTCAGTGCCTTCCTGACTAATCTCCTTAACTCATTGAAATCAGCCCTCCTAAAGCCAAGGGCTGCTGCCTTGCTGCAGGGCTTTGACACCCTGCGCAGGATGGTGAATTACAGTAGGTGATGATTGCTATTGCCCAGGTGGTCGAGAACCCGCAGTCCCCTCACCAGGCCATCGCCTGTGGCCAGGACTAGGTCCAGCAAGGCATTTCCCCTGGTGGGACTGTGCACCTCCTGGGTTAGGTGGAGGTCCTGTATCTTGGCTAGGAACCTATGTGAGCTGTCAGACCTGGCTGATTGCTCCTCCCAGCAGATATTTGGATAGTTTAGGTCACCCATGATGATCATGTCTCTTGACCTAACTGCCTCCACAAGCTGACCTGAGAATTCCCAGTCCAGATCTTCCCCCTGGTTGGGTGGTTGATAGTAGACACCCACCGTTAAGTCCTTTCCCCCCCACCCCTTTGTATTCTAACCCAGAACACTTCAGTCTGCCCTTCCTCTGGCCCTGTGCTGTTTATTGAGAATGTGTAATGCTTTTTGACATAGAGCGGCACAGCCCCACCTTTCCTCCCTGTTCTATCCCACCTGAACAGTCTGTACAAGACATCCAGCAGTCTCCTAAAGCAGTGTGTTTCAAATGCTGTCAGTTCTGTTCTGTCAAGGTTCTTTGGATAGATGTGATATTTTTTATTAGACTAATTGAGTAATTCTTTTCTCTAACTTCTTATTAAGTGTCCATGCCTCACTTGGAAGAGGCTTAGGCAATAAACATGTGTTGACCTGACAAGCTACTGAAGTTATGGAAAATTTTGATTCAGTTAGATTGCAAGCAGCTGGTAGGGCCCCAAATACTTTTCTGTTGTGACAACCTGTAGAAGTGGCCAGAGTAGAGTGTGAGGCACTTTTCCAATTTATTATTTCTCTGAGCTTTTAACCACCATCTGAAGTACATGTCAATTTACCATCAGTTTTAGGGATAGGTCTCCAGATGCCATCTGCCTGTATCAGAGGTCTTCATAATCAATTAGGTGTCTACAACTATTTCTATAGATTTCAAGGCAAAATATGTGCTATAATGAGTATGTGTCCTACAGCAGTTCCATAAATCAAAATCAATGAAGCGATGCAATAAATTCCTAGCAGATATGTCTCAGCTGAGATGCTTTGCCCCTGACGTCCTTTTTCACTCATCATGTGTCTTGTTGTATTTTATGACATTATGTCAGCAAATATATAATAAAACAGCCTGTAACAGTATGTGATAGGACTATAGCTTAACTTAACGTGACTTGATAGCTGCTATTTTAAAGCTAAAGGACTACATTTTGCAATGGTTATCATCAATATGAAGTTAGCAAGATGAGATAAAAAGCCACTGTGTCTTTCATTATATAACTTTGAATACTTTAGCACAGAAGTTTGCAAGATTTGTTTTCCACATGCCCATAGCTTCCCATAGCCCTTTAATTCATTTTTGGCTACCAGTATGACAGACTACTCCCTCTTTAATTCTTTCTCTTCATTATATTATCCCTTTATCTTTATAGTTCATAATATACGTGTCATTACTTCCCTTGTAGTAGTAATCCATATTTATATGGATGTATAATTCATTTCTAAAGCACTGGATATTTCTAGCAGAAAGAAATCTCTCTTCATTTAATGGCAGAGCTAATACATTTTAAGTCAATTAGAAGCCTGACACAATAGTACACTTTTAAAAGACTTTCTGCATTTATAGCTACTTCACAGACATACAGTATGAAGACCAACTACCTGCCCTAGACTGAGAGAAGCTATAAAAGAGAAAAAACTCACTTCCTACATTGAGTACATCTTGTAATTACTACTTTTTTCACATATAACATGCCCCTGACTAAGATACACACCTGATTTTTGAAAGGCATGATAAAGGAAAAAAGAGCTTTCCTTAAAAATACTGGTAAGTTGTGCTAAGTAACTGAGTAGTAGCAGCTAGGGAGCCCAGTTTGCTCATTCTGCTCTTCCCTGGGTCCATCTACACATTTAATTAGTGCAAAGCAATAAGCTCCGGCACAGTTCACACCAGAGTCAGCTCCTCCTGGGAGCAGTATCTGTACATGTGCTCAAGACAGCAGCAGTTTGAGCTGGGGTAGAGCAGCCCCAGGCTGGCAGAGAGTTCAGGGGGTCATCCCTAGGCTCTGGGAGACAACAGCAGACAGTGGAGGGGCTGGCTGGAGGACGAGGGTGTTACAGTGCAGGGCTAGCGGGAAGGCAGACCCAATCACCTGATGGTGGACTACAGTGCTCTAGGCAGCATGCTGATGGAGTTCGGTGCACAGGTGGTATTCTCTTCCATCCTACCAGTGAACGCATGCGGAAGACGGCATGAGAACTGCATCCGAGACACCAACTGGCGGCTTCGGCAGTGGTGTCTCGAGGCAGGCTTCAGCTTCCTGGACAATGACCCACACATTTCGACGAGGGGCCTGGTTCACATGGG
>NW_005842354.1:1176146-1177866 GCF_000455745.1 Alligator sinensis
AATATTATATATCCTCCCCATTTTATATATATATATATATATATATATATATATATATAGTCCCCATGAAAGAAGGCAGTGGAATATCAGGCTCTGCTCTCTTAAAACAAAAGAAAAATTATTTACAGTGTCCCATAAATTTTAGTCTGCAATGTGAATTTCTTGCACTCCAACCTCAGACACGTGCTTCTCAGCTGTCCCAGTTACTCTTTCCTTGGCCACTAGGTCCACAGGTTTTGATATTTTGCATTTGACAAATGCATTCACAGTTGGATACAAAGGTCTTAGAATTTATAGATGAAAAACTTTTATTTAAAAAAAAAAAGCATACCCTGAGAACCTCCCCTGAATACTTTGGGAAATCTTTGGACTTCTATATGATCCTACTTTGAAGTATTTTCAGTTTGTTCTGTCTTAAAAATTACAGCTGCTCAGATACTGCAGTGATGAGACGCATATGTAGATATCAGCATAATCTTTTATTAGAGTAAAAGATTTGTTCTGTTCACCTTAATCTTCTTCTCAGGATCTTCCACAGATATCACTGCAGCTTTCCTCAGACTTGGTTTTGATTGCAAGAGTAAGATTTTTGTGGGTTCTATCTTTTACTGGAGCAATTGCATAGTTGGGATAAACTTCAGATAAGTATTTGGGTACCAATACCCTTCCTTAGGTCTCTCAGGCCACTTGCTGAAGTTACACAGGGATACGCTGCTGCCTCTGACTTTTATGGGAGAGGATGCGAGAAAAGACTCACGCAACCTTGCTGCCTTGAGATTGCTTTCAGTGAAAGGTGCTACCTCTGGTCAAGCTATTTGCTATTCCATTTTTCTTTTCCTTTTCAAGTGACTGAGTATGGTCCAATATTTTCCATGATTGCAAGTGCAGGAGTCACTCCATAGTGAATCTAATTGTTATGGTGTTCATCTTCCACTTCACAATTTGTGCAATCAAAGAGCTGAAACCTACCCGATTTGAAATCCAAATTGAATCAGGGGATCAATTAAAAGAAAAGATTCAGAAAAGATTCAGAGAGCTTTGATGATTCTGAATCTATACTTTAGCACCCTTGAGTACAGTCTACATGTACATTTAACTACATGTATGTATTTTGCTGGGGACAGTACTATCTTACAGCAGAGTATCTTACAGCAGAGTATTGCCGGCAGATGGAGGGAAGTGAGTCTTCCCGTCTGTTTGGTACTGGTGAGGCCACATCTGGAGTACTGTGCCCAGGTTTGGACCCACCACTATAGAAAGGGTGTGGACAAATTGGAGAGAGTCCAGGGGAGAGCAACAAAAATAGTTAGGAAGGTAGGCAACATGACTTAGAGGAGAGGCTAAGGGAACTGAGCTTATTTAGTCTGATTTCATAATCTACTGTGCCCTAATACCAGTGCATGTATAGACTCTGACACTTTACTGCAGAGCTAATTAGTCTACTTTGCAGTAAAGTACATGTGTAGATTAATCCCCTGTGGAGTACATGTAATATCACTTTTACTTCTCCCAGCAGGGCTTATGATACTGAAACTGATATTACCTTATTTCCTTGCTTATAATGTGAATCCCAATTTCCAGAAGCTGACAGAGGGAGGTGCATCTTGCATGCAAGAAAATAAGGTGTATAATATTATATATTGCCCCCATTTTATATATATATATATATATATATATATATATATATATAGTGTCTAAGAGAAAAGGGAGGGGAATATTA
>NW_005842354.1:1178812-1213123 GCF_000455745.1 Alligator sinensis
ATCCCCAGTGCTTACCAGGTGCTGCCACATTGTGGGGGGGAGCAAACCCTGCTGCCCCCCACTGCATGGGGAGTTCTGCCACTAGCCCTCCGACCTCTCCCACTCCCTCAGCCCCCACCATGGCTGCCCTGCCTGCCGTGGCTCCAGCCTTTTAAGAAAAAAAAAATGGAGAAAAGCCCTAGGATTCACTGCTCCTGCAGTGGCCTCGGGGCTTCAGAGGACTCATGGAAGAGCACCCCCATGCAGCACAAGGAAGTGGGGGCAGTGGGGATTGCCCCCCCCAGCAGTAACGGTAAGTCCAGGAGTTTTTTTGTGTTTTTTTTTCTTAAAGGGGTGGAGCCACAGTGGGCAGGGCAGCTATGGGGAGGCTGGGGCAGCAGGGGGGAAGTGTTGGGGGGCTCATGCAGAGACTCCCATGCAGCATGAGGCAGTGTGGGGCAGCAGGGAAAATGCCCCCCCTACCCAGCAGCCCCCACTGAGTTGGGTGCTGGAGTGGGCAGGGCAGCTATTGCCGGGCTGGGGGGGTGGGGATGGGCCTGGCTGATTCAGAGATTCTGCAGCAGCCGAATCTCCAAATCAGATTTGGCTGAATCAATTCAGGACAGTGATTCGAATCACCGAATTGAATCACTATCCCACAAATTGGCCAAATCTGAATTGAATACTAGCCACTTTGCACAGGCCTAATGCCCTGTAGCCTGAAGGACATTGCCCAAATGAGTCTGCATTCTGTTACTCAGATGGCTTTATTTAATATTTATTATTTCACACCCCTTAAATCCACATCTAAAGCCTTTGAAGGCCCTGGAAGTTTATCCACTTATTTCAATAGGCTTCAAGGATGAAGCTTACTTCAGATATGTTTACATATCCAACTGTGCTCACTGAATATATTATTTTGGTTATATGCAATCACTCCCAAATAATTTTTATTTACTGCATTATTTTCTTTTGTTGCTTATCTTGTTTCTTTGTCCTGAACACTAACAATAGCAGTTTCTTATGTATAGATCATAGTTGGATCCTACTTTCTACTGACTATTTAAAGGCAGTCAAAGAATAAGACTACTGATATTAAAATGAAGTTAACACATTTTTCTTCATGCCTTCATGAAGAATGCTGCTTTGATTTGGGAACAGGTTTTGATGTGCTGTAAGATGCTCAAAAGACAAGACTGAATGTCTCTATGTGCAGAAAAATGATGAGGAATAAAGATTGTAGCATTTGCCTTATTTGTCTGTCAGAAATGGTACTTCGGTAGAAAGTATCAGTGGAAATTGAGGCTAGAGCAAAGGATTGTGGGAACTAGAGCATAGCAACAAACTAAATCTGAGTGTTGTACTGGAATTTGCTTTGCTGGTATATAATAAAGATGTTGGAAGATGGTGGATGCTGTGTAGGGGACTGGAGTGCAGACAGCCAGTTGTTGTTGGGGGAAAGCTATTGCTTCTACTGAGTGCCTGTTGATCTGTATTCTGACTTTCCTCTATTATCCACAGACTGCAGAAATGGTTCCATAGTCTCTTGAAGTGGACATGAAAAGAGTTGATTCAGGCACAAGCAAACAATGCAGAAGCAGCAACAGAAGCAGCAATGGGAGAGAGAAGATACATGCTTGGTATATGCCCCCCCACCCCCACTCCCCAGTTGGTAGGCATTTAAACATTTATATTTTGTAGATTCCACTTATAACACTATCTTGCACTTTTTCCAGCATTCCCATTACCAAGTATTATCATACCACGAAAGACTTTATGAATAGTTTATCATAATTTTTGTACAAAGTGAACCAGTGATAAACTGCTCCAAAATATCCTGCGTCTTGGCAATACAAATGACCAGCCAGCATGGACTTAGTGGAACCTTGCACTCACTCCATTGAGGTGGAAGTGGCCAGACAGGGTGTGCTGATACAGAGTCTCAAGCCTGATGGATCATACTCAATTAAAGTCATAGGCACCTAAATATTAGATGACCCTTGTAGGAGCCTGGTATTCCATACCCTAATTAAGTGCCTGAGCTCCCTGTACAGTGTCTGGGAAAAGTTAGGTACTTCAGAAGGGGATCCAAAAACAGTAAGTACACTGAACAGAGAGCCACTGGAAGTCAGCATGTTACCTAGAGCCAGCCAATAAGAAACACCAAGCACAGAAGTTCACCTTAAATTCTGCTCCTTAGGCATCTTTGTGTCAGCAATGCAAGGAAGCAATTCTGTCCACGTTGGGATAAATAGCTCTTAAAACACAATGGTCTTCTTCCTTCCCAACACACTTTTTACAAATCTAATAATTATACAAAAATGTTTAATGTAAAAGATAACAGCCCTGAGGATAGTGATCAAAAGCCAGGATTCCTTCTCTTGAGGGAATATCTTAACCCAGTGGTTCCCAATCTGTGGGTTGTGACCCCAAATTGGGTGACAACATCAGCGGATAGGGTCGTGATAAATAAAATCACATTATGCTTCTGGACTTCAAGTTATGGTAATGCAAAGCAAGGACAAGACGTGAAAATATGCACAAATGCAAACTGAATTTACAGTTGGAAGTGAGTCCAAGAGATCTCCACCAATCATATCCCTGTGTGATCCCTATTATCAATATGACCCACCCACACCTTCTGAGTATTGATTTCTGGGGATTGCAGTTTTGTTCTGGTTATGTTTGCTGTCAAATGAGAAATATCTGTCCATAGAATCCCCGCCTAACAATTTGTGAAAGTGAGTCAGAGTGATAATTAACAGTGGATTGTTACTGTTAACACCATGGACAAATTTTTATGCAGAGCATCCTCCTCCAGCAGTGAGACTACTGACTCAGTTGCGAATGAGAAAGAAAAAAAAAAGAAACCTGTTTGCAAATACATCGGGAAACCACGGTCATTTTTTCAGCGCCTAAAAGAGGAAATTTCACAGCCACAAATGCAGTTTAAGAGGGCCTTGACCATGTCCAAACAAGCTCAAAGTGCATCTTTTGAGATAAGCTACTAGATGCTACAGGCAAAGAAGCCTTACACAACTTCAGGAACTTTGATTTTTACCTGCTCAAACTGATATGGTTAAAATAATGTGTGGTGAAGCAGAGGCTAATAACCTCGAATCTATACCCCTCACAAACAATACTATGAAGCAAAGGATTAAGGTGATGGCACGTGATAAGAAAACAACGCTGGTAGAATGCCTGAAATGCACTCCTGCTTTTGCTCTTCAAATTGATGTGAACAGAGAGTGGCATGATGCACACAACTTCATCTTTGTGTGCTACATGTAGGAGGATAGTATTCTTGAAGACATTCTGTTAGGTCTTCCACTTCATGAACATGAAATGGCACAGGGAATATTCAATGTGTTGCATGGCTACATAGAAGACAAAAACATTCCATGGGATCACATGGTTGGTTTTCTACAGATGGTGCTTATAGCAGAGACTAGGGGCAAGCCCCTGCTATGGACCTGCGGGGCTAGTTGTGTCAGCAAGCGATTTAGCAAGGTGGGTCCAGAAGGGCTGTGCATTCCTGGCATGCTGGGCGAAAGTGTCTGGGAAGGACCCAGGAGGTAAGCAGGCCTCCAGGGGCACTGAACCATGTGCCCCAAGGAGCTGGTTCTGATTGGCTGGGAGTAGAGTGCAGGGATTTTAAAGAGACACCAGGTAGACCATCTGCATTCTGTCTCTCCCAGGAGCAGGGAAAACACAGCAGAGCCAGAAGCTGTGCAGACTGGGGCAGAAGAGGATTCAGGCAGCTGAATCTGAGTTGCTGAGACACAAGAGAGGATCTGACCACCCTCTGGGAAAGCTAGGTGAAGCAGGCAGCTGGGTGTGGGGAGCCATGCTAGCAATACTAGAGACAGGGCCAGGCAGAAGGCTTTTTTCAGGGCATCCAGCAGAGGCCAGCAGGGTGCGACACAGCATGGATCACAAAGATAGTGGCAGGGATTAGATTACCCAAGGCATGTGAAGGTCACAGAGATCTCCACCGTAAGCATGGGAAAAAGGAAAAGAAAAAAAAAAAAGGGAGATTGAGCTGTACATCTAGCTGGAATTATAGGGCCACTTAAAGAAGAATGTGTGATTAATTTAGAAACTTTGGGTGCATTTGGGGGCCTGATTGGGGAAATAAGTCATAATTTACTTTATCAGGGTGAACTAAGGACAGCTGTGATGGCTATGCCCAGGGGTTATTAATTTGTGGTTACAAAAGGCCCTACAGCTGGGATCCAGGAGGCATCAGGAGAATAAAGTTATAAAGCTTGAAGTAAGGTTGAAGGATAAGCTAAAAAAATAGTAAATCAGTTGATCTAAAAGACTAGATAAATGAATCCCTGAGCTACAGGAAGGAAGACACAGGGAGAAACAAGGCAAAGAGTATAATGAATGCCATACTTATTGGTAAGTAAGCAGCTTAACAGTGGACAGGGATTTCACAGAAGCCAAAGGTCAGAGAGCAACAAACCAAGGGACACAGAAGAGTTCAGAGTTTCAATCCAGATAGGCCTCCCCATGCAAAAATCAACAGGGACTTTCACCACAGGCCTGAAAAGGAAAGAGGCAGAGTGTAGGGGAGGTGGAGCCCTGCAGAATAACCAGGACCCCACAAGATGGATCTTCTCCCAAAGAAGCATCCAACCTCCCTAAGAGAACCAAATCAGATCAAGGCGTGATGAGTGAGCGGGACAGCATGTCAAAAATCCATGGTGGTAGGTCAGGAATACACCCATGCTCACAGTGCTTCATCTATGGCAGGCCTGCATGCCTTACTGAAGAGAGTTGCTCCATCTGCTGTTTGAACTCACTGCATGATTCATAGCTAAAGAACTGAACACAGAGCTAGGTGAAATACCGCAGCAGGTTAGATGAATTATAAACTACATTAAGTCCACCCACTTCACGCATGTCTGTTTGCAAAACTGTGTGAAGACATGGGATCTGATCAGGATGTATTTCATATTGAGGCTTCCTGGCTATCTAGAGGAAAGGTGCCACGAAGATTTTTTTTTTTTTAACTGAGGGATCAGCTGCTTGCATTTGCAATGGACTACAAAAAGCCAGAATTTGTTGATTTTCTCTGTGATCAAAAGAAGATGCATCCCTCCTTGCTTATGTCACAGAAGTATTTGGGAAACTCAGTGAACTGAATGTAGTTGTGCAAGGAAAGAGCACTAATATTTTTCAACTGAGTGATCAAATCACAGCATTCATGAAGAAAATTACTTTCTGGAAGAATAATATATTGTAGCTGAACTATGACTCCTTCCCGCAACTTTCCAAGTTTCTGTTTGACAACGAGATTGAACAGTGTCTCACTCAGGTGATGGTGGACCATCTGCTCTACTTGGAGGCACGCTTTGTATCCTTTCTCCCTGATTTAGACATGAGTAAGTTTGATTGTGCTCAAAAACCCCTTTCAATGCCAGCCTGACACCATGGATTTGCCAGCACCTGAAATCGAACAGCTCTTTGAAATTTCATGTGATCGACTTTTGGAATGAACACATTCCCAGTGTCCCTTTCAAAATTCTGGTTCAGTGTCAAGAATGAATATCCTGAAATCTCAATATGTGCATTGAAAGTGATAGTTCTCTTTGCAAGCGCTTATTTGTGTAAAGCTGGATTTAGTGCACATGGCTGCATCAAGCCTCATTATCAATCAACCCTGGATGTCACATCAGAGATTAGGTGTGCAATATCAACCATACTGCTAGATTTTGAGAAGCTGTGTCACAACATGCAAGCCCACATGTCTCATTAGGTCTGGTGAGTACATAAAATAATAACATTTTTACAAATCTACTTTAAAACATAGATGTACATATGTAGGTCAATACAATACTTTAATACAGATATAAATATTATTAGTTATTATGTTGCTTGATTGCTGTTTTGTTTTGGATGGCTTCTGGGGTTGTATGAAATTTCAAGTGTTAAAATGGGGTCAAATGGGAAAAAAATTTGGGAAGTGTTGCCTTAACCCCTAGGCTACAGAATCACAACTCCCACCCCTCCTCCCCAAAAAGACAACACAGTACTGAAAGGAATATCAGGAGATCAGAGAGTTCAACAGCTCCTGCTCAAGGCAGGATTTTCCCTGTCTAAACCACCCCACCACTATATGTCCACTTCCAGTTCCGGGTTAAAAGAAAGTGGTAGCTATCACTCACAGAATTTAGGCACCTCCGTGTTTAAAAGGTAGCTGACTGAGGTTTCAAGAACACAATTTTAGACTTACTGGTAAATTCTGTCTCAGTTCCACTTGAGGTGCTAAATTAATCCTATAACTCTGAAGTATGACTATAGTTAGAGGAACCAAGTTCCTGAAGAATTTTACATTTCCCTTGCTGTGATAAAATTTCTTCTTTTACTATTTCCAAATTATTAAAATGGAAACTAGTTTTCCTTTTCACGGACAGTTTTTTTTTTATTGAATGCAAAGGGGAAAATACAGACCTGGATCTTCACTTGATGTAAATCTACATAGATCCATTCACTTCAGTTTATATCTGATGAAAATCTAGTCCACAGATTTTCAGGTTTGGGTCAACAGAAGCATTAGGACATTGAGACACATGGGTGATTGATGCCTCCTGATCCTGGGGGGGCACCAGCAACCGATTGCTGACCGGGGGGGCGGGTGCCCCAGTGGCTGATCACTGACTGGGGTGGGGGATGTCCCCACAGCAGCCAATTGCTGCTGCCAGGGGAAGTGTTGGCAGCAAACCCGAAAGTGCCCCCCCTACCCTCCCGTACTCCCTCTATGTATCGCCTATGTTGAGACACTGGCACTATCTTTTAAAAATGCAAGCCCTGCTAAAACCAGAACACTGGTTTAACTATGAGAGCTAAATACTTACCAGGATGTGGATTTATATGTACATACAAAGCTGTTTTTCTCTTTCTGCACTACTGCACTGGCATGTCTGCCCCTGGGATTCCTTAGATGAATGCCTTTAGAAATATCTGAAAGATTTATTCTTATAGAAGGAAAGAGATTTAGTTTATCTCAGTATTACCCTCAAATCCCATTAGCATTCTTCAAAACAAATCAACAGGAATTGATGGGTATTTATGCATTCAACAGCTCTGCCACCTGGGCCAGCAGAGTTACATTATGTCATCATAAGTTTTCATTGGGAATACACTATGGGAGACAGTTTACTTTTACAATTGCATTTGTTGTCAGAAAGTGGCTGCAGAACCTACCAATCTGCATTTTATTAGACGTTAATTTTTGCCCCAGTTGCCTGGGTTCTCTCAGTGAGACAAAGCTGGGCATGAGGGCAAAAGGGGTGGGGGGAGAAAGAGAGAGAGAGAGAGAGACTGAAGGACTTTTATTGCTTATGTTCAAGGAGAACACTGCTCCAGCTCCAGGTTATTCATTAACTTCATATTCAACTTAAACAACAGTCCAAAAGATGAGCTTAATGGTTTTGTGGATATTGTTAAAATCCAGCTTTGAAACTCTTCTTGAGAGTCATTTATATTAAGATTAAAATTTTCAATTGTTTATGGACAATATATCATTGTGCTTATTTTGAATCAGTTTATCTCTTTGGCGATGTTTCCAAAATTAAAAAAACTCCACAAACCCTAGATGAGATCTATCTAAGGTACTTTTCTGGCCTCTCTCACATAAGCATCTTAGCACTTATCAGTCTTTTAATGTCCTCTCAATGTTCCTGACAGATCCCCACAGATAGGAAGAGGATATCTCTGTGGCTCACTTCCCCATCCTGAATCCATGCACTGGGAAATCAATGTAGCCAATGTGTGTCTCAGCAGGCTGGGATTACTGCAGTACACAGGAAACAGTAGCTTGGTTTATTACTTCCTGTAATGATCCAGTAGCCAGAATACTCCTCTTGATAGGAGAGTAAATGTGACAAACTGGAGGTCCCTACTGAGTGGATCACAGTTGCTTTGGATGGTCTCCCAGGTCAGCATATACCTCTGTAACCCGGGTAGTACTCAGTGATATACCCCCTCCTCAAATTAAGGGATGTTAGTGGGATCATGTGCAGAGCGGGAGGTGTAGCCGCCCGGCTGTATGCAGCATTCCTCCTCTCCCTATACAGCAGAGCCAGGACACATGTTAAGTCTTAACTATATACAAATTTAATAAGATAAATAAAAGCTATAATATTAACATATATATACATAAATACTATAGGCAGTATGTATATATCTATGCAAACGATCTATACACAGGCAAAGGGTCAGGTATTCAAACAAGGGTCTCATCAAACATTATGCATGCTTATACTCTAAAAGGATGCAAGGTTCACAAAGCATGAGGCACAGGGTTCAGAGAAAGCAGAAAGCTGCACTGGTGCAATGTTGGTGCCTTGGGAAAGATGGCCCCAGATGAGCAAGAGAGGAATTGGAGCTGTCAGAGAGAATCAAAAGGCAACATGTCTAAACATGACATTTTACCTATGTTCAACTAGCCAAGGAAGATGGAAGGATGTAAATTAAACAGTATTTCCAGCAAAATGGCATTAGCTTTTTACTAAGGGACTAAAAGTTGAGATCAGTACAAATGGCTAACCAGATGTCTTACTGTGCAACACTATGCATGGATTGAGAGAGCCTGACTGAAAGGGTAGCATTCCTCAGAAGCGTATTTCTTGTGTTGGCAAGTTTTCATGTTATGCAATGGTTTATTTATAAAAACGTTCAGTACAATCTCTATAGACTAACTCTATCAAATAACTTATGAGGAATGAGTGCATATCTTGGTGTAATGGGGCTCCTGCCCCATTACTACAATGGGAAAGGGACCATTAACTCCTGGCCCCTTTCTTCTCCTTCACACCCCTCCCTACACCTTTTCCTCCCTTACCTTTTGTGTTTTCCAATGCATTCTTTCCCTGGTAGAGGTCCCTTCCCCCTGGGTTCCTAGTTACATGTTTCTGATTCCCTCATTCTCTCCATTTCATCTCTGTGTCTCTTCTGCCTGTGCCTTGGTGGTAGCCCCAGAGGCAAACTCACACGCAAGAGAACTTGAAGCAAGTTAGCTGCCAGATCCAGATGCAGACAGAGCCTTATGACCCAGGGAAGAGAAGCAGTGGCATCATGTGACCCAGAGAGCCCTGTATAAGCCCATGCCTCAGTCCAGGGGAATCAGTCTGGCTGTAGAAGCCATCAAGGATGGCACCTTGATTGAGAGGTCTGAGGACTGGAGCCCAGACTGTGGAAAGAGAACTCAGGAGCCAGCCCTGAGTGAAGAGAAGCTGGGGACCTGCATAGGAAGCAAGCCAAGTACCCAAGGCCCTTTCTGTTTTGCTTTCTTTTCTACTTAGAGTCCACCACCAAGGGGTGTGATGAACCTCACATGGGACATTCCTTTGAACCGGGGCTGGTGCTTTTTTGGTGTTTTCATTTTCCCTGGAGTGCTGGATTGTGACTGTAGCAGAGGTGGAGGCTGCAGAAAGGGGGTGACTGGTGACACCCTGATTTTGAAATTGTACTGAGAGGAACCTGAGGTCAAAGGGCATGATCAGAATTTGTTCTGTGGCCACAGGAGGCCGAGCTTGCCTGGACTACAAGGCAGGAGGTGGCAGGGGAAAAACAGGACTCAAGGCCACTAGCTGCCTAAATAAGAAATATTGTGAGTGCTGGAACCTGAGGTCATGGGGGATGACCAGAGCTGAGCCAGGAGCCTGCAGCTCTGAACAGCGGGTCCTGAGTTACAGGGCTCAGCAAGAGTAAAATTCAGATGAAGCCGGGGGGGAGGGCAACTGCAGAGCTCTTGAGATTTCTGGCTTTGCTGGATGGACCAAATTTGGAGACCAGTATATAACCAAATTAAGATGTATGCATGTGATGGGTTTGTGAAACAAAGGAGCCTCAGAGCAGATCAGTGAGCGGGGAAGCCTCTTCAAAAGCATGCCTTCCCCTACATGCAGCCTCCTCTACTAATTTTAACATCAAGGTGTGGTAGGGGAGAGACCCAAAGGTATAGGTGCTAGTTGGCCTCTAGAGGTGGGTACCCTTTAGTGGCACTCATAAGTGGCCTACACTTGGTTCAAAAAATGAAAGGGAACTATGGAGAATATCATCTTTCAGGAGGAACAAAATCAAATGGCTTAGTAGACATGGATAGGGGGCAAAAAAAAAAGTAGTAGTAAGACTCATGGTATTCTAAATTCTACTAGGCATGTCTTTGGTGCATTTTTAATTGGTTCCTAAGGGGAAAAAGTGACTTGCATTAGGCAGTTGGAGCCTAAGAACCATTAGAAAATAAGTCCCATGGAAGGCGATAGGTGTCCAGAGATTCTGAAAATGGCAGAAGATGCAACCACTACTTCAGACAGCAATTAGACAGAATTGCTGTCTAAAGTAGCAATTCTCTCAAAGTCATTCTTTCAGCCCAAGCAACAACACAAATCTCTTAATTCACTACAGGTACACCTGAGTTTTGAACCCCAGAGATCACTGCGAGGGTAAGTGAAAATCTATTCTACAGTTTATATAGACACACCACAATTGCAAAGGCCCAATAAAAATAAACCCTTTCAGAACACTTATAAAAGTTACAGAGTAGATGTGCAATGTATGTGGTTGTGGGGCACCTGCTATTTTCGTGTTTCAGTTCAACTACACAATTTAAAGCAAATTACTCAGTTTCCATGAGAGACTTTGTTCTTTGTTTTTCCTAATTCTGAACTAAGCAGTATCTATGCAGAAAAAAATGCATGCCCCAGCAATTCCAAACAGTAATTGAACTTTACAGATCTTTTCTGATGAACAACATGTGCAAGCTTTTGCACAGTTTATTTACTTGAGGTTGCATTTCCAGCAAGCACCTCATTACAGTGTTAGTCCCAAGAGTTCTATTGAAGTCAGTGGAAAAAAAGCTTTCACTAACTGCAGTGGGGTTAAGATGTCACCCTATGTGTTTGTAATTTCAGCTTCTATGAAAAATTGGAATTCAATAGATCACACCAGCTGTTCAGGTAAATATATAAAAGCAAATACCATATATCGGTCGTATGATTACTTTCAGTGTTCTACAAAAGCTACAGCAAAATCAGCCTTACAAGTGGGACTAAGAATTATTTACCAGATGTGTCATGAACACTACCAAATCTTTGGGGGTTCGTGGAGTGTCATGAAGATCTTCTCGTGTTTGTTTCACTCATGGCATGCATGGTTCTTGTTAGCACGTCAATACTATGCTGTATCCATTTACGTCACTTATCATTGTGTAGATTATGTTATGCTGTTTGTGTATCTTTTATGATTTTGGTCACAGTTTAAATCAAAGAGATTAAGGGATGCATAATTAAGGAAAAGAGAATAGGTATAGCTACTAAATGTCTCTTGATATTTTGATACTTGAGCAAGGACAACTGCCACACCCAATCAGACAGATGGGGCCACTGCTAAGATGGGCACTAAAGTTATTGTCTGCTTGTAAGGGGGGGTGGGGCAGGGGAAATCACTGCACAACAGTAAAGGTATCTCAGATAAATGGTTCATTGGCCAAGGAATGCCAAAGAGAAAATTCTGGAAGATTTGGGAAACGTACAAGAAATCAGGACAGTGTTGATTTGGAACAGGGAGATGCTAGCTTGGAGGTATTTTAATGGCTGTCTGCAAAGTGGCCAGGCTCCTTACTTTTTCTCAGGCTTTGGATAGTGCAAGTTCCTAGCACTCAGGGTGGGTAGAATCAGCAGAAATGCCAATCTCCAAAAACACTGCCAGGACTCTGAAGTAACCAGGTGGTAGGCAAGTGATATTTCAGGTTAGCCCATTCTATGGAACAGGGGAACCTAACATTTCTTTCACAACCCAAAAGGAATTTACCTGGAGCTAGCTGAGATTCCCCTGCTGCAGCTGTGATTTCTGGTATAAGGGTTGAGACTTGCAGGGATAAGGAGTTATCCCAGGGCAACCTTAGTCTGTTCCTTGGGACAAGCAGTGGGACAGTGGGGATAATCTCAGGGCCTTGGAAGTATGCTGTAGGTGGGTTTGTGGCAAAATGACTATAGTTATTGTAGTAAGAGTTGGTGAAATATTGGCCAGATACAACAATACAGATAACCCCAGAGAACAGCAATCTTTCCGATGTGGCTCCAATGCAGATTCACGGTTATCAGCAAATAACCTCTTTCTTGACTTCTTTTGTTCTCCTTAGTTAGGGAAACCATCCTTACTGGTGGTTAATAAAAGGCGTAGATGACAGATGCTCAAACCGGGGGGTTAATGAACACAAATATTAGTTTAATAGCCTCTTCTTGTTCTCATTCTTATGTGTACACACACTTCACTTGGGAAAATCCTTTAGATTAACATAGAAGTAAAAAGATGACAAGCGAATTATCACACCAAAGACCAGTGTGGAACACCACTACGTATTACAATGCCAACTGCAACATTTTATTATAGAATTATTTAAAAGTTATCAATCCTTCATTTTATAGTATAAAAGTATAAAGTAAAGTCAAAATCAAAATATTTTGATTGATGCAAACAAGAAGCCAGAGCAAATTTTGCTTCATAGAATAAAAGGTTGAAGCTTCAAAATGCCTGATTTAAGCAGTAGAAGAGTACATCTACATTGGTTACACTCCCAAGGAAGATATTTCACCAGAAGAGTTGGAAGCCCTAAGTTTTCCTCATGTTGACACACATGGGTGGATCTAGAATTTTGAAGAGGGGTTGCAAATGGGCGAGGTGCATCATCATATATAAAACAAGCACATACTTTTCTCCAGTTATAACTGAACTAGAAGCTTTACAAATACGCTAGGGGCCTAGAGCTACAATAAAAGCTTTGTTATCCAGTGCCCACAGGGAATGGAGGGCACCGGATAACAAAATTTGCTGGTTAACTGAGCGGCCCAAACAAGTGTCTTTCCCTGTTCAGGCCTCCGCCTGTCCTGCTGCGTCTGGGGTGTCGCCACCCCTCCCACTGCGTTGCCACCCTTCCCGTGGGCCCTGAGGGACAGGAAGGGGGGGATCTGCACAGGCTGCTATGACCCAGGCCACAGAGGCTTGGCAGCGAAGGCTGCTTTCCCCCAGGTTGTGGGGGTCCACAAAACCAGAAGTGCCACGGTGGGCACTTCCAGTTTCATTTTTCCCTTACAAACCAGCATGCTGGTTAACAGCATGCTGGCTTATAAGGTGCCAGATAACTCGGCTTTTACTGTATATTCTTCAGTTTAAGATTGAAGCAAAAAAACTTCATTGAATTGAGTTAAAACAATCTGCAGGGCTGTAAAATAGGAGCTTCATTACCAGGAGCAGCTAACAGACAGGAGACCTGCAGAACAAAGGATGAACATCAGACAAAGAAAAGAGAGTAGATTCTTAACACCTGTGGAATGAAGATTTTAGGAGAGATCGGGTAGATGACAGTGAGCCATGAAGTCAGTTGCTTCCCTCAGTACTGCCTGACTAGAAATGCTGCTTCCAGTGCCCTGCCAGGCAATTGATTTTAAACTCTGAGTGGAGCAGGAATCAAAGTGAGGTGTAAGTGAACCCGTGCACCCTCCCTGGATCCACCCCTGCTGATGCACCCAAGACAACACTATTAACTTTTTCCTATAAATGTATCATTGCTACTGCAAACAACAGTTTGAAGATGGCTGAGTGAGACATTTACCTCTTCAGGGATGTTAAACTCACCTTGCCCCCTCAACTGTGGGACTCCTCACAGGCCAGATCCAGATGTGATGCTGTAGTGAGTGGTGCCCATGACATGCATCAGCAACAGGGCTCCCTACCCCTGATTTCAGTTGCAGGCTTTGTTCCTCTTTGCCCTGTCACTGAATTACTGGTCCCTCTATCCCACATGCTGCAAGTTTGTCACTCCTGGTCTAGATCCAGTCCATGTGTGCGTAGAAAATTGGCACCTCACATCTGAATAGAACAAACAAGTCTTTGCACAACTATACTTCTAGCATTTTTACAGCTCTTGGATGTTTGTTTTTAATAGATATGATTCCAGTTACTTTATAATTTCCTCAGTTTAAAGAAAAAACCCCAAATACCCTTCCTTCAAAATCCCTTTATATGAGCTCATACTAACACCTGCATGATTCCTTAGCAGCCTTAGAACCTTTATATCCGCTGCCACTTGAACTAACTGACAGCACTAGTCTTCCTCTAGGGCAGGGGTGTGCAAAATGGTGGATCCAGTCCATGGCCAGGCTTCACTTCTCAGCAGCCACTGGTGGTGCAGCTCCTGGCCAGTCTCCATGGAGGCCCTGGGATCACAGGGACATGACAGCATGGGGCCACAGAACCGAGGCTCTGCCCTGTTCCTGTGCCATCATGGCCCCATGATCCCAGGATCTCCATGTAGACTGGCCAGGAGCCGCGCAGGCAGGATGTGCAGCTGGGTGAGGAGCTGCTTTAGGACTGGGGCTAGGATCTTGAGGTGATGCCAGCACAGGACCAGAACCAGAACAGAGATGTGATCCACTACCTGCATTCCCCTTCCCGTGAAACCCCTGCCTATTGCAAAGGCAGGCAGGTAGTGAATTGCAGCTCTGCATCAGTCTCAGCCTTGCGCTGTCACTGCTCCAAGATCCCAGGGGCTCTCCAGCCCCATCCACCTGTCTTGCTCCTGACTGCAGCCCCATCCCAGCCTCCTGGCCATGTACCCTGCCAGTGTGGGTCCCACCCCCAGCAGTGAGTGCATGGCAGATGGGCCAGGGTACCTGGGCAGCAGGACTGTGTCTGGTGGTGGCAGACAGAAGGAGCTGTTGCTTCAGGGGATGCTGAGAAGTGGAGCCCACCATGGACCGGATCCAGCCCGTGGGCCTCTTTTTGCCCACTCCTGCTCTATGTGAACCAGTAGGTTTCACAGATATTTGCTCAAAGTAGAGAGAGCACTGATCAGACTCAAATATTTTGTTTCACACTGGGATTTCAAGGGAAATGCCATTTAGTGGGCATAGACACATCTGTCTGTTTTTCTCATACTAACGTCTTTGGGTGTGTGTACATCACAGTTGCAGTGTCTCCCAGCCAGGCCATTGCTGTGAATTTTCCACCCACAGCCTGCTTATCCATTCCCGGAGGTACACTTCAAATCCAGAAGTATAACTACAGCCAGGACATCACCAACACTCATCACCTTTCTTCCCCAAGTACTTGACAGTAGCTGCTGAGGACAACAGCGGAGTAGCCTCAGCATTTCCAGGTTTGGATTATGCTGGAAAGACATAGGTAGGGTGTGCTCAGCAGCCTCCTGGCTGGACCATAGTGCAACAGTCTTTTTGTCCCAGTACCTACTAGACTGTCTCTTCCCCAGTTCTGGCTCTGTGTCACCTTCCACCCCAAACTCAGCCTCGGAACAATAAAGACAAAAGTGAGCTGTCTGCATGATTGTCCTGGAGAGCTTGTGGATCCCTCTGATCCCAGCACCTTGCCTTGCTTCCTGCTCTTGCTCCTAGTTTCTGTGCTCCTGGAATCCAGTTGGAGTCTCTGACCCTTGGCTTGTTCCTGTCAGCAATAATTCTCATCTTTCAACTCTGGTGTCAAGTGTGGCTTCCGGACACTTTCCCCAACCCTGGCTTTGACTTGTTCCAACTGGAATTCTGGTTCCCTAACCTTGACTTATTTCTGACCACATCTTTAGCATCTGGACTCTGGCTTGACAACTGCTTCCAGACTCTAGCTGTGACCCAGTCCTAGTCTAACCAGTAGGTGAGATTGCCCACATAGCAAGGAGAATGAGACTGGAACTACCTATCTCCATTCCTCCTAATCCTTTTCTTCTTTCACAGTCAGAACTGATTTCTGTTTAGGAGACTCTGATCTGAATTCTGGGCTTTCTTCTCCCTTCAATTTCTGGACCCAGGTGTCCCCTAGGAATTCCTAGCCACAGATTCTCTCCATCACCTCACTCATTTCCAATCTTAGGTTCCTTCTAAAACCCTGCTCTCCAGTTCAGTCAGTAGCACATGTGAAAGGCTGCAGTGTTGCCAACTATTACAATGCCATAGGGGTTTGCCCAAGTCACCAGAAACTCCAGGATTCACAGTTTCAGTCCTGCTTAAGGCTGACTTGCTGGCTGTCCTACATGCCCATTTCTGGAGCATAGCAAAGAAAGCAAGAAGAACTCCCTCTTCTCCCATCTTCAACAGCCTACTGTTCTCACTAGAGATATAGGAAAACAAGACATGGCAGAAAGTCTAGCACCTCTGCTCCCTTCCCATCCATGGAAATTCTCTCTTGGGTTCGGCAAGTATTCACCAGATGCTTTGGCTGAGGTAGATCAGACTTAACACTTTCTGGCAAAATGTTGTTTTACTGAAAAAAATTTCAATCAGCTCTAGTCCTCTATTTTTCCGATTGTTCAAAAAAGATTCAGAGGAAGAGGCCCACAACATAGGAATTTCTAAAGATGATTGCCAGTGTAGGAAACTGCTGGTTTCTGTCATATTGAATGAAATAGTTTGAATGTTTGTAAAGATTGCCCATTAGCCAGTTTCAGGAAGAAGATAGGATCTATCTCCTTATCTAGCTCATTGTTTCGGAGCTACGTGCAAAATGTCCTGACTTCGCCTAAAACCTTAATCTAAATTGTACCTTTAGAAGTTTTTTACAAAGAAAGTAAATGTCCTAAATTCCGAGACATCAAAGCCTAAGGCCTTTTAACCAGACTGGTAAAAAGAAAAGAGTATTTACAGTGATATGGAAGTCTCCCCAAGAATAATTTAAAAAATGCTCAACAAAGGTAATTTCTGTTGAGTAAGATCCGAGCCCAAATTTGGGAGTTATGATGAATTGAGTAGGAGGAGCCCAATGACGGCAGCTCACTCAATAAAAACCTGTAACTTACTGTCCCAATTTGGAGGTGACTTCACTTGCAGAACAACGAAGGAAGAATCGCAAGTATAAGTTCAGATTAGATTGATCACCTAATCAAGCCTCTCCGTGAACACGAATCTCTTAGTTCACGCTGAAGCCGCGGAGCGCCCGAAAGGGACTGAAGGAAGGGGACGTAGTCCTATCACTGGTGAGCCCAGCTCATTGAATCATATTGCTGAGGCCAGCCTATTGAACCGTACTACTGAGGCCAACCCATTAAATCGTACTACTGAGGAATGAAACCGTATTTTGGTATTTGGCTTCTCGGAATTCTAGGATTGTAAGTATATTATGAAAAATAACAGTATTGATTCAAATTTAACTTTTAGTTGTAATTGTAGTTGTTTTTGTAACTAATTCTTATAGCATTATTTGGGAAGGAAGTGCATTCGGAGCATTGTTTCTGATATATGTAATTATTGTGTTTTTAATGTTTGTGGTGTTTCTTAAAGCTAAGCAGTGTTATATACGTAGCAAAGAGTTTTAAAATAAAATTGTGTTGTATAAATTAAGTGTGTAATCATTGTGAAATCGTGCAATCAGCTAACTACTCCCCCAGCCAGTGCATCAAAACGAATCAGTAAATTGTGTGGGATTTTCTCTATTCCATAACCCACTAGAGACAGTTTCTTTACTTTTCAGTGACACTAAGACATTTTACACTGTCACTCTCCATGATACATGCTTCCAGAGTTAAAATGAGAAGAACAGAAAAGTCTGAGGTTCCTTCACAGAGTGTCTTCAGGGCTAGGGATAATTACTCATATGCAGACCCAACAGACAAATCAAACTTCTAAACCCTTCTCCTCTAGGAGGGGTTTCAAGGATGCTGCCACAGAAAGACTGCTTTCAAAACCTCCCAGACATCTTCTCCTAGCTGATTCACAGCATGGGAGGTATACATGTTTGCAAGACCTGATTTATAATCATGTGGCTTACTTTAAGCCTAAAAATTGCCGGAGGAGGGGGTGGAGGGAAGGGATAGGAAAACATAATCCGGGCCTGGGGAGAGTTGCTGGGCTTTCTCTGAATGTGTACATGTTTGGTTAGATTGGGCACAGGTTAGCCCATCTACATAGTGCACCTCAGTTAAATTAGGTGAAATCATACTGGCCATAAGCCCACTCCCTCAGCCTCTCCTCATAAGTCACGTGCCGCAGCCCTCTACTAAACTCTCCAATTTGTCTATATCCTCTCTGTAGTGGCAGGGTCCAAAAATGGACACAGTAGAGTCTAGATGTGCTGAATATAGTGAAAGAACCACTCCCCACCTCCCATCTGCTGGCAGCACTCCTATTAATTCAGCCCAATATGCTGCTGTTTTGTGCAACAAGGGCACACAGTTTCATATTGAAAAAAATGTAGTCCTTGAGTTCATGTAAATCCTTTCATAGGTTCAGGAAAAACCTCTCAGTAGGGTTGTCTTCAAAAAAAGCCTGACACCTAATTAAACATCATCATACTGCACATACAACATACTACATCTATTACAGCTTCTTGCAGTATTTCACACTAATCTTTGAAGCTCCAAGCCCAATTGTCTGGCACTGCAGGCAATAATTGAGCTGTGCTCCATTTCATTTCATGAACCAAACAATATTGGACAAAATTACAGAGGTTCCAACATGTGCTGTTGGTGCTGAGGCATGAAACAATTATATAGACATATGCCTCCAAGTTACTGCCTGCCATTTTATACGAGCACAGCTGCCAAGGAAGAAAAAAAACCCCCAAATAGTTTATAAACATCAACTAAATATACTTTGATACAGAAGTTATAGAAGCAGTCACATAAGGTACCTGGATGACATCCTCACAATATGACTTCTTGCAGCAAAATTACTTTAGTATGGCCTCATCTGAAGTACCATGTCCAGTTTGAGGCACTTCACTTCAAGAAAAACAAGGGAAAACTGCAACGATTCCAAAGGAGAGCAACAAAAAAAAAGGCCTGCTGAACTTGAAATGAGGAAAGATTGGGAGAACTGGGATTATTTAGTTTGGAGGGGAAACAATGGGGAGGAGAGGGAATAAGGGAGGGCACAATTTGGTGAAAGTCTTCAAATACAAAATAGGACTGCTGTGAAAAAATGGCAATCAGCTTTTCTGTGTCTTAAACACAAGAAAAGACTAGAAGTAATAGGCTTATAGTGCAACAAGGGACATTAAATTTGTGCATTAAGAAGAAGTCTTTCACTATGAAGGTGACTAAGCACTGGAACAAATTACCCAGAGAGGCTGTGGGATCTGTGCCACAGAAAATTGAAGTGCAAGTTAGATAAACATTTGCAGGGGATGGTTTGTGTGAGAAGTAAGACCTTTTTAGTAGTATCTTTTATTGGACCAATTTATAGTTAGGAGAAACGTTAGACACGTTTTTGAAAACAAAATACCCATCTTTGGGAAAGAGGCAGATACAGACTAAGATAAGTAGCAGTTTAATCAATTGCTTTTGTTTAAACCGAACTATGAAGGTCAGCCAATTAAAAGGAGACATACTGGCAAAACATTTTTTCTTCTTTCCTATTTCCTGTACCATCTCTTCTATATCACCACTACTACAGCATGGGATGGTTTAGATCCTTCATTAAGGGAAGGGATGTACTAGAAGATCTTTTGGGCTAGGGACAGACATTACACATAAACCAGTTTAAGTGATCAGAAACTGGTTTAAACCTGTAACAGAACAGATGTTCAGTGCACATAACTGAACAGATGTTCAGTTTCAACATGACTGATACTGGTTTAAGATAAACCTGGTTGAATGTAGCATCAGACTTAACTGATTGAGATCAAACCGGTTTATGCATTGTTTATCCCAGACCCCTCCCTAGTTTAAGTTAAGGCAGACTCCCCCAGAATCCTGGCATGCTCTCTGGGCTGGGCAGGGCACACAGCAGAGATGGCCCCGCCCCCTTGCTTCCTGGCTGCAGCTCCAGCAGACACTTGCAAGCTGCTCCCCACCCCTCCAACTCACCACTCCCTGCTAAGCAGGAATTCCCCCCTCCCCTCTGCCTTGCTGGGGGTATCTGTGCATTGGCTAGCAAACCACGTGCTGGCTCTGGTCTGTGCTGTGATAAAGGCACAATCAACAGGTAGCTGGTAATATCCCTGTGATGTTTTCTTAATGGGGTGATAAACACTGAGTTTGGGGTGATAAACACAGTTATAAATTCCCTGTTGGGATAATCAGAGCATCCTGCCAGAGCCTGGCCACACCTCCCACCTCCTCAGTTCAGTGCTCTGCAAGGGAAGGGTAGGTTGCTGAAAGCACCCCACAGCTTCTAGCCTGAGCCACTGCATTTCTCGAATGAAAAGTGAGTGTCTATCCACCTCCAAATCTGTTCAAGCTTTGCAGTTTAGACTAACCTGCAAAAATTGAATCAATTCAGGCTCAGGCTTTTTGAATGTCTTTCTGTTACCTTGAGGTCTCTGCCAATTCTATTTTTCTGCATTTCTAGATCCAGAGCTGTTTTTGAAGGTATAGACTTCAAAGGGCATAAGTATGAGTCAACAATAACCAGCAGGAAAGGGCCCAAACTTGGTTACTGCTATAAAGGATGCAAAAACAAAACAAAACAAAAAAACCAAACCCACATGGAGGCGACAAAAATAGCTCTAGAACACTCTCCTTTATGCTAATGTGTAAATTTGGATTTATTTCAACCATTGGCAGATCCAGGATTTTGAAAAAGAAGGTGCAGGAGCAGTTAACTAGTACTGCAAGAATAGCTGCTCCTGTTCCCTGCCCAACCATAACAGACAGACCATGTAGTGGTAGCAGCAGCCAGGACTTTTTAAAGTCCCTGAATCAGGTAAGAGCCCCTACACCAACATTCTCTTCCTTCCCTTCCTTGCTCAGCAGTATGACCCCCTCCCCTCCCATTCCTCCATCCCCACTAGGCACCTACCACTCTCCTCAGCTGACTTGGGAGTGTGGGCCAGGAACCTGAGCCCTGTTACCAGAAGGCAGGGTGGCCCCTGTAAGACCTGAATCTTGAAAGTACAGCCTGCCAGCAGGGCAGGGGTTAAGGGCCAAGCCCCACAGGCTGGCCAGCTGACTATGAACATCAGGTGACTGTGAAAGGGCCTAGGGCCAGAATTATATAAGCCCAGGTCTGAACAAGCCAGAGAAGAGGAGATGGAAATGGATGGTAGACTCCAGCAAGTTTCAAGCAAAGCAGCAGCCACTCTACAAGCAAGAACAACCAGCAGTGGAGACTGACATGGGCAGCCCACAGAAAGAAAACAAATAAGAAGGCTAAATGCCACCCTTAGTTTTGTTTTATAGGCCAGGGGTTTACTATTTTGTTATAGTTTAAACCGGTGGTTTGTGGCTGAGGCTGTAGAGGAGGTGGAGACCTCATTAGCGTCCATGGGATGCAGTTGCAGAGGGGCCGGAGAGCCAAGCACCAGAGAGGCATGATAGCTAAGGGCTGGAAAGCCCAGCACCAAAGGGGCGCAGTAAACAAGGGCTAAGGGCCCTGCAATAAGTAGCATATTAAAGAGCTAGAGCCTCAAAGTCAGGCCCCATCTACTGGGTCTGTGGGCCTAGCTAAAGAGAAAAGGGGCAGAAGCTGAGTAGGTTGAGACCCCCAAAAGAGTCATAACAAGTAACATCTGCAAGGCATGGGGCATATTAAGGGAAGGTTGGAATATGCAATTAGCCCTTAAGGCAAGAGCTCCTCACTTTTGTGAGTGCAGGCATAGGTTGTACCTGGGGAGCCCCTGGGGCAGCCTCCCCTTCAAGAACCAAGGAACATCAAGATGTGGCAGGAGAGCAGAAGGGAGCTTATGCTCAGAGGAGATGGAATAAGAGATGGAGTGCTCTCATGGGCTTGTCAAGTACCACAGAAGACAGTATTCTGTGACGGGGGGGAATGAGGCAAGGGAAAAGGAGCCCATACAAGGAGCCTGGTTTGTGTGGGGAGCTGGGTTTAGCTGAAGACAGCAGCAGTGGCTGGAGGTGGGTTCCCTGTCCCTGATCCTGCCCCTGGGCTGGTGAGCAACCTCCAAGGGGTCTGTGCAGGAAGAGGGAAAGGAAAGAGAAAAGGAAAAGGAAAAAGCAGTTTGCTCCCTAATTAAAAAAAAAAAAAATGTTTTCATTGCTTGAAGCTCTGTTATTAGTTCCTCCACCCCCATTTGCATCCTTTTATAGCATTATTGCAACCTCTGCAATTTTTTTCTTGGAGCTTGACTATAACAAAACCATTCCAAGTAGAAAAACCCAGCAGATTGTAAAAATTATCAGTCAATGTAGCTTCATAAAGCCACCTTCTACACATTTTTCCTTTTAATTATTTTTCTGATATTAGTGGTAGATCCTGTATTGATTTAGCTTCCCTCTGCTGAGTGCCCTGTTTATTGCTGCCAAAAATAAAAGATGTATTTCAGTCCTCCACTGTTTGTTGAGCTTTTCCTTCTATAACCCTCAAAAATGGCTTTACCATAATCTCTTGTCAGCTTGCCATCTGCTCCTGTTTCAGTTGTATGATACAGTAATAGGTTTCCTTTCATATCTTCACTGTCTCATGAGCACTGTGTGCTTTTCTACTGTGAAAACAGAGTTATGTCTTCAATTCCTTGAAAGGATTCCCTAAGGAATGGAAAGTTACAGTTAATTATTTAAAGCAGAAAAATAAATGTTAGTTCCCCTTAGTAGACCATATCTGTAGACTGCTTCTTTAGCACACTGCACCATTGGTACTCTCATTCAAATTTTACAGGTTTACTTAATTTGTAATGGTGCTACAGCAAAGACAACAATTATATTTTCTGCCTTCTAATTTTTAGTTTTTCTGTCAAACTGAGAACTGTTCTTTTCTGTATGTGCACTGAGTTAGAAATGTCTGTGTGGGCAGATGTGTTAATTTTGTATTTCGTCTACTAGGAGGTGAGGAGGATCCTTTGAATAAACAAAAGCTGCAATTGAAAAAAGGGTTGAAACCCATTGCCTTTGTGTATAACAGTGTTACCCTACTCCTGCCTTAAGGGTTATAGTGACAGAGCAATTTAGCAAGAGTGTAACTAAAGAGGGTAACCAGGCCAGGCTGGCACTGACTTGGGGGTGGTTGGAAAGATAGCTGCTGGTGCAGCTACTGGCTGTCATGACCCAATGGTTGTGTGCGCGCTTCGGCACTGCAGAATTATTTCCTGCCACATGGAGCTTTCTTTGTGCAGTGCAATTCTCAGCTGCAGAGAGAAAACCCCGTTGCAAAGGAGTTCCCGCCACCCGTATGTAAATTTGTTTCCCACTATTGGCTGTTTCTAAATTATTCCCACGTGGCGGCTAGCGATTGGCTTGCTAGTCATATAAAAGGTTTGAGCAGTTTCCGCCCAAGTTGTAGAGGACTCCACAACCATCTCGTGGGGACTCTGAGCACGCGGCAGAGTAATAGAAACTTTGTGTGTGTCTCAGAGGAGTTCGGCAGCCTGATCAACCACCAACCTCTTCCTGTCTCGTTCGTTAAATTCTTCTTAAGACGTATCTACGGTTTTTGCGCACTTGTCAAGGGTATCCAGAGCTCTGTCGTGTTTGTTTTGCGGAGCCTAGCAAACTCCACTCGTGTGTCTTCGGTGGAGCCTAGCAAACTCCACGTGTGTTTGTCTGTAACTGCAACTCAAGAAAGTTTTTCCTGCCTGCACCGCAACCACCTACGGTGTAAGTAAAACAATCTTTCATTAACCGCTACGAGTCCATGCCTAATTCTAGTCCGTCGTGCAAAAGTACCCGCCCTACCATTGCGGGCTCCCAGCCACAGCCCGCCGTGCGCCCCCGAAAGCCTCGGGCCGCTCCCGGCCCGCACACTGGCCACCAGCAGATGCTGCGGCTCCATACACTGCTCATGTCCAAGGCACAGACCTGTGATATCTCTGCAGTTTTGGGCACATCTGCATTGCTTCCAAGATTGCAGATGGAAAAAATGAGCACCATCCATGTATTCCTGCTCTACACACTTCAAACCTGAAATGAAAGCAGTGAGGATGTTCTGGAGATGCCCCTGACTGCTGTACTCAAACACAGCAGAGACAGATATGGCATAAACACACACAAATATACCCTATAAGGGCTTAACAAAATGAAAGCTGAGAGAGAAGGTATGGTCACTCTCTAAATAGATCAGGGTTAACAATACCACCATCCCCACACAAAAAAAACTAAGCTAAAGGACACGGCTGGCACAAGAACAAATAAGTACAAACTAGACAATCATAAATTAAGGCTGGAAGTTAGCTAAAAACTTTTTTTTTTACTATCAGAAGAATGAGTGGGGGAAGGAAGGGTTGTTTGAGAGAGAGAGAGAGGTGGTCAGTGAAGAGCATCAATAAATCAGTATCACCACTCTTCCACATGGACAATTATCAAGCCAAGAGCACTCTGAATATCAGAGTAGGCAACCACAGTCTTCCCCATGAGCATGCCCCAACTGATCAAGGAGTCACATTACACCATTGCCTCACCTGTAAACATCACATTCAGAAAGTCAGCAGTAAAGTCTCTCCACAGGTAGCTGTTTTAAGACATTTAGCCTGCATGACATAGTGTGCCAACTTCAAAATGCTCCAATGCAAGTCCATTGCAATGGAGCAATATTCCAACTTGCAATGGAATATGCCCCAGCAGATTACTGTGTTCCTGTATGGTCCAGAAATTGTCACATAGCCTGTTCTGTCACAAAGGTCTTGAGCAAAATACCTCCCACAGCCTTTTACACTAATTCCTATTTTTCTATCAGCAAATTGTAACTATACACTTTCACTTTAATTGAACAAGCACAACTGCTTGTTGATTACTCCTTCTCAAAAAGCCTGAAAGAAAGCAACTGTTGTTCTATGTTATAAATGGAATTATTTAGATCATGAACATTGCTAATAAGGCTCATGAAACTTTACAGGCAAAATTTGGCAGCAGTTTAAAATGATGGTCTAAAATAAATCAGCAGGTGCATGGCAGCAGGGGAAAGAGATGCAATTAGTGAAGTAGTTTAATTTATGCCACTCTGTGACACCTAATTTTCACTTCTGTAAAAGGTGTAGCATCCAATGCTGCCATCAGTTACCTTGGAGAAATCAGTCAGGATGATGATTCTAAAAATATTAGATCTAAATTGCTTAGCTGCACATGGATTTCTGAAATAATCCATTAGTTTTCTTCTGTAGCAATCAGTATGAATGTCTCCCTAGTGAGACCTATACTAAAAGGTCTTGGGAACCAGAACCACTTCCATGGCTATTCTTCTTCTAGATGATTGAAGCATAAGGATCTTAAATGAATTCCATACTAACAGTAGAGATCCACTGATAGCCAGTAACATAACTATGTGTAGATGAGGGGCACAAGCCCTAGGCACTGTAAATAAGAGGTACTAGAACAGGGCTGGGGAGGTAGAAGGGGCTTTACCCTGCTTTCCCCCCTCTCCCTTGCACTGACTCCAGTTTCAGGGCAGATGCAAAGTGCAGGAGCAGCAGCTGGAGGCACACAGCTGCTGGAGGTGGCTCTGAAAAGAGACAGAGACCAAGAGCAAGACCATGCCATCGTCATTCCTCTACCCCTTCTTTTTCAGGGATTACTACTGACAGCACTAATTTAGATCTGTGCTGCTTCTCCCAGTAGAAATTATTCATGGTATTAGTGCATAGTTCCTATCAGGAAGGGGTGCAAAACTAGCTATTAACTAACCCACTTGTTCCCCTTAATCTCCTCTTTGATGCTGTATGTTAGAACTCTGAAGTCTTCCAGCTTACCCTTGTTACATCTGCCCCATGGAGCAATGAAATGACAACTACTAAATTCCATCTTCCTTTATCATTTCTTCTCTCCATCTTTTTTGACCAGAGAGGTGTACCAGCACAGCTCCACACCTGGGGCAGCCACAATGCATGAGACAGCACTGGCTGTCACTGCAGGAAAACATAGCACTTCAATCAGCAACCACTGAAGTTGATTTTTAGCTTTTTTTGCTTCATAAAAAGTGGCAGGGCTGGTCACTCCTCCTTTAGTTATAGACCCTATAAAAAAATTCAAAGAAATTCAAATTCTAAGAAAATGTTATCAGCTAGGATGACTTTTGTAAAAGAGCCGTATCTACATGTTTAATTACACAATACTGCATGCAAACTGGAAGCATCACACCTGAGCTGGCTCTATTAAAGTTTATGCTGTTTACATGGAATCATAGAAAATGAGGGTCATCTGCCACCACTAAGAACAATCTAGCTGCATCTTCTTTGGTAGTTGAAGGCTGCTATTAAATCCTCTCTGTCTTCTCTTCTCCAGACTAAATAAACCCAGCTCCCTCAGCCTCTCCTCAGAAGGAGAATAGAGGGGAAGAATCACTTCCCTTGATCTCCTAGCAACCCTCCTACTAAAGCAGCCCAGTATGCCATTAGTCTTCATCACCACAATGGCAGACTGTTGACTCATATTCAGCTTATTGCCTCCTGTAACCCCAGGCCCTTTTCTGAAGAGCTGGTGCTTAGCTATTTGGCCCCCAGCCAAATGGCACCTGTACATGAGAATGTTCTGTCCTAAGTGCAGAACTTTGCACGTCTCCTTATTGAACCTTATAACATTTCTTTTGATCCAATCCTCCAATTCCAAGGACTCTCTGAATCCTACCCCTACCCTTCAGCCTATCTACTACTCAGTTCAGCTTGGCATCATCTTCAAACATGCTGAGGGTGCATTCCATCCCATTTATCAGGTCACTGATCAATATATTGAACAAAACTGACTCCAGGACCAACCCCTGGGGCACTCCACTTGATAGCAGCTGCCAACTAGACATTGAGCCATTGATTACTACCCTCTTAGTACAACCACCAAGCCAGTTTTCTATCCATCTTATAGTCCATTCATGCAACCTGTACTTCATAGATTCATAGATGTTAGGGTTGGAAGGGACCTCAACAGATCATCGAGTCTGACCCCCTGCATAGGCAGGAAACCCTGCATAGGCAGGAAAGAATGCTGGGTTCAGATGACCCCAGCCAGATGCCCATGATTTTCCCCAGGTATTAAAGTAAGGAAAACTTGTCTGGACTCTACCGTCAGTAATATTTCTGATGCCTCTAAGTCTTCCCTCCATGAATTTTTCCTTAGCTTGCCTGCAAGGATGTTGTGGGAGACTGTGTCAAAAGCCTTGCCAAAGTCAAGGTAAATCAAACCTACTGCCCACATCCACAGAGTCAGTCATCTCATCATAGAAGGCAATCAGGATGGCCAGACATGACTTGCCCTTAGCAAATCCATGCTGACTGTTCCTAATTTCCTCCAAGAGCTTAGAAAGGATACCTTGAATACCTCCTCCACGATTTTTCCAGGGACCAAGCAAGACTGACTGGTCTGTAGTTCCCTGGATCCTCCTTCTTCCCTTTCTTAAAAATGGGCACTCTATTTGTCCTTTTCCAGTATTCTGGGACCTCTCCTGATCACCATGAGTTTCCAGAGATAATAGCCAGCAGCTCTGCAATCACATTAGCTAACATCCTCAGCACCCCCAGGTGCACTGCATCCAACCCATGGGCTTCTACACATACAAGTTTTCTAAATAAAATAATAGAAAATTGGGGCTGGAAGGGACTTCAGGAGGTCATCCCATCCAACCCCCCGCTCAAAGCAGGACCAGCCCCAACGATATCATCCCACCAAAGGCTTTGTCTAGTCCGGTTTTAATAATCTCCAAGGATGGAGAATCCACAACCTCTCTGGGTAACCTGTTCTAGTACTTTACTGCCCTCTTAGTGAGAGAGATTTTTCTATATGTAACCTCAACTTCCCTTGCTGCAACTTGAGACCATTGTTCCTTGTTTTGTCATCTGCAACCACTGAGAACAATTTAGCTCTATCCTCTTTGGAACCACCCCTTTTTTATTTATGTATTTATTTTTAGCCATGTCTGGCAATGAGCAACCTGTATTCTCTATCACTGAAAATTCAGCTGAGTCTTCATGAGAGAATACAATGGACAGTTGTCAAAATTTAAATATAAGTAGGAGACACCTAAATCAGACAAACTGAAAAAGCATCACAGAAGCCCAAGATAACCTGAAACCATGAAAAACAAAAAAACCCAACCAACCAAACAAACAAAAAATCTTGTATTCAAACAATAGACAGGTATTTTATCAGGGTTTTGCCAAATAAGGTATGTAGACAGCATAAAAATTATTCTTCAGCACTAAATTCAAACCTTGGGATAGCGAGGATCATAATAAATTTTCTGATGAAGTCCATTAGAAATTGAAGGGCATTCCTTCCTCTTAAAGTATTTGGACAATTGTACCTAGTTTTATTGTTTGCATATTGATACTGAATGGAATGCTGCCATCTTTTGGCTATATTCAGCAGAAACAAAAATCCAGAAGACTTTTTTCCAGCTGTTATTATTTGTATTATCATGGAGCCTACTCAAGGACTAGAACTCCACTGTACTGGGCACTGTGCAAACAGGGCGAAAAAGTTACTTCCTACCCAAAATAGCTCACAACTTATGCATGAGGTAGGAGAAAGATGGATAAAGATGAATGAAGCAAATTGTCAGGTCTTCAGAAGTGATACTTCAGTAAAGTTAAATGCTTTGATATACATCATGGCAAAGGGGAATTTGAAGGAGAACAGTGATGTGACTTTGTAGAGTTTAAAGCAGAAAGGGCATTATGGGAGAAAGCATAAATATACTTGTTTGTAAATTTAACAAGTGAGTGATGGAGTTAGGCAATGTGGGCCAATTGAAGATAGCAGTTAAGCTCTTTAAATTCAGTAAGAGACGATAGGATGGGTGGGGATAGGCCATGAAGGACCTTGAAAATTAAAATAAGTAGCTTATATTTGACAATATAGAGAAGGGGGAAATCAGCAGAGGAATGCAAAAGAGCTGGGTGCTTGGCCAAAGTTATGGACTAGGTTAGAGATTTGTGCAGCAGCATTTTGAACAGATGTGAAACTGGGCAAGTCTCTGTCTATCAAAACTAAAGAAAAGGGTGTTGTGTACAGACACACACACTATCTCTTCATAGTCCATTCCAGTAAGGGGAAAAAGTTCACACCTAATGCCAAGAGACATTTGCCCGTCAAATTCAGACCAGCTCAATAAAGACAGAAGATAGTCTTCCAACAGCTAGTAGTTGGCTGATATTATATTCATAGATAGTGTAGGGGAGTGTATTGAGGTACCTAAAAAGGGTATGGGCTTCCCGATTCCAGACTTGTTCATGCTTCCATTTTGGAGAATCAAGGTGTCCCATTAAAACTAAAATTTCCTGCTTTGATAAAAATCTGAACAAACTTTTATTCCAGTGAATAAAAAGGTAACACAAAGGTCTAAGCCCAGTAAAACACGTTTACCTTTATGGATCTTAGGTAAGGGCACAGCAACACTGAAAGATGCTAGACACAGAGAATGACTAAGGTTATAGAAAATATTCTTAAACATTGACTCAGATGATCTCTGACAATAAATCTCACATGCAGGTCAACAAGTGCAATTCAAATAAACAAGCTCAAGAATGAAACTGCTCCTTAGAAAAAGAGAATGGATGAAAGGGCAAATAGTAAACAAATGAACCAGCAGCACCATTAATATTTATAAATTAGGAATCTGTAAAGAAACACTACTACCATCTTTCTTCAGACGTTGCTCTCCAACAGTTAAATTGAGCTCTCAGCTTTGTATGTGACACTGGAAGGCACCATGGAGTATAAGAATCCAAAACAGAGTTACTGTAACAAGCCCAGAAACTTCTGAAAAAAATATAATAAGTCAAAATTTCTGCCAAGAAGCCAAGGAAAATAAGTTACAGTGTGATCATTCCAATTCTTTCTTATTTTGTCTGATGACATGACCAAGCAGGGTTGTGATAATGAAAGGGTCTATTTCCAAGCTTAGGATAGTAGCTGTTGCATTGTCAAGACTGCTGGTAACAAATTTTAAATAGGCATTTGAATCTCATCAGGCTCTTATTTAGGGCCTCTCTGTTGATTGAATCAAAGGCCTTACTTAGGTCAATGCAGGCCATGTAAAGACTTCAGTGTTGCTTGAAGTATTTCTCTTGAAGTAATCTAGCAACAAAGAATCATATCTGTTGTACTTCTGAGTGATTTGAGACCACATTGGGATTTCAGTATAGTCTCCTCAGCAAGGAAGGCGAGTCTTTTGAGAATGCGGGTGAGGCTATTCCTCTTTATAGACAGGCGTTCAACACTGCAATAGATTGGATTGCAGCAGTTCTCTCCTTTCTTGATTATGGTAATGATTCTGGCATCTCTCATGTTACTTTGTTTCAGCAAACAAACTACACATCAGGATTGTCAACAAATTTTGCATCTCTTTTGCTATGTCCTCCTACCATTTTTACTTTCAAATTTTCCTTTGGGTGTCCGCTTTAATGTGGTGATAAGTAGAGCTGTGTGAAGGTCGAGTGCTGATTCAATTCAAATGAGATTCAGCCCAATTCAGCAGCCAAATCTCTGAATCCCAATTAAATCAGGAGACCAATAAAAAGGTCTGAATCAATTTGAAGCTGTCTGAATCAATTTGGAAAAGATTCGGAGAGATTCAGAGATTTGGGCAGTCCCTGCTCACTGCTTTCCCTGCCTGGCCCTAGCTCTCAGCTCTTAAAAAAAAAAGAAAAAAAAGCCTGCACTCACCAGCTGCCAGGTGGGGGGTGATCCCCACTGCCCCCCCACTGCCTTGTGCTGTGTGGGGGGCTCTGTCACAAGCCCCTGACCCCTGCCCACTCTCCCAGCCCTCTCCATGGCTGTCCTGCCTGGTCCCAGCATTTGTTCTTGAAAAAAAGCCCCACACTCACTGGCTGCTGCAGCAACTGTCAGGGCTTCTGGGGGCTCATGACAGAGCCTCCCATGCAGCATAGATCACCACCCCCACCTGGCAGGAAATGGTAAGTGGGTTTTTTGGGGGGGGGGTTTGTTTGTTTTTTTAAGAGCCAAGAGTTGGGGCCAGGTGGGGCAGCAAGATATATACAAATGTATTTACATTAACGTCCATTATTTACATTAACTTATCACAAGTTACCTGTCAGCTCTGTGTTCCTGAGGAAGCCCTGGCACCCAGCTTGCTGGACTTACAAAGGACTTTTTCTTTCCCCCTTCCCACACCTCACCTAGCCAGAACTAAGCAGAAGAAAAGTTTAATAGGCATCTCGGGCCGTACATTCCCTGGTCCCAGTATGGGAGGCCTATTTAAATTTGATTGACTAAAACTTGGTTGCCAGGTTAGGGAACGCAGAGGCAAGAGACAGTCAGAAGGGGTACGGGCGACATTTGAACAATGGTTAAGGGTTCATTACAACGTCTAGCCCACTGGAGCCCTGACCACAAATGCCGTCATACTTTTCCCAGGATGACTGGTGGAAGTCCTCCCCACAAAGTTTATGAACACTCTAATTAATCCCCTTAAGTATGGTAAAAGACTACACTAAGATCTGAAAGTCACACTAAGTTGAGGCTTATTCACAACAGGTAAAATACAAAACACTGATGCCAACTTCACAGTACAAGCATAGGCAGGCCATCTGAGCAGAACCCTTCCAGTTTATCATTATTATTTCAAGCTGGCTCCTTGGTGTCTGGTTATTCCTTAAAACTGTATGTTTTTCCTGGTTGTGAATCAGTTTCTTGAGATGTTCCAAACCAAATAACCCCCTTGTCACTGAAAAAGGCAATTCATTTAAATTGAATTGTCTATAAAAGGATTTTCCCTGTCAAATACAGCTTGGGACCCTCTTAATTTACACAATTAAAATAATGCTTTGGAGAGGCTGGACTAAGGGTATAAGAAAGCTGTAAAGCAGCAAACAGTGTGCTTCAAGAGGGAGAAATCTCTCTGACACCATCCACTGTTCTTGAGAAGCTGGGATAAACAGATCAGCTCTTTTGGTCGCCTGTTTAACTTTCAATGATCATGCTAGGAACTTTGCCTGTCAACAAAACACCCAAGTGCCTTGGAATGATGAGATCCCAGCTCTCTCTCTCTCTCTCTTTTTCTCTCTAGGCATAGATTTCTGAACCTGAATTTTATTAGTTAAGCTTGAGCTAGGTTTCCCCAAATACTCAATTGAACCAGGGTAATGTTGTAGTTTTTTTTGTTTGTTTTCCCTTGCATGTCTATTACTACTAGTACCATCATAAATTTCATATAGTTAGCAATAAATAACTTTTATAGTCAAACTGGTGGTAACTGGGTATATTTTTCCTTCTCTACTTCCCCTTCCCCACTTGCTCTGCAGCAACACTTCTTTTACTTAAGCCAAAGATTCCGGTCATGCCTGAAAATATTGTGGGGTCCACTCATCAAGGGACTACCACTAGTAGGACAGTTAAGGCAAAAGACAGGGACATGCTGAGTTTGAGACACATAAGGGGATCAGCTTGTATAGGTCGATTGGCTCAGTTTGGCTCAGATGTGCCCTAATGAACTGAATGCTGGCCCATGAGGGTGTCAGCTGGACACCCAGCCTGATTCAGAGGTATTGTGTTCACATGTGTCTTGTGTCTGACTGCATGTTATTGTTGCCCTGATGAACTGATTCCTGGCATATGAGGGTGTCAGCCTGTACATGCTGATCAACCCGGTCAGGTCAGGCATGTCATGATAGAGTGTGTGTGTGCATACGCACACGCGTGAGTGATTTGGTGGCTGAAGGAACCCAGCCCCATTGAAACTGAGTTCTGCAAGATAGCTCTGTTGGGAGTGAGGCCTTGCAGAACGGAGAGATACAGCTCCATATAGAAACACAAGTAATACAAGCAGCACATTGATAGTATTACAGAGACCCCAGAAACATGCACCTAATAAATGAACGCACCCTAAAGTGACAGGCAAATTTGGTAACACCCCAAAAACTATGATAAAATCCAATAATCCTCTGGCAGATCATTTTTTGCAAGACAGATGCTGATCTCTTTATTCACTTATATTTTTGGCAGGGGCTACCAAAATTTTTTTTTAAAAATCCCACTAAAGTGCTCTCCTTTGATTCCAGGAAAAAGCAGCTGTCATTTTGCTAAACGAGTGTTCATAATTTTGCAAAAATGTCTCTCCTTGTATAATTTAGCTGCTATTATGAGCAGAATGTGGCAGACTTGCTGCTGAATCTTAAGAATAGCTCTAAGACAAGAAGTTCAAAATGTTTTTCACTTTTATAATTATTTCCTTTTAGCAGCACACTTATGCATGGGTTCAAAAGCTAGTTAAGTGAACTTTAGCTTTGATAAATAAGCACAAATCAGATCTTGACTATATCGGAATTACTGACAAGTATTACATGACAAATTAAGAGGGGCGAGTAATGACAGGTCATGCTGATACACACAAAGTTCTGCAAAGATGTTAGTGAAAATAAATACACAATGGACATTACTATGGACATTTGACTAAGTATGATGTAGAAGACTGTAAAATATTTACATTCATAAATAGACAAGACAGGTATTAATTTGACATTTTAGTGGGACACTGATTGATGTTTTTAGGTACCCAAGAGGAGCAGCTTCCTTGGGGTATACATCCTACCTAAATTCACCCTCCATTTATGCTTTCAAAAATATCTTTAATCAATAAGTGCTAAGAGTTAAGCTTTAAAATGATTTAGATTCTAGTACTGCCAGTCCCAAGCCTCAAAATCCAGCAGCAAGGTCCTGTCTCAAGACATGACTTTTGTTTGGAATTTAAATGGCAAACCCTTCAAATACTCTCCCACCTCAGGCTGCCTATACTCATGGTCGGGCGGGAGGGCTGGGCAGGGGGGGATTTTAGTTAGAATAGTTCCCAGAGAGCTGCTGTTATTAAAATGCCACAGCATCACTTGTATTAAGCTCCCACACCTTTAAGAATGGCTGTGGGACACTTGAAGTAAAGCTCATTCAACAAGCTTAGTTAAAGCAGTGGGGTCCCGCAGGGCTCAGTCCTTGGACCGATACTCTTCAATATCTTCATCAGCAACTTGGACGAGGGAGTGAAATGTACTCTGTCCAAGTTTGCGGATGACACAAAACTGTGGGGAGAAGTGGACACGCCGGAGGGCAGGGAACAACTACAAGCAGACCTGGACAGGTTGGACAAATGGGCAGAAAACAACAGAATGCAATTCAACAAGGAGAAATGCAAAGTGCTGCACCTAGGGAGGAAAAATGTCCAGCACACCTACAGCCTAGGGAATGACCTGCTGGGTGGCACGGAAGTGGAAAGGGATCTTGGAGTCCTAGTGGACTCCAAGATAAACATGAGTCGGCAGTGTGACGAAGCCATCAGAAAAGCTAATGGCTTTATCGTGCATCAGCAGATGCATGACGAACAGATTCAAGGAGGTGATACTTCCCCTCTATCAGGCGCTGGTCAGACAGCAGTTGGAATACTGCGTGCAATTTTGGGCGCCACACTTCAAGAGGGATGCGGATAACCTGGAGAGGGTCCAGAGAAGGGCCACTCGTATGGTTAAGGGCTTGCAGGCCAAGCCCTATGAGGAGAGACT
>NW_005842354.1:1213303-1226939 GCF_000455745.1 Alligator sinensis
ACTCTTTCCTGCCTATGCAGGGGGTCGGACTCGATGATCTATTGAGGTCCCTTCCGACCCTAGCATCTATGAAAAGCACCCCCGCAGCCATTTTGAAACACAGGGGGAGCTTAATGCACATGATGCTGTGGCAATGCTACAGCGTTCCAATTAGAACATGGAACAAACTCGATTAATCAATTTTAATTAGAATGCATTGAAGCACATTTATACAGGCAGCCTCGGTTCTCAAATAAGGTACCTCCTTCCTTTTTTGGTCGGTGCTGATATTTGCACACAGAGTAAGCTTGGAGCACCAAGCCAATTGCTCTCTTACATGGCAAGCTTGGAACAAACTAGCATGCTAGGTCTGCATTATTCTTTCAGCCTGACTTTGTCTTCCTAGCCCTGGAGTAAGAGCTGTTATAGGACCTGCTTTCTCCAGCAGCAGATGATCCCCACTTACACTTTACTTCTCAGTTCATCAGACTGGCCAACCAAGTGACCCGAAATCATTTTCCAACTCCACAAGAGGGTTGCAGACAAGAACAGAGCAATGAACCGAGCTTTTTTATGCTCTAGAGGCGAGTTGATTACAGCTCATTTGGATTTCCTCCTAGGTCTCCAGCCAACCATAGCTGTGGGTAGGAGTGGAAAGATCCACTTTTCTTTCTGCTCAGCTTCTAATCAATTAGGATTTTGGCTGAGCTGTAGGACTGCTGACTACATTTCTAAATAATAATTAGATCAGTAACACTTCAGGAGCCTTGTCTGAGCTAGGATTCAGTTAAGGCTGTTTTAGAAAGTTTCTTCAATATAAACTAGTACAAGTTAAAAGCCAAACATTTCTGGTCTAGACTCAGTGACAGTTAATAGTCAGATAAATCAAGGTAATGGTTTGTCACTTTTTTTTTGTTTGTTTGTTTGTTTTTTTAATATATAATATGCAACTAGCTGCAAGCAGGTCAATCACCTAGTTTCTTTACCTCAGCCAACCAGGTCTGTGTTCAGGCTTTCCAAACCACTTATATTCCTCCCAAAAAGGTTTCATAGTCATAATAAGCAAATCAACCCAAACCAGGGGAAACAAGTAAGCTAGCAAACAAACCAGAACTTGTTGCCTTCCTTCAGGCCATAGGAAAAGTCTCTCTAACACTAGGCTTCTGCCAAACACTGCAGCCTACTATCTCTGCCCCTAACCTGCAAACCTCCTGCCTCCCCCAGAGGTTTTAACCCTCTTCATGGCTCCTCCCTCATTACCTGGTATCACTTCCAGCTTCCCAGCCAGTCAGATTATTAGCTGCTGACCAGCTGGGTTTTGAGCCTTTGAGAGCCAAGGGCTTCCTTATACTAACCCATTCTAAAGGACTCTTATCTGGTTGCTTGTAACATCTGGAGGTCACGTACTTTTCTGAAAATTTCTTCACTCCCTGATAAATGTTATGGCACTATAAAAGGGATCCAGTAACATCCACTGAATCGAAAGGTTCATACAACCAAACTCATAGCAACATATCAAACCTGCTCCATTATTTTAAGTAAACCTGTGTTTGTAGCTTTCCAACTTCCTTCTTGAGTTAGAGAATTTCAGTTGAAACTAAGGAGAGTCTCCTTTAGCAAAAAGCTCCAGTCCTCCAGACCAGGGGTTTCAAATTTATCTTGTGCTCCAGGCTAGATCTGGACTACAGGACTCCACACAGGCTGGATCCAATTCTGGCAGTGGCAGGGCACGTAGGGAAGTGGCTGTAACAGCAGTGGGGATGGAGCATGCAGTGGCTGAGGTGGTGGGGACAGCAATAGAGGATACAGAGCTAGTGGCTGCAGGGAGAGCAGGGCTGTATTGGCACAGTCCTTTCTTAGCCCCTGCAGCTGCCAACTATGTACAACAGGGCATGGTAGCCCCAGATTCTGTGCATGCCCTGCCCTTGGCTAGTCCCATCTCCAAATTCCCTAGCCCTCTAGAAAACCTATTGCCTATAGGGAAGGAGAGCTGGAGGGAGTTCAGACAACCTTTAACTTCCCATTCCTGCCTCTCAAACAGTTACAGAACCATAGAAAAAGATGGAAGGTGTACGGGCCAGCTCCCGATCCCATCCTTGCCATGTGCGAGCCGGGCCCGTCTTTGTGCACGCAGGCTGTGGCCAGCAGCCTGGGCACGCGGGGCCAGAGAAAACCGCGGCGCGGTATGGTACGCACGAGCTAGAATCAGTTACGGAGGAGTAATGGTTGATTGAAAAGATTATTTACTTACACCCAAGGTGGTCGCGGTGTAGGCTGGACAGCTTTCCAGGCGCAGCTCCGCTTGAATCCTTGTTAGAGGACTCTGACAAACTCGGTTCCTTGACCCCGGAGTGGTTTAGGCTCCGCGGGTTCGGCAATTCTTTCCTCACGGAGTAGCTGAATCTCCGTGGGTTCTGTTCAGTTCCCAGGTCCCCCGGAGCTGTTAAGACTCCGTGGGTTCGAAAATTGGGTATATAGGATAGGGATACGTCTAGGATTGCGCTTGGCGACGAGGAGAGGCCAGAGGCTGTTTAGACCTCTGTCCCGTCTTAAGAAATGCGTTGGGTTCGTAGGGATCCGCAGTGCTTAGAGATCTTCACGCTCTCCCTCTCGGACTCCAATTGCTTTCTCTCCTCTCCCATCGCTTTCTCTCCGACTTGGGCGGAAACCACCCAAGCTCTTTATACGGCTAGCAAGCCAATTGCTAGCTGCCACGTGTGCATATATTAGGATCGGCCAATAATGTGGCACGAATCTAAATACAAATGGCAGGGACTCCTTTGCACCGTGCATCACCATGATGCAAAAGAAATGCACCATGCAAAGAAGGCTACAAACGGCGGGAAATACTCTTTTGCACGCGGGGTCTCCTATTGCAGCAGAACACTCTACCGTGCAAAGGAGCTGCAATTTAGCGGGAACATAATTTAGCGGTGCCGAAGCACACACAAACAAAAAACCACAACTATGGGTTGTGACAGAAGGGACTTCAGGAAGTCCAATCCCCTCCTCAACACAGCTGTATATAAAATGTCCTATAAATGTGTTCTTCTAGCTCAGCAGTGCTCAACGTTTTCATCCAGAGGGCTAGGTGGGCAGTCTGGTTGTGTGAAGGGGCAAAGGCCCAATCCAGCTGCGCCAAGGAAGGCGGCTTGGGCCAGGCCCATCGAGGAGAGGGGGTATGATTAAACCCCAGACTAGCTGTGCAGGGTGAGGGGTTATGGCCAAGCCCCAACCTGAGTGGCCAGGGGGAGGAGGTATGGCTCAGCCCTGCAGGTGGGAGAGGGGGTGCAGCCTGCCCCCAGCATGGCCAGACAGAGGGAAGGAGGCTTGTCTCAGCCCTAATCTGGCTGTGCTACAGGGAGGGTCATAGCCTGGTTCCAATCCACTGTTTGGGGCTCGTCATTTTGGCAGGAGGGAGGGTGGAAGTATTAGTTGCCACTGCTCCCTGCTGCCAAATTTCCTGACCTGTTGGGAGCCCCGCACAAGTTTCAAATGCAGTTGCAAAACATCATGAGCTTGAGTGCTCTGCTTTTCCATCAGTGAAACCACCACAAGCAGCACTTGTTCACTTTGGAAACAATCAGTGTGATTCCTTAAGAAGCTCCTTACTTAGAAAATCAACTAGGTTTTCTTTGTTTCTTGGTAGGAATATGAAACTATTCCATGATGCCAGTAATGGAAAATATCTGCTGCTAATGATTCTGCAGATCAGCCTAGCAGTTTGAGTCCTTAATATACTTGTGCCTGCCTTTATGGATGGTGATATGTATTGATCAAAGGCAATGTCAACTTGATTGCACATGTTGGAGTAGTTGGCAAACACTTATTGCACAAAGGAATCAGCCAAATCTCCAAATGTTTGTGCAGCTTGTGGCTTTTCTATTCTCTGTACAAGAGCCATGCTGTTAATAATAACAGCCGATGTCTCAGAACTAGCATCTGACAGAACAGTTACTGCTTTATCTCCAATCAAGATCTGTCACAAGGCTTTTTTGTTAGCCATAACGAGTGATTTGTTGGGTTTAAAAAAATGACAGAGGTTATTCAGGTACTGAGTGCACATCAACTCTTCTACCTGCTGCAACCAGTGCAAATAGTCTTTACTGGATCTCCTTTGCATTTTTGCATTGACCCCAAATCCTCCTTCCACAAACTCAGCATACAGTGAAGGAGCAAAATTCTCTAAATCTTTCCTACATTCAAGATATACCAGATCCCATCTCATGTGATTGATATGATCATGCACAGCTATCACTGGAAGCATTTCTTCAAAGGCATGTAAATGCTGATGCCAGTTGCCTTCATGTTCAGCTCTGTTGAAGCAAAGAGACTATTGACTACTTCCAAATCGTTCGTCCAGTACTTGAACTCGCTTTGATGGGAGTGTTCTTCAAAAAAATCTTGAAGTAGTGTGACACTTGTTGGCAGATGCACTAATAGTTCCTTCACTGTATTCCTTCCGAATTTACAGCCCTCATTTCTGAATGCAGCAGCTATGCTACTAGAAAGTTGGTCAATGACATCATAATTTCATCCTTTGCTTGAACTGGACAACCACACAATTAATTTGTTTATCATAATATGCCATTTTGCTTCGAGTGGAATCATGTGTGCTCTGATAGCACAGTTGTACAATTTCCTTTCATGATGTTGGTGGTAGTGTTTTCTGAAAATAATCCAAGTTCTGTCTACCAGTCTTCAAGTCCTGAGGTGGCACAATCCTGACCAATTGCTGTTAGGTAAACATGATGATATGGAAGTCTCCCAGTAGAATGATTATTCCTTCAGTCTCTTCTGTCTGAGCCCATACAAGTTCATTTGCTTTGCAATACAGTGCCTGATCAAACACTATGCCTGTGTGCTGTTGTGCCAGGCATCCTGCAATTGTTTTACATAGAATGATGACAGTCCATATGGTGTCCTACTCAGGTGCTGGTGCAGGCAGTATGGTACAAAATCCAACCATGGATGGTGGTGAAGTAACATGAGAAAGAAGCTGGTTAAATGCTGTCCACCTTAGTATGGCAATGTTCTGCTCGTTGTCAGCTGATATTCTACCCAGTATCCATGATAGTTCTGCTGACATCTGTTGAATAGCTGTATTGGCAATTGAGCTTTTTATTCATGTTACTACCCATACTGTGGAGGGGTGGTTTCAATGACTTCATAGATTTCATAGGCATTAGGGCTGGAAGGGACCTTGTAAGATCATCAGGTCCAGTTCCCTGCCCAAGGGGATAAGCATCCATGCATTTCTTAAAGGTATCCAGATCAGGTGCTTGCACCACTTCTGGCGGGGAGTCTATTTCAGACTCTGGAGAATCAGACTGTAAAGAAGTTTTTCCTTATGTCCAGTATAAAATGTCCAGCAGTTTGTGATTGTTAGACTTTGTCTTCCCTTGAGGTGCCCTGGTGAACAGATGTTCTTCCAGTTCCTGATGCACACCCCTTATATACTTATAGGTTGCCTTAAATACTTACAGACTTGTTACAGGTCATCACTGGATTGACTTATTACATTCAGGTGGTACATCTTTCAAGGTTCGTTTCCTTCCTATTATGTGGGTACTTTCTTCCATCTTAACTGGTTTTGATGGTCCTCTTTGAAATGCTAAAATTTGTGTTGTATGAAATGTTTGTTTTCCATGTCTCCTAAAAGATAGCAATGTTATGTGATGAAAATTGAATAAAATGACTGGGAACAAAAGTCCTTGGAATAACAACTTAATTTTCCTCCAAAATTTCTTTATGTTTTTCCTCAGCAATGGAAGTCTTGATGCAACGGACTGTGTCATATAGTATGCTGCATCCAGCAACACTGAGACTTTCTACCAGCTTCTTAGATCTATTGCATGATGTATCGGCAAGCCTAACCCAACATGCTTTGGCATTAGCTTTTGCCCCTTGATTGCAGGTAAACCAAAATCTTACTTATTTTCAGTGCATCTGTCTAGATTCTTATCTTGTGCACAACTTTCAACATCTAAGTCATCATTGTCATCTTCCAAAATGAAACAGATCAAGATTACTAGGAATAAATTTTTGGACTTGTTCTTCATTCAAGTTGCTGTATCTCTTCATGCTGGCTAGAACTTTCAAATCTGCCTTCATCTTGTTTAATGTGTCCAAATACTCTTTTCTGAACTGCAAGCCAATGGCTTCCTCATAATGTATATGTGAAGTTACAACTTCTTGTATGGCTTTACCGGTTGTCACAGTTTGGAATACAAGGACTGCATTTCTTTGGTGTTGAAACTGGATGGCTGTCTTCTAGTAAGTCTGAAGTTCTTGCTTCATTTGCTTCAGGGTGGTTAGATGATGTTCAACACCTTCATCTTCTACTAAATCACAATATCTTTCAAGTATATCTTTTAGACTATGCACATTTTTCTGTGAAAAACCAGCATCTAGCTCATCAATCACTTGATGCCATGGTCTCACTCCAGTAGAAATAAGAATATCTTCTTGTGCAATCTCCACATGAGGATGGGGATGAGACACTTGTTGCTTTCATTGCTCTTCCTGCCTACATTCATGCTGGTAACATGCCTCAGCAGCTATTAGGTCTTCAACACCAATTCAGTAATGCAACATTTCATTCTTCTCTGCCAGCTTGTGTATTGCATTGGCTGATTCAAATGACAGCACTTGACTCAGTCTCTTCTTATTAGTGCATTTCTGTCAGAATATATACATCCTTCAGTGAACTGCTAGAGTAGATGATTTGCTTTATGCCCTACTGTGTTTTTCACTTGATGTTGTTGGTAGGGTTTCCCTTTCATCTTTTACCTTGTGCAACGTTCTTAGTCTCTCAGTATGTTCTCCATGTGTAAAAGCTGCAGCAAAAACAATACCAGTTGAGGCTTTTGTAGTGTTGTAGTGCAGGACCAACACAATGTGATAGTCTGTCAAGAATACTGCCATAACAAGTATCAAGTTCAGAAACTGTCCTACATTAAATGTGCCTCATTTATTCATGCAAGTCTAGCAGGTGTACTCTGGATAACTGTTGACTGCGAACCTACTTTGAGATATAAGATTGTTGCAGAGCACTTGGGTGCCCTGCTCCTAACTGCTCGGGAAATAGCCCTAGCAGTGAGTAAGGAGCCCAGCTGGTGGTCACCAGGGCAACTAGAGTAATTAATGACCCACACCTGTCAGTGGTCAGCTGACTGAAAGGGGCAGGGCCTGGCTCCCTTATAAACCATAGAGGCTGAGGCCAGGAAGGAATGCTTGTCAGCAGCCAAGGGGGAAGGAGCTCTCTCAGAGAATAGAGGGGAAGCCTGATGCAGGAGCAGCATCTGACAATGCTGAGGGATGGAGTATTCCCCGGTAGGCTGGAATGATGTTTTAGCCAGGCGGCTTTAATTTATGTTACAGCCCAGGGGCTTGTGTTGTGTTGCTGCTTGAAGACCGGTGGTTTGGGTGAAGCTATTGGGGGAAGGAGGAGGCCTTATAGGGGACCCACAGCAGTGTGGGAACCCCAGTGCCAGTGACAGCATAGCATTTTGGAGGGGGGCACTGACCCCAGCCCTAGAGAAGGGAGCAGCACTGTGAGAAGCCCCAGAGAGAAGGGGGCAGAGGAAGACAGGGCCAGGTAGGGCCCAGAGAGGACAAGGGGGGCAAATTGTAACAAGGCCCTGACCAAACAATGTCAATTCCAGCTGTGACGCTTGGGGCGTGGTAAAGTGATGGCTGGAGCCACTCATAGCCCATAAGGCTAGGGTGCCCCTGAAGCACCCATTGCAGAGCAGGATCCACAAGGGGTCTGGGAGTCCATGGGGTCAAGTATTGCAACAAACTGTGTACAAGAGGATGTAAGGCAGCCTCCGTATATTTATTCTCCATCAAAGGCGTGGTGGGTGAGAAGCGAGGGTGCCCTTTGGGCCAACTTGGCACGGGAAGGGGGCCTTGGGGAGATCGCAGCCATCCTGCAGGACCCTGCACCGTGACAAAGATGTATCTTATAGATTCTGAGTCATATCTTTGGTGCTTCACTGGGCTCAGCAACGCTAACGGCTCCATTGTAATGGTTGCTTGAGGACAATAAGGGTGATGTCTTTGAGTATCTAATAAAGAACAAAACTGTAAATTTGTGGCAGCCATCTTGGAATCCAACATGGCTACCATGATAAAAATATTAAAATTGATCTTCTTGGTTCATACAAAGTTGGTTTCATCATTGAAATTATTTTTATTTAACCCTACAGAGAGCTAAAATATTGACCAAAATGTGAATTCATGGCAACCACCTTGGATTCCAAAATGGCAGCTACACACACTACTTGCCAGATGGGGACCATGACTTTTCTGACACGGGCAGACCACCTCTACCTGAAACACATTGTAGCTATCTGTGGCAATTTTACCTGCCATTTTACCCTATCTAGGATTTTATTTGAAAGCAAAACTTAAAGGCTCTGCTTAACATAATATTTTTGCAAAGTTTTTATGCTGCACAAATGCGCACACATTATTTTTTAAACAAGTTCTTGCATTTAGTGAGAAATACATCTCAAATAATTAATCAAGTAACAGTTTATTTTACAGCACCGTCTTAATATAAGGAAGGGTTTTTTGTGGGGGTGGTGGGGTTGGCATGTGGTTTTTGGGCACCTGAAGGTGTTTCATATGATTTTTAATATTCTGTTAGTTTGGAAGAGAATCAAGGCCCATTCTTTGGTATAGCTTACAGCTTTACAAGATAGTGTAAGGAACTTGTCAACTGGAAACAATTGTATTTTACAAAAATACAACCTGCACCTGCAGAAGAGATGGCTTGTGATTTGCAAGCTACTAACCTTGCTAAGTTCTCACTTCAGGTGAAATGGAGGGGAGCAGTTTAATCCAAGTAATACACTGGTTATACTTGCCTTCATGCATCAACAGGTAAAAAAAGAAGTGTGTGTGTGTGTGTGGTGACTTCAGTAGTAGACCGTATATAATCATGTGGCATCCATATTTCTCCAAAAGAGTTCTCTAAAGAAATACATGTCAGCTGTGATAGGACTCCTGCAGATAGTATTTTGTTGATTTACTGTTGGTAAAACCTGGGGGAAAAAGTGCTATCACTTAAAAGTATGCTATTTAAGCCTTATTGGTAATATCAGACAGACTTCTAGCCACTTCACTTAGTCAAATTCTTCAAATCACTTTCAGTGTTGTTTCCCTCTCAGCCAAAATCAAGCTGAAACAGATGCCTCCCAACAGGGTTCTCTGAGTGCCATACAGTTTATTTACTGATGCCTGTAGGAGTTCTGGTTAAGCTAGGCCCTAGTTATGCTAAGCTACAGTTAAGCTAAGGAGCTGAAAAGAAGCTACAGAAAAGCAGGCTTCACTGACCACTGAATGATCTAATAAAAGAGGCAGTGAGCAAAAAAAACTCCCAGTAACTGAACAACTTGAAGTGTCAAATGAGAACTTGCTAGTAAAGCAGATAAGCAGCAAGATGCAGGTGTCCAAAGTTGGCACAGAGGCAAGCTGCAGATGTCTGTCTTTTTTTTTTTTTTTTTTAAATATAACTTTGGACCTCTGTGCCATCAACAAAGAGAGAAATAAGAATTGGCATGGGGCAGGGCCATTTTGGCTATTCATATGGGGGCTTTGAAACTTGCCTCTCATAGTGACCTAGGGTAGGGGTTCTGAACCTCTTTCTTCCTGAGGTCTCTCCCTTTAGAGCCAACATTGTTCCCTGCATGGGAGAGGACTGGCCCAGCTCCCCAGCCCTGCCTGCACAGCCCCAAGTGCAGCGGACAGGGCTCAGCAGTAGGGAGCCCTGGAGCCCTACTTGAGCAGCAGCAGTGCAGTGCCTGCAACACCACCCACAAGATGGAATTGTCTTTGGTTTTAAAAATATATCCTGAGGCAAGTGAGCATGGATGGCCTTAAGGAAACTAGGAACTGGCGGGTAAACTGCCTGTTTAAATTTGACAGAAAAAAATATTTTAATATATTATTAGTTCCAGAGAGAGGGGAAAGGAGAGAGCAAGAACTTCTGATCATTAAATACTTATTTTCCTACTTTCTGGATTTATTACACTCAGATCTTTTTCCACATGCTATAGCAGTTCTTAAATGAAGGCCATTACAATCAATTTCTTAAATGGTTTAAGAGTCAACATGTCTTGTAGCAATCCCAGATACCCACCAATGAGGAGATGGTACAATTTCCTACTTGCTTATTTAACTTTCAGTTAACTGTTTAAAAGACTTCTTCAGAATGGTGCCATTTAATCTTTCCATGATGATGATTTCTTTTTAGAAACCTGTTAAATAAAAGACTAGCATTTTCTAGGCTGATGGCCAAATAAATATTTAGAGCAGTGGTAATCAACCCATGGCTCATAGGCACCATGAAATCTTCCAACTCTGCTCATGGCCTCAGAAAACATAAAACTAACCTTGGCAGGGAAGTGTAAATTGTGATGGTTCTCACAGCGCATTATATGTTCTTTACTATTTCCCAAGGGTCCAGAAAAGGTTGGGGGATGACTGGCATACAAGGTTTCCAGAGACTGAATTAAGAGTCATTCCATATAACTACATAGATTTCATAGACATTTGGGCTGGAAGGGACCTCGAAGATCATCAAGTCCAGCCCCTTGCCCCAGGGGCAGGAAGTCAGCTAGGGTCAAAGGATCCCAGCAAGATAACCATCCAAGTGTTTCATGATAGGAGACAGTTAACAGGTTCAGAAAGACGTGACAATCTTAGCCCGATCTGGACACGGAAAGCAGTTTATAGCTGTGACACAAGTGCATGACTGCAGACAGCCAACCACAAGTGCACAGCTGCAGACAGCTTAAAAAATGGCTGATTGGGTGAAAATCTGACCCCTCATTGCATGAGGTACTAGATAAAGACATTTCAAAATGTAGCAGCTTCTGTAATTTGCATCTGCAGAGCTCCCAGCCTGTCACTTTTCAGAATGGGGGAGGGGGGGGGAAGAAGCAGAAGAAGTTCAGTTTGGAGTTTTTCAGCCCCCTCTGGAGGGTGGGGCTGGTGTATTGGAGCTCCCCCAAGGTTGGGGGGGCTCCAATTCACCCACCCTATCCTTCAGCACCAGCTGGGGCCCCAAAAATGAGCTCCTTCCACTGCTTTTCCTTGCTCCCACTCTGAAAACAGTGAGCACTGGCAGAGAGCCTGGCCATTGCTATGCGAACCTGGCTGCAGGATCCCAGCCTGCAGCTAGATTTCCCTCCCCCCTGGAATGAACAATGAACTTCTGTATGGTCCAGGGTCACCTTGTAACTCAGAATGCTTTGTAAAAGTAATTCTGAGTTACAGCTGGGAACTGCACTTCTGTCTGCACCCAACATGTTTAAGATTTTCCAACTTCCCAGCTCTGACAGATATTTCAAACTTTGAGCTACTATATTTTCTCTCTTAAGACTACTTTCTTAAATGAGAAAATCCTGTGAATGTTTTTATTTGCTGCTGCTGCAAAAATTGAGTTTCAAAATGATATAGCTATGCTGTTTATATTGGTATTTCACTAAGTATCAAAAAGGGACAAAAATCAACACCAGAAGGGAAGTTTTTTTGAAACTGGAGACCTAGTAAATAGCTTGTAAATCAATAAGCCACAACATCTATTGATTCTCAAGCCATTTGTTATCTTTGCGTGCTTCACAGTCTATACGATTGCTACTTAAAATAATCCATCATTCTCCTCCAAAAGTTCCTATGGGCTTTCTATATTACTGAACTAAAGCAACCTCTAGCTGTCAATTAGAGAAGTGTTTAGAGCACAGACAGGATGGACTTTTGCTACCCATGTTTACGTAAGGGATGCACACATATTCAGTTCCCAGTAGAAAAGCTGCTGTTCTTCTGATACAAATCACAAGTGTACAAATTTACACACTTTCTCCCAGATCAAAAGTGGAAGAAAAAATAAGCTGATTCCAACCAGGTAAAATTTTGTCCTGAGAGAGTTTCTCCCAGAAGAACGAATGCTTGCACACATCTCCTCAGCTGAACTTTTCCTAGAGACCATGAGATATGGGGAGTGGAGCTGGGGCAGGGAGGGAGGGGTAGAAAAGTTCCCATGCCTTCTTGAGATCAGGGTCACCCCAGTCTGGAGAAAGTATGGGGTGGGGAGCTGTAGACCAGGAGGGGAGAGGATGAGTAACTACCAGCTGTTCCCTGCTGGCTTCTCACATACCATGGTTCCCAGTGTGCTTTGCCCTGCCACTCTCTCTACTTGGGTACCAGGAGCTGAGTGGAAGCAGAAGAACCACAGATCCCCTGCCTGCTTCTTACACTGGAGTCTCTGGAGTGAGAAGCAAATCACGGGTTTTTCCCCACTGCTTCTGACCTGAACCAGTCCAGAAGAGGAAGGGAGGGCAGGAGAAGAGAAGGGAGAGGAGGAGAGTAGCAGCCACCTATCTCCCTCATCCCCCAAACCAGGCAGTCTGTAGTTCTGTAAAGAGATGGGGGTGTTGCAAGTTCTATCTGGCTTCTATCTGTCATGCAGGTGTGAAGCAGGGATAGGGAGTGCAAACTCTGTGCTGGGACCAAGGACTGCAGAAGCTATCCCTGGCCTGCTTTCTGGCTACCGGACTTTAAATACTGCCCAAATGGGCAGCAGGGGTGGGAGTGCAAAGTCTAGGGACCAGGAACTGGGCTCAGGGAGTCGCTCCCCAAACTCAGCTGCTAATTCCACCAGCTTCCCCTTGCTGCCCCTGACACCCAGCTGGGCAAAAGGGGTGGCAATTTAAAGTCTGCCTCTGAGTCCACTTCCCAGCCCCACTGGTTTTTAAATCAGGACTTCTGCCACTCAGCTGGCTGACATGGGTGGCAAGGGGAAGTTGGTGTCACATGAAAGCAGATTCAAGTCGGCTTTCTTTGCCCCAGTTCCTAGTTCTGTGAGTCAAAGTACATCTGTTCAGGATGCAGGCTGCACTCTGAGGCTCTCTCTCTTAGGTGTCAGCAGTCTGGAGGTGGAATGCTGAGGCCAACAGCCCCCCCTCCAGTGGGGTGCATGACACGGGCTGCTGGTGTGTGCCCTCTGTCCACGGCAGCCTTAGGGACCCTTTCCAGGGGATGGGGATAGGGGACCCCTCTCAGGGAGGAGAAGGAGGAAGACAACAAGGAGGGATGGGAGGGATGAGAAAAAGAACAGGGAGGGACGAGAAGGACCCTTTGTCCTGCTCTGAAGTCTCAAGTTTCTGCTTTTGTATTTAGTTACTACCTATTATTTCTCAAAGCCAATATATTGCTGGCCCACTGAGCAATCCTTGCAAAGCCAGCAGGCCAAGGCACTTAAGGGAGCCCACCCCTGCCCCAGCCCTGGTAAAATCTGTGGGCAAGGAAGGAGCGCCCCAGGGGACACTTTCTTGCCTGTACACAAATGCCAGGAGCTTGGGGAATAAGCAGGAGGAGCTCATCCTCCTGCTCAATGCAAATAATTATGATGTCATAGGGATAACGGAGACCTGGTGGGACTCCACCCATGACTGGACCACAGGTTTAGATGGCTATACCCTGTACAGGAGGGATCGTGTAGAGAAAAGGGGCGGGGGTGTAGCTCTCTATGTTAAGGAAAGCTACTCGTCCCTGCAAGCCGATATTGGCGACTAGGGTGGACGACTGGAGACCCTCTGGGTTAAAATCCATGGGGAACATGGCACAGGGGACACAATGGTGGGAG
>NW_005842354.1:1228648-1231843 GCF_000455745.1 Alligator sinensis
TGCTTCCAGTTTTGGGCTCCACAATTCAAAAAGGATGTGGAGAAGCTTGAGAGAGTGCAGAGAAGAGCCACGCGCATGATCAGAGGTCAGGGAAGCAGACCCTACGATGACAGGCTGAGAGCCCTGGGGCTCTTTAGCCTGGAAAAGTGCAGGCTCAGGGGTGATCTGATGGCCACCTATAAGTTTATCAGGGGTGACCACCAGTATCTGGGGGAACGTTTGTTCACCAGAGCGCCCCAAGGGATGACGACTAGGTCGAATGGTCATAAACTACTACAAGACCGTTTCAGGCTGGACATAAGGAAGAATTTCTTTACTGTCCGAGCCCCCAAGGTCTGGAACAGCCTGCCACCGGAGGTGGTTCAAGCGCCTACATTGAACACCTTCAAGAACAAACTGGATGCTTATCTTGCTGGGATCCTATGACCCCAGCTGACTTCCTGCCTTTTGGGCAGGGGGCTGGACTCGAAGATCTTCTGAGGTCCCTTCCAGCCCTAATGTCTATAAAATCTATGAAATATTAGTCCGTAAAAACATGCCAAAAGGTCTGGTTTTCCAATATAGTCAAGTCCCAAGACAAAATTCAAACCAAAAACAATGGACCCTTCTACAGGCAGTCCGAACCCCTCTACAGGGTGTTCACAACCCACAAAGTGAGCTTTTAATTATCCACAACCCACAAAGTAGGCAATTTGTTTGACTTGAAGCCCATCTCCAGGCAATCCTCTATTTCTTTGTGGTCAGTCTAACCCAAGACCATGATACCCGGCATATCTACCACCAAGCGGTGTGCACACCTTCAAATGGACAGACAAACAGACACTCAGACAAGACTTACTATACAGATAGCATGAAATCAATCAATAATCACAACATAGAACCTTATTCACCCCCACATGCATTCTCCATCAAAAATGTTACTTTGAATTACTAATTTATTAAATCAAGAGCAAGACCTTATAAAGGGGGATAAGACAAAATGCTGCGTTTATTGATTACATGAATTAGACAGAGAGGTTCGGACACACCACTCATATAGATATAGACACACACAAACATCATACGCATCATTACACACAGACAAACACAAACACAAAACAACCATTCCAGTCTCTTAGGAATTATAGTTACCAGCAGCAGTTGTTCAAGAATAGCACTGGGTAGCCAGCCCAGGGTGGTTATTATGAGAGAGATCCTGCAGATAGCAGCTTAGAGCGGGGTGAACAGATGCATCTGTGCTCTGAAGAAACAGCAGTTGATAGAGACTCACCCAACCTGGCATTTTTCAGAGTCCCCTTTTATAGGGATTGCCATCCTTTGCTTCAGCACTTTGGGGTTTTTCCATACCAAATTTCTGTTTTTGCAGTTGTCCCTTATCCATCTTCTGCTTATCTCAGCCCAAAGTCAGTTTGGTTGTAAAAGTTTGTATCTCAGCCTTGGAGTGTCCTTGCTGCCCATCTGGCAGGATGTGTGCATTCCTCCTCCTCGTTATCTCCTTTGTGCCCTAGGCCTCAAAGGGATTCTTCGTCCATCTATGAATTAGTTTACTGACTGGTAACTTACATATCTGGCACCTTGTTACTTACAAACACAGTTAAATCTTGTTTTCCTGTCTCTATGCCATTCTCTCACCATTCACTCTTTCACATACACTCATACATAAAGGGCATGCAATACACTGAAACATAAAGGGCATGCAGAGTTCGTTCACTTATGTCAAGCAAAAGAATACAAAATAGAGTTTTCAAGTTACTTACAGGACAAGACTAACATGGTTACAGTTCACTACAATTACACTCTATGTTAACATCAGCTACATTAGTTCAGTTCATGCTACACTTTAAAGGATGCATGTCACTCAGTTGGGTGATACATGTGGCAATGTAAAGCCAGCAGAGCTGGAAACTGGGGCTGGGGAAGCTCTCCTTAGGGTAGCGAGGCAAAGTTGCTGCCCAGTCCGCATACCAGAGCTAGATAAGTGGAGCAGACTGTGGGTTTGCTGCAAGGCTCAGTCTGCTTTGCTCCTAGGTATGGGAGGACTGGAGTGACCCACAGTTTCCCTAGGCTAGGATCACTTCAGTCTTGGGAAGTTGTAAGGGGCAGTGGGTAGGGGGCAGTTGCAGACTGAATGTCTCTCCTGGAATCATTTCCACGGGTAGCAATCTTCCACTGCTAGAAATGAATGTTTGTACACAGCCATAGACTGCAAGTGTCAGAGATAGCCACTTAAGTAAACTGCTTCATTACCTTGAAGTCCTACATAGTTAGGGACATGGTTGTCTAGGACACTGCTTCTTTCCTAGTGCCACAACTTTGGATGGCAGCAGTGGAGGTGGCTGAACTAACAGTCTTTTTCATACAAACAGAGGAGGGATATGCCTCCTCTGTTTGTATGAAACAGAGGAGGCATATCCCTGTTCTATCATCATAAGTTTGATGATAGAACCAGGACCTGTAAATTGTCTGGAAATAGCATGAAGCCATCCTCTTTCCCCAGGCTTTTGGAAGGTTTATTTTATGGGAGGGCTCACTCCTGTCGATTTCACTAGGAATGCCAAGTGTTCAGCACATCATGTAATTGAGTTGCAAATTTACTGATGGTGCCCAACTACTTCTTTAAAGTATAGGTGGTGCAGTAGCCATGCCTATAGTCATGGCTGCTCAACAACCTATTATACAGCTCCTTGTCACACTGTCAACTGCTTGGGCTGAAGTCTTCACCATGCCAAATATCTGCCTCTGGATGGATCATGTAGAAAAGTTTCAGTCAAGGCAGTTAAGCTTCTTCCTGGAATAAAAGTCAGGGAAATATACATATTATTTATCCATTGATACCTTTTTTTATATCCATTTCACAGAAAGCTTTAGGGCCTCCATACTTTGGAGCAGGAATATTACCTAATTTTATAGGTGCCCCTTTTGCTGTTCCTACAAAAATCTGCCCAAATTTGGCCAAGCTGTAAGCTTTGTTGGGGGTGGGGGGTGGGGAGAAGGATCAATTTGCTTGTGCTAAGTAGAGGTTCATTAGATGTTACCATATATCTTTTTCTTTTTTCTTTTTTTGCACCAGGGTTTGGGCTAATGGTAGCTACCCAAAGCATGGGTGTAGTCCAGATCAGTTCCCAGAGAGCTGGGGATTCAAAAGGGGCTGGCATCAGGGTTGAACTAAGAAGCCATAGCCAAATCCAGGAAAGA
>NW_005842354.1:1231853-1241035 GCF_000455745.1 Alligator sinensis
CAGAAGCCAAATGTAGGGAATACCAGAATGCTTACCAGGGCCAGAAGCCAAACTGAGAAAACCAGCAAGGAACCATACAGAAGATCAGAAGCAAGAACTTTTACCTTTGTCTAGACAAGGATACTGCAGGCTGGGCCTGGCTTTTAAGGGCTGGAGCACATGTGGCCTGTGCCTGTGGTTTCAGGGGATTTCCTGCCTTGATGGCTTCATCAGCCCATCTGGGACCATGCCACTGCTTTGAGCTTGCTGCATGTGGCGCTTGTTCAGGAGATTACTTGCCCTGATCTCTTGATTGGAACGGGTTGGGTTCACAGTTCTGGCTTGGCCTCATTACAATTTCCAATTTAAAAATGACCATAATTCAGTCAGGCACGGAAACAAACAACATGTATTGAAGGGATCAGTTGAACCGCAGAGCAAATAGCAAGCAAAATCACTTTTAGACAACTAATAGGTTAAAATGTGTTTGACTAACTAACATTTTAAAGAGTTATTAGTACATTTGTAAAAAGACAAATCTATTCAAGAACAAGCCATGGACAGAAATGAAGAAAGAGGAATTAATTATGTACATTTTTCATAATGGATAATGAGACCTTTTTTTAGATCAGCATTTTAATTATTTACAAGGTTCAGTACCATTGGTTAATTTGATTTTGTTTTCATTTCTTCTCTGGATTTTGCTAGTGCCCAAAGCAGAACTACTGAAATGCCATCAAGGTAGCAAGTCTTGCGAGACCTCTGATTAATTAGCAACTAAGAAAAAAATAGGGATTAGTCCAGGGATCCTGGTTTTCCCTGATTTAAAAAACTCCCCAATTTTTGGTTTTAAAAAAGTTACCCCAAATCCACATTTTTTGTGATTAAAATTAAACACCACTAATATACTAATATATATATATATGTATGTGTGTGTGGTGTTCAATTTAAATCATGGACAAATGTGGATTTGGGGTTATTTTTTTTAAAACCAAAAATTGGGGATTTTTTTAAATCAGAGAAAACCGGGATCCATGGGGATTTCTCTCTCTCTCTCTCTCTCTCTCTGTCTCTCACACACACACACACACACACACACACACACACACACACACACACACACCCCCCTTGTGTGATTTCTGGAACAAGCAGTTGTAGATTATTACTGACTTTAGGTAAGCATCTGAGATATTACATGCTTACCTAAACTGAAGCATTAGTAGTTTGTTCCTCATTATTATGTGCCAAATTTACAGTTTGTGGATCATTAACTTTCTGTGGTTCGACTGTCTGTTCTATTAACAGGGGACCTCATTAAATCCACATAGCTAATAATGTTAATGAAATTAAGTAATTCATGAGTGCTCCCTACAGCAGCAAATATAATATGGAGTAAAAACTAACATAACAGAGTTGATGACTTACAAATAATCCTTTTAGGATTCTGAATTTCAACAAGACTGGTTTTGCACTCTCTGTGGCTTTGCTCTCTCTGTGGCTTTAATTTCTTTATAAAATTATAAGTTGGTTGTTACAAACACATCCCAAAGTCAAATACAGTTTAAGATCTTTGTTTCTGCACAAGCCTTGTCTTGCCAAGTTTCACAGACATATTGGAAGAGCCTGGAGCATTGTAAGTCCCCGACAGGTCTGATTCCTGACAGAAGTGGTCACAGCATGAGCTTCAACAGGACTTGGTGGAGCATTTTACTGTGCATATTATGTTAAATTTTGCTGTATTACTATTTAACAGCAGTGTGAGCTGTGAAGACTGCAGAGGTAAAGGCCTGCCAGCCAACAGGTTTCAGTCCAGATTTAAATAGCCTTTTCTATAACACACCACAGCATAGAAGGCATAGATGTTTCCCATGTCCTCTATGTAGAAGATGAGGCGCTAGATGATAAAACAGTATGAGAAAATGTGTTTTATCTAAGGGCAGAGTATGGGCTGCTATGTGTATTTTCATCTCTTATTCTTCTTTGTAAGCAAGTGTATTGATTAGATGTTTTTGTCCAAGCGGCCAATTATACCTTCTTTTGGTAAGGTAAAAGCACTGAAGAAAATCACCTGCATGGTGCCTGTTTCACTGAGTAACAGGCTGATAAAGCTTATAAATACACCCATTGGGAAGCCAGAGCACATCATCTCACTCAGACTTCAGATGACCATCAGTTTTGTGAACATCATAAGCATTTATGCACCAACACTCAACTCTAGCCCTGAGGAGAAGGATACATTTTACAACACTCTGCACCAAGTCATCAAAGGAATATCATCAACCGACTGATTATTCCTCCTTGGAGACTTTAATGCCAGAGTCAGCACAGACAACTCATGGCCAGATTGCCTAGGACATTTTGACATCAGCAAGATGAATGAAAATGCCCCCAAACTTCTTGAATTCTGTCCCCAAGGCCAACTGTATATTACCAATTCATATTTTGCTGGAAAAGATCACCACAAAGTGTCATGGTGACATCCACAGTCAGGCCACTGGCACCAACTAGAACTTGTTATTATTAGAAGAAATGACCTACTTTCAGTGCAGAAAACCCAAATGTTACACAGTGCCAATTGTGACACCAACCACTCCCTGATCATTAGCAAAGTGAAGATTACAGCTAAGAAAATACATGGAGCAAAACCTAAGAACAAGCCCAAAACCAATACTATTAACACCAAGAACAAGAGGATGTGCCAAGAGTTTGTGAAGGCTTTTAAACTCAGCATGTTTGGGAAATCACTACCAGAGAAGGCAAAGGAAATTTGGGGAGGTCAGCAAACTGCCACCCTGAAGAGGAGACGCATGGTGGTGGTGGGGGGGACTCCCTCCTGCATGGCGCTGAGGGACCCATCTGCTGTCTGGACCGTCTAGCCCATGAGGTTTGCTGCCTCCCTGGGGCCCACATCTGCAATGTTGCAGAGAGGCCTAGGCTTGTCCAGCTTTCCAACCACTCCCCCATGCTCCTCATCCACGTGGGCATGAATGGCATGGCCAGGAATAATCCAGACTGGGTCATGAGTGACTACAGGGCTCTGGGGGCTGGATTCAAGGGGTCAGGGGCACAGGTAGTCTTTTCCTCTGTGCTCCCAGATGCAGGCCACGGACCTAGGAGGGAAGGAAGGATCTATCAAAGAAGTGAATTGACTACTCCAGAGGTGGTGCTACCGAGAGGGCTTCAGTTTCTTCGACCACAGCACATACTTCAGGGAGAGAGGACTCCTGAGAAGGGACAGCATCCACCTCACATGGAGGGGTAAGTCCCTGTTCTTAGCCAGGATGGCCATTCTTCTAGATAGGGCTTTAAACTAAGATCACCGGGGAATGGGGAGATACTGACTGGAGCATGCCCGGGGACTGGTACACAAGTTGGCACCAAAGTTGGGGACACTAGGAAACCCACTCTTGCAAGAGCTGAGGGAACGTTCCTCCCTCAGCGCAACAGGAAATCGAGACTCTCAATTGGAGGTCTCAGGTGCCTGTACACTTATGCCAGGAGCATGGGGAACAAGCAGGGGGAGCTAGCCCTCCTATTCTCCAGTGGGCATTACGATCTAGTAGGGATTATGGAGACCTGGAGGGACTCCTCACATGATTGGAACATAGCTATAGAGGGCTACACCCTGCACAAAAGGGACTGAGTAGGGAAGAAAGGTGGAGGTGTAGCGCTCTGTGTGAGAGAGCAGTATACCTCCTTGGAGGCTGACATCGGTGGGAGAGACCTAACTGTAGGTGTATACAGACCACCAAACCAGGGAGAGAAACTTGATCTGGAGTTCTCTTGAGAACTGGCAGAGGCCACACATGCACGGTTGTCATGGGTGACTTCAATTACCCAGACATCTTTTGGGAGGACCATTCGGCTAAGTCGGATCAGTCACATTGCTTCCTGACCTGTATTGAAGAGCTGTATCTGACTCAGAAAGTGCATGGGCCAACCAGAAGTAACACTTTCCGACACTTGGTCTTATCCAAAGGCGATGATCTGGTGAGCAACTTGAATATAGAGGGTAGCCTGGGTGACGGTGGCCACAAAACCATCACATTCACTGTCGGTCACAAGTCAGGCAAATCAGCTAGCAGGGTCAAAGTTTTGGACTTCAAAAAAGTGAACTTCAGTAGACTCAGGGCAATAGTAGGGGAAGCACTGTCGGACCAGGGACAGAAGGTGAAAGGAGTACATAAAGAGTATGGTTGTTCCTCAGGGACACGATCCTCAAAGCACAAAAGAAGTTAATTCACAATGGAGGAAAGGTAGCAGAAGGGCTGGTAAGCCCTGTTGGCTTAATAGGGATATCATGGTCATCTTGAAAAAGAAGAAAGAAGCATACAAACAGTGGAAGCTTGGGACAGTCCCCAAGGAGGACTATACCACAACAACCTACATTTGAAAGGAGCAGCTTAGAAAAGCTAAGGTGGCGACTGAGTTTAAACTAGCAACAGAAATCAAGGACAATAAAAAGTCCTTCTTTAGGTATGTAGGGAACAGGAAGAAAAGAAATGGAAGTGCGGGGCCATTGCTTAACAACTCAGGACAGCTGGTTACCGACACTCAGGAGAAAACTGAACTCCTCCTGAATGACTACTTTGCTTCAGTATTTTACCGAACTAAGGGGAAAATCATACTAGATAAGGTTCAGAATGGGCATGGTGAGAACGACCACCTTCCTACTGTTGACATTGAGCTGGTATGTGATCAGTTAGAAAAGTTAGACATTCTTAAGTCAGCAGAACTGAATGAACTTCATCCGAGAGTGCTGAAGGAGCTAGCTGAAGTCATCGTGGGACCTCTGGCGAAACTCTTCTGAAAATTGTGGCACTCGGGTGAGGTCCCTGAAGACTGGAAGAGGGCCAATGTGCCCATCTTTGAGAAGGGGAGGAGAGAGGACCTGGGCAACTATAGGTCAATTAGCCTAACTTCTATCTGAAGGAAAATTCTGGAAAAATTCATCAAGGAGTGTATGCGCGATATGCTTGTAGAAGGTAGGGTTCTAAATGACGGCCAGCATGGCTCTGTCACAGGCAGGTCTTGTTTTACCAATCTCATCCCCTTCTATGACCAGGTAACTCACCACCTGGATAAGAAAGAGGAGGCCAACATTGTACACCTAGATTTCCAAAAGGCCTTTGATCTGGTATCCCATGATGTTCTCACAGGAAAACATTGGAGGATTGAAGGCTTAACTGCTTGACAGTTAGGTGGGTAGGAAGCTGTCTGTGGGGTCTGTGTTGTCCTGGTGAGAAGTGGCCAGTGGTGTCCCTCAGGGGTCCATGCTTGGTCCAGTGCTTTTCAACATCTTTATCAATGATTTAGACATGGGGGTGAAAAGCTCACTGGCCAAGTTCATGAATGACACCAAGTTATTGGGGAGCGTGGTCACACTTGAAAATAGGCTGTAGATAAAGGTGGACCTAGACAGGCTGGCAAATTGGGCGGGTTGGAACCAGATGAAGTTCAACACTGAGAAGTGTAAAGTGTTCCATCTGGGGATGAACAATCCCCTACATACAGGCTTGATGGCGCCAAACTGACTAGCACCACGACTGAAAGGGACCCAGGGGTAATAATAGACTAGTATGAACATGAGCCATCAGTGTGATGCTGTAGCCAGCAGGGCAAACAATACTCTGGCATGCATCAACCATCTCAAGCAAAAGTGATTCTTCCGCTTTACTCAGCATTGGTGAGACCTCAGCTGGAGTACCGTGTCTAGTTCTGGGCACTATACTTCAACAAGGACGTGGAAAAGCTTGAGAGAGTCCAGAGAAGAGCCACCTGTATGATCTTGCAAGGCAAACCATACAAGGAAAGGCTGAGGGACTTGGGTCTCTTCAGCCTAAAAAAGAGAAGGCTGAGAGGGGACTTGGTAGCACCTTACTACTATATCAGGGAAATACATCAAGGGCTCAGTGAATAGCTGTTCACCAGGGCACCCTTGGGAAAAACCAGGAGTAATTGCCACAAACTCCTGGAAGACCGTTTCAGACTTAACACTAGGAAAAACTTCTTTGCAGTTAGGGTGTCCAGACCGTGGAATAAACTCCCTCCAGAGGTGATGCAATCACCTACCATGGAAATCTTCAAGAGGAGACTGGACGGTCACCTTGGTGGGGTCACTTGACCCCAGTTGTCTTTCCTGCTTAGTGCACAGGGGCTGGACCTGATGATCTTGCAAGGTCCCTTCCAGCCCCTTACAATCTATGAATCTGTGAATCTACGAAACAGCTAAAGCTACATTTGGGGGAAACAGACAGTCCAATAAGGACTGGTTCAAAGAAATTACAGAAGAACTATTACCTCTCATCAGTATCAAAAACACAGCCTATCTGGAACACAACAAGAAGCCAGTGAGCACCAAAGCGAGACTTCAACAGGCAAAAACTGAGGTACAGAGAGCAACCAGACTCTGTGCAAATCAGTACTGGACTAAGCTCTGTGAAAAGATACAGACACCCTCAGACACAGGAAACTTAAAAGTCATGTACGATGATCTGAAGAAAGCTCTAGGGTCTGCTGTTAACAAGGTTACCCCTCTCAAATTGCTCAGCAGTAAAGCCATTACAGATAGAAGCAAGCAGATAACTCATTGGGTTGAACACTACTCAGAGCTATATTCACAAGAAAGAAACATCACCAGTGAATCACTGGGCCAAATACCAATGCTACAGGTCATGCCAGAATTAGACGTGGAGTTGACTGTGGCTAAGCAAAGCCATTGATTCATTATCAAGTGGCAAGGCTCCTGGAAAAGATGGCATCCCAGCAGAAATTTTTCAGTGTCGGAGAGAAAGCCTACTACTATATCTTCATCAGCTTCTACTCAAATGCTGGAAAGAGGGTGAGGTACCACAAGACATGCATGATATAAACATCATCATTTTGTATAAAAATAAAGGAGATAAGGTCAACTGCAACAATTACAGAGGTATCTTGCCACTAAGTATAGCAGAAAAAGCTTTCACAAGGGTCATTTTGGTGTGTCTACAACAGCTGGTGAGTTGTGACTCCCTGAATCTCAGTGTGGATTCAGGGCTGGAAGATGAACTATAGAATGATATTTTCCCAGCATCAACTTCAAGAAAAGTGCAGAGAGCAAAACCGACCATTGCACATCGCCTTCATGGATCTAACCAAAGCATTTGACACCATCAGCAGAGCAGGCCTATTTGCAGTCTCAGAAAAGATAGGGTGCCCACCAATCCTGTTAAGTCTTATACATTCCTTTTATGACAACATGAAAGCAACAGTTCATTTTGATGGGTCCACTTCAGACAGCTTCGAGATGAAAAGTGGAGTGAAACAAGGATGTGTTCTTGCCCCTATGTTCTTTGAAATCTTCTTCTCAATGCTCCTGATTTCAACATTTAAAGATGTAGAAGGTGGAGTGTACCTTCACACAAGATTGAATGGGAAACTCTTCAACCTGTCACAACTCAAGGCAAAGACTAAAGTTAGAAAAGTGCTTATCAGGGAGCTTCTATTCGCTGATCATGCTGTCCTTATAGCCCATGACGAAGACCTACTACAAGAACTCACAGATCTCTTTTCAAGAGCTTGTCAGGCATTTGCTGTCACTATCAGCATTAACAGAACAGTTGTACTAGGTCAGGGAGTTGCACAAGAGCCATAAAATCACCCTTAATGAGAACCAGCTAGAAGTAGTCTAAAAGTTCAGCTACCTAGGTTCTACACTGGATGATGAACTTAATGTTCGCATTGGAAAGGCTGCCACCACCTTCAGCAGACTAACTAAAAGAGCATGAAACAACTCAAAGCTTACCATCGTGACCACAATGCTAGTGTACAAGTCTTGCATACTCAGTACTCCCATGTATGGTGGGGAAATATGGACAACTTATGCAAATCAAGATAAAAGGTTAAATAGCTTCCACCTGTGCTGTTTACGCCGCATACTCAACATCAAATGGCAGGATAAAGTTACCAACGCAGAGGCTTGAAAGGCCAAATTTACCAGGTACAACAGCCCTACTCAAACAGATGTCTGCATTGCCTAGGCCATCTGAGCAGATTGGAAGATGGACATGCTATACAGGGAACTATCAGAGGGAACAATAACAACAAGATGCCCCAAGTTTTGCTACAAAGACACATGCAAGCAAGACAAAAGGATGCCATATATTGATTAGAATATTACATAAGGAAATTAGAAATACTTTCTGTGTGTGTAAAGTTTATGAGAGCCTTAGCATGCAATACCCTATATTTTTAGTGTTTACCTTGTTTAGAATGGACTTTGACAAAATATTACATTTAATTACTTTTTTAATAGCTGGATATATACACTCATTTACATGAGAGAAGACATGATCCTTTTATATTGTAGGGAGACTGCCTGTCCAGAAGCTAAAGTCTATTTAATTTTTTTTTCTGGCTAACTAATTGATTTTATACAATGGTACCCAACCTTTTGGCCCTGCAGGCTGGAGGAGTGGTTAGGGGTGGGCTATATATACCATGGGTATGGCCCTGCACTGAATGAGGGATGCTGCTCCAGCCCCAGTTCCATGCACATCAGACTGGGTTCTGCCCCCAGGCCCATGTACACCAGATTGGGCCATGTTGCTCCAGTCCAGCCCTGAGTGCAGGGAATTGGCTTCTGCTGCCCTGCTTCCAAACCCATGCGTGCTGAACTGGACCCTGTCCCCAGCCCTGTATATGCCAGATTGGGCCCTGCCACTCTGCCCTGACCTCAGCCCCATCCATTCCAGATAGCGCCTTGCTGCTCCATCTCTGTGCATGCTGGCAGGAATGTGCTCATGGAGCCATGTCATCTGTTCTGCAGGGCTTGAAAATTTGTTGGTGGGGGAACAGTGCCCCCCCCAAAAAATTTCTGGACCCCTGGGGAGCCTCGCAGACCAGATCACATGGCTCTGAGGGTCAAACAGGGTTTGAGCACTCTTACATAGGATCAAGACTTGTCTACACTTGAAAATTATTGTAAGGTAAGCCTGTGGTGTATGGAATGTGCCTTTAAGGGGCCAGAGTGGGATGACTATAGATGGCTATACCCTGTACAGGAGGGATCGTGTAGAGAAAAGGGGCGGGGGGGTAGCTCTCTATGCTAAGGAAAACTACACATCCCTGCAAGCCGATATTGGCGACCAGGGGGGACGGCTGGAGACCCTCTGGGGTAAAATCCGTGGGGAACACGGCACAGGGGACACAATGGTGGGAGTCTA
>NW_005842354.1:1243247-1244703 GCF_000455745.1 Alligator sinensis
ATGAGGTTGAATGGTCACAAACTACTTCAAGATCGTTTCAGGCTGGACATAAGGAAGAATTTCTTTACTGTCCGAGCCCCCAAGGTCTGGAACAGCCTGCCACCGGAGGTGGTTCAAGCGCCTTCATTGAACACCTTCAAGATGAAACTGGATGCTTATCTTGCTGGGATCCTATGACCCCAGCTGACTTCCTGCCCTTTGGTCAGGGGGCTGGACTCGATGATCTTCCGAGGTCCCTTCCAGCCCTGATGTCTATGAAATCTATGAAATCTATGACCCAGTGTCTCCCCATGATGCGCTGTGGGTGTGTTTTGTGGTGGTGGATAGTTGTAGTTCTCCCTGCAAGCTGTGAGCATGAGTTGCTGAATCCCGATCCTAATAAAGATAAATCTGTTTACCACCCCACTGCTCTCTGCCGAATGGTGACTCGAGGACAGGACCTCAAATGTATGGAGGTCTGAGTGAGTACCCCATCCCTGAAACCCGATGATATAGAGTAAACATTATAAAGCCAAGGGATGAATTCAGATCTTAGCACACATAGGAAGTAGAAAGCAGCATGCTCCACTTTGAAAGTAAAGTAACATTGCCAACACTAGATGGAGCTCCTATACAACATGATAGAAGTAAAGGTGGATTCATTTTCCTTACACTTACTGTGTGCTGAGAGAGACTACAGGAGAAGTTAGTGTAGGGTAGTTAGTACTGTAAACTACCCGCTAACTTGCTTCTTGGTAATTTCCCTGCTTAGACAAGCCTTAAGAATATTTGTATCTGTCATGACGCAAAAGGCATGATTGCGTGTGTGTGCTTCGGCATCAGAATTATCCACGTTAAGTTGCAGAGCATTGCACGGGAGTTTCCTGTAGCAAGAGGAAACCCCGGTGCAGGGACCAGTTTCCCGCCTTTTCTGCAGCTTCTTTTGCAGAGTGCATTGCTTGAGTTGCAAGAGGAATGCATGGTGCAAAAGAGTTCCCGCCACCGGTATGCAGATTTGTTCCCCGTGATTGGCTAGTGCTAAATTATTCACACGTGGCGGCTAACGATTGGCCTGTTAGCCGTATAAAAGGCTTGAGCAGTTTCCGCCCAAGCCGAAGAGGACTCCACATCCATCTCGTGGGGACTCTGGGTACACGGCAGGGTAATAGAGACCCTGTGTGAGATCCAGAGGAGCGTGGCGGCCTGATCCACCGCCCACCTCTTCCCGTCTTCGAGCGCGACTAATATAAGACGTATTTACGATTTCTACATTGATGGCCTGTTCACCCAGAGCATCCGGAGCTCTGCACCATGGAGCCTAGCAACCTCCACGAGACCGTCTGTGTTGTGTCTGTCTGTAACTGCAACTTAATCAAGCTTTCCAGCCTACACCATTGCCATCTCGGTGTAAGTAAACAATCTTTTAAACTACCGATACGCGTCCGTACCTAATTCCAGAGCGAAGGCCTTCCCTCTC
>NW_005842354.1:1246948-1249482 GCF_000455745.1 Alligator sinensis
TGTCATGACCCAAAAGGCATGATTGTGTGTGTGTGCTTCGGCATCAGAATTATCCACGTTAAGTTGCAGAGCATTGCACAGGAGTTTCCTGTAGCAAGAGGAAACCCCAGTGCAGGGACCAGTTTCCCGCCTTTTCTGCAGCTTCTTTTGCAGAGTGCATTGCTCAAGTTGCAAGAGGAATGCACGGTGCAAAAGAGTTCCCGCCACCGGTATGCAGATTCGTTCCCCATGATTGGCTAGTGCTAAATTATTCACACGTGGCGGCTAGTGATTGGCCTGTTAGCCGTACAAAAGGCTTGAGCAGTTTCCGCCCAAGCCGAAGAGGACTCCACATCCATCTCGTGGGGACTCTGGGTACACGGCAGGGTAATAGAAACCCTGTGTGAGATCCAGAGGAGCGTGGCGGCCTGATCCACCGCCCACCTCTTCCCGTCTTCGAGCGCGACTAATATAAGACGTATTTACGATTTCTACATTGGTGGCCTGTTCACCCAGAGCATCCGGAGCTCTGCACCGTGGAGCCTAGCAACCTCCACGAGACCGTCTGTGTTGTGTCTGTCTGTAACTGCAACTTAATCAAGCTTTCCAGCCTACACCATTGCCATCTCGGTGTAAGTAAACAATCTTTTAAACTACCGATACGCGTCCGTGCCTAATTCCAGAGCGAAAGCCTTCCCTCTCCGCCCCCGCGTGCCCGGGCTGCTGGCCACAGCCCACGTGCAGCGCGAAAAAGGGCTCGGGGCGCGCCCGGCCCGCACAGTATCATATTGTATAAGAGCTCCATCTAGTGCCTGCAATTTTGCTTTACTTTTTAATCACAAAAGTCAGCTAAAAAGAGACAACTGCCTACTCAAGGCTTTGTATTTCAAAGTTCAGCTGGATACTGGAATACATAGTGAATGAGGGTAAAATTAATGTTGTTAGTGGACTATGGAGCTCGCTGAGGTGGTGGCAGTGGCAGGGGTATGCTGACCACAGTAGACACGGGGGAGCACCATTCACTCCACATCCCCTCCACTCGCTAGCCCCAGATGCATTGATTGGTGTGGCACTGCTCTGCCTGGTTTCTACAGCAGGCAGGAGCAGCACAAGGCTTCCCTGACCTCAGGAGTGACTCACAGCAGCAGAGGGTCCTGGTGCCCCCCTCATAATTGGCATGCAGGTCAGGTGCCCATCTCACCCCACCTTAGGTAGCCTACTGAATATTGTACTTATTGTACGAAAATGTCAATTATACAAAATATTATAAGTGGTATTTATCTGTAATAATATAATTCAGACACAAGGTGGAACTCTTCTCTATTAAAGGATTAAGGAAAAAGGAGGTATTTTAGCTATAGCAGAATCTGAGAACTGGATCTTTGGGACTGGACGGTAGAACTGTCTTAGCTCTGAGAAGGGATACTAGATATATAGTCTGCCCTATGCATGTGCCAAGGGACTTGAAGATCTAAAGAGCGGTGTGTGGACTTTGACCACCAGAACTTTGGCATCTTGGTACCCTCTTTAGTGTTTGGTTAGGTACTTCAGAATGGGATTCACATAAGCCAGCGCACTGAGTTGGGGAATGCCTAAAACAACCAAAGAGAAATGCGAAAGACACAACAGACTTCCTACAAAAATTTAAAACATAAACCAGCTTCCCAGCAATACCCTCATAGCCACCATGTATGTTACCAGCTTATATACCAACATCCCATACCAGGATGGCATCCAAGCCTGCCTTACATATCTACAAGAGCCAGATTAGAATACAGACCTAAAGATATTACTGAATTTACACACTTCATCATCACACACAACTTCACTTTCAATAACCAACACTTCCTTCAGACCATGGACACAACGATGGGCACCAAAATGACCCCACAATATGCCAACCTTTTTATGGCCCACCTGGAAGAAGAATTCCTCAAAACTTCACCATCAAACACATGCTGTACCTAAGATATTAGATGACACTTCATCATTTGGACCAAAAACCTACAGTCTGATTGATTTCCATCACAAATTCATTAACCATCAAACCTCCATCAGACTATCTTTTGAATACTCAGGCACCAACATTTCCTTTTTAGATACTATGATCAATATCCAAAATAGTAAAATACAAACCACAATATACAAGAAACCCATAGACCAACATATATATGTGGTCCCCATTTTCAATGAAGGGGAGGAAGGAGGACCCAGGCAACTATAGGCCCGTCAGTCTCACCTCCATCCTAGGCAGAGTCTTCAAAAAAATTATCAAGGCTCACATTTGCGAGAGCCCGGCAGGACAAATTATGCTGAGGGGAAACCAGCACGGGTTCGTAGCAGGTAGATCATGCCTGACTAATCTAGTCTCTTTTTATGACCAGGTTACAAAACACCTGGACGCAGCAATAGGGGCTGATGTTGTTTACTTAGACTAAAGGAAGGCCTTCAATATGGTATCCCACACCATACTCATAGATTCATAGATGTTAGGGTGGGAAGGGACCTCAATAGATCATCGAGTCTGACCCCCTGCATAGGCAGGAAAGAGGGCT
>NW_005842354.1:1251196-1254931 GCF_000455745.1 Alligator sinensis
ACCCAGCCCTCTTTCCTGCTTATGCAGGGGGTCGGACTCGATGATCTATTGAGGTCCCTTCCGACCCTAGCATCTATGAATCATATCTACATAGTACCAGCAATAATTCTAAACACACCAAGAAAGTTGTAATATACAGCCAAGCCCTCTGATACCACCAAATTTGCACTGAGGAGAATACCTGTGATCGTCTCCTTACAAATCTCAAAAGGGCTTTCACCCAACAAGGATACTTTTCCAGGGAGACAGAGTGTACTTTTGAAAGAGCCACCTGGATACCAGGTGAAGAACTGCTGCAGTACAAAAAAGAAAATCCCTATGAATCGCACACCATTGGTTATGACACATTATCCTTCCCTGGAACCTATATGGAAAATCCTCAAACAATTATGACCCATACTTGAAGAAGACCCAATTCTTATAGATATCTTCCCAGGACCACCCATCCTAGCCTTTAAACAAAAATTGAACCTTGCCAACCTCATCACCAGCAAGAAACTTCCTATGACCCAAAGCACACTGAATGGATCCAGACCATGCCAGGACAAGAAATGTAAAACCTACAAACACATCACCACCATGTCATGACCCAAAAGGCATGATTGTGTGTGTGTGCTTCGGCACCAGAATTATCCCCGTCAAGTTGCAGAGCATTGCACGGGAGTGTTTCCTATAGCAAGAGGAAACCCCGGTGCAGGGACCAGTTTCCCGCCTTTTCTGCAGCTTCTTTTGCAGAGTGCATTGCTCATGTTGCAAGAGGAATGCACGGTGCAAAAGAGTTCCCGCCACCGGTATGCAGATTCGTTCCCCGTGATTGGCTAGTGCTAAATTATTCACACGTGGCGGCTAACGATTGGCCTGTTAGCCGTATAAGAGGTTTGAGTGGTTTCCGCCCAAGCCGAAGAGGACTCCACATCCATCTCGTGGGGACTCTGGGTACACAGCAGGGTAATAGAAACCCTGTGTGAGATCCAGAGGAGCTTGGCGGCCTGATCCACCACCGCCCTCTTCCCGTCTTAGAACGCAACTCTTATAAGACGTATTTACGATTTCTATTTTGGTGGCTCGTTCACCCAGAGCATCCGGAGCTCTGCACCGTGGAGCCTAGCAACCTCCATGAGACCGTCTGTGTTGTTTGTCTGTAACTGCAACTTAATCAAGCTTTCCAGCCTACACCACTGCCATCTCGGTGTAAGTAAACAATCTTTTAAACTACCGCTACGCGTCCGTGCCTAATTCCAGCTCGAAGGCCTTCCCTCTCCACCCCGGCGTGCCCGGGCTGCTGACCACAGCCCGCGTGCAGCGCGAAAAGGGCTCGGGTTGCTCCCGGCCCGCACACACCACTCCCATGATAACTACACCCCACAACCCAGAATCATCACCATTCCTGAATCTTACACCTGCACCTCATGAAATGTAATAAATCTCAGCCAGTGCACTAAATGTCTTGATGGACAATATGTAGGAGAAATCAAACAACTACTGTGTACCAGAATGAACGCACACCGGAAATCTATCAAAACCAAAAATACCTGTGGGTGCACACTTCTCACAAGAGAACTGCTCTCCCCCCAGTCTCTCAGTTCTAATCTTCAAAGGTAATTTACAAAACACCTTTTGTAGACGAGCTTACAAACTTCACTTCATCAATCTACTGGATATAAAAAATCATGGACTAAATATAGACATTGGATTTATGGCACATTAGAACCTTCCTGCTATCTGATAACCCCAAGTAACCTGCCTGTATTTTACCAACTACATTCTATCACCAGTTCTACATTCTTCCTTTCCCCCACCTGTCTCTCACCTATTGTTTCCCATTCCCTCAGATCCTCACTGCCTCACATTTGCATTTTTACAGACCTGCATTTTGCATATTGGCTTCTATTCTACCCAGGAAAACACACAAACACCAACAGACTCTCCTTGTGCCTGAAAAAGAGTGTTTTTGCTCCAAAGCTTGCAATGAATAACCTTTCTACCTATTTAGTTGGTCTAATAAAAGATATCACATCTACCCAAAGAACCTTGTCTGTCTGTGGGATTGAGATTCACAGGCCATAATCCTTTCCATGCAGTTAGGCATTTTAGTTGTCCCTTTGGGTATGGACAACTGGTTCAATCTTGGTTACAAAAACACAAAGTAGCTGGTGCCAACCTTTTACATAACCGACCTGGTTGTTAAAGTACTCATTTAAGATGAGAGAAACCTGGGTTGTAAGGGGAGCACATACCATGCTATGAGGGTGTCTCAACCACTTAGCTGTGCTAGGCTCTAATAGGCAAGGGAGAGGGGTGGAAGTCATCTTCAACTCTTCATGTTGAAACTATGCCACCATGCAGCCAAGAATGCACAATTCAAGAGGCCAGAGGAAAAAATTGGCAGGAAGAAGGCTGGTCCTGTAGCCCAGTGATAAGGAAACTGGGTTCTCATGCCTACTGCCAGTCTCACCTCCATCCTTGGAAAGCTCTTTGAAAAGATTATGAGGCATCATATTGGTGGGTGTCCAGCGGGAAAAATAATGCAGCAGGGAAACCAGCATGTATTCATAGCAGGTAGATCATGCCTGACCAATCTGGTTTCGTTTTATGACAGGGTCACAAAATGCTTAGACGCAGGAGTAGAGGTGGATGTCATTTTCTTGGACTTTAGCAAGGCCTCTGATATGGTATCTTATCCCATTCTCATAAATAAATTAAGAGGCTGTGACATAGAACAAATGAAAATATTTACACGGTCCAGTGGGTGGCAAATTGGCTTAGCAGTCTCACCCAGAGAGTGTTAGTAGACAGGTCAGTATTGACCTGGAAAGATGTGGATAGTGGGGTCCGGCAGGGTTTAGTCCTTGGACCTGTACTCTTCAATATCTTCATCAGTGACTCAGATGTGGGTGTGAAGTGTACTATGTCTAACTTTGTGGACAATACTAAATTGTGGGGTGAAGTGCATGCTCTGGAGAGTAGGGAACGATTGCAAGCAGACCTGGAAAGTTTAGAAAAGTGGCCAGTACACAATAGGATGCAGTACAACAAGGACAAGTGCAGAGTGCTGCACCTAGGGTGCAAAAATATCCAGCACACTTACTGGCTGGGAAGTAATCCTCTCAGCAGCACAGAGGTGGAAAGGGATCTCAGAGTCATAGTGGACTCCAAGATGAACATGAGTTATCAGGATGATGAAATCATCAGCATGACAAATAGAACCAAGAAGGTGATACTTTCCCTCTATGCGACATTTGGTCAGACTGCAGTTGGAGTACAGCGTCGGTTTTGGGCACCATACTTCAAGAAGGATGTTGATAGACTCGAGAGGGTCCAGAGGAGGGCCACTCGTATGGTTAGGGGCTTACAGGACAAGCTGTACGTGGAGAGGATGATGAAATCATCAGCATGACAAATAGAACCAAGAAGGTGATACTTTCCCTCTATGCGACATTTGGTCAGACTGCAGTTGGAGTACAGCGTCGGTTTTGGGCACCATACTTCAAGAAGGATGTTGATAGACTCGAGAGGGTCCAGAGGAGGGCCACTCGTATGGTTAGGGGCTTACAGGACAAGCTGTACGTGGAGAGGCCGAGGGTCCTGGACCTTTTCAGTCTTCGTAAAAGAAGGCTGAGAGATGATCCTATGGCCACCTACAAATTCATTAGGGGGACGCAGCAAGGGATCGGAGATGCTCTGTTCACCAGGGCGCCTCTTGGGGTAACAAGGAACAACATCTGACCCCAGCAC
>NW_005842354.1:1254962-1261078 GCF_000455745.1 Alligator sinensis
TTTCCTGCCCAGGGCAGGGGGTCAGACTCGATGATCTGTTGAGGTCCCTTCCAACCCTAGCATCTATGAATCTATGAAACTATGTATATACTTAACCTCTTCCAGCTACACTTTTAAATGAAAGTGGCCATAGTGCCAAAACTTAGTGCCAAACTCAGTGCTATTAAGATGTGGTAGCCACATTCTGAGCATGCCTGCTGGACTGCACACCTTAGAAATTTAGGTGTGGCCCTATTTGTGAATCCCAGACATCTTTAGGCATGAGATAGAAACCAAGACACAGTAGTATCAAGATGACAGTAGCAAGCATCTATGAATAGGCTGTTGTGGAGGCCAATACAGTTCAAAATGGGATTAGACGAATTTAAGGAGGATAGGTCTGTCAAGAACTATTAATCACAGGTGTTATGATAGTCCAAGAGCATTCAGAAATAAACGACTTCAGACACAAGTGTGGGAAGGACTGGCATACACAGAACATATTGTAAACAAAGTAAAACTATGCATTCACTTCCATTAGCAGATTCAACAGAAAGCAACTTTAGATTCATACATACATATTCAACACTATCTCTCACAACAAGGATATAACCTATTGCTGATGACTGGGAATATATGACACAAGATGGATCACTCTACACATGACCTATTTCTAATACTCTTCCACTAAAACATCCACTACTTGCCACTGTCAGACAGCATGCCATGTTAGGTGGATCTTTTGTCTGACCTAATACAGCAATCTTTATGTTCTTACATCATGTCTTGCCCTTCAGGCACATAAAACAGATTAGGGGTCAGTTTATGGCTCTGACACTTCAGTTTACACACCTACATTCCACCCAAGTTCCAGTTTAGAGGCCTACATGCATTCTTTGTGTTGACTTCACTGGCTGGCTCTTTTGACAGGTGGTAACATGGGGCACATGGCTAGGTTTCATCTCACCCTGATCCAAAAGAACAGCATCATGGAAAAGGTCTAAGAATGTGACCAGACAGCTGATTCCTGGCTGCATCTCTACTGCATAGTCAATTCTCACACACATCTCTGGTCCCACCACCTAAGTTTTTAAGTCAGATGCTGACTGCACATAAAAGAGAAAGTTGCCGCAGTTCTCCCAGCTCAGGCTTCTGCTTTTTCTGTAGGGCATTCTTAGCCAGATGTCTTAGCTACTCTATGTTATGCAGGCCAGATCAATATACCATAGTTCGATTATGATCAATGATCAGAACCTAAGAGATTTGAGGAAAGAAGATATGCATCCATTAACAGCCAAAGCACTTATCATGCACCTGCTGGAGCTCTGAGCTGTGTCTGCTGTTCATAAATCCACAGAGCAGGAGCCACCTATATACGAACTACAGTCTTAGCAGCAATTTGGAGTGGCAAAAAGTAAAGTGAAGCTAGAAGTCTCTTAATGAGGCTCAGAGGAAGAAAGCTCAGTGATTCACTGTGTCCTTTCAATAGCATCATACTCACTCTACTTTACCTGCTCCAGGAATAAATATACATTCTTAAATAGAAGCAGTTAATATTTCAGAACATACTTTGGTAAATGGATGAATGTCCTAATTTATCACTTTAAGTCAAATTTCTTTCAATCTATTCACTGCTACTAATTGCTCCCAAGGAAAGTCCCCTTTCCTAAGACTCAGTTTAGCTGAAAATCAGCAGTTGCTGTGGCTGTTTTTCGTTTGTTTTTTTTTCAAATTGTGTCCCTTTAGTCTTTCTTACAATGTGTTTCTTACAATGTTGTAATCTCTTGACACTTCATTTAAAGGGATTTATAGCCAGTCCCTGTTTATTGTATTTGAGGAATGAGGAATTAAGTTTGGAACCTGGATATTCTGTTTCAAGCCTGCTTCAGGGTACATGGACAGCATTATGAAAGTTCCCTGTGGACTTAGAACAAAACCCTAGTCAACTGAGAAATTTGATCACCAACAAGACCTTGGTTTCAGCTAGCTCAAATTCTGCCTCTGCTGTGAGTAGAGCATGTAGGATTAAAGTGGCTTTTGAAACACATTATCAAAATAAGGGCATGGACAGACAAAGACGCACAAAGTCAAAAGGTAGGGATCTTTTGTATTTTTTAGCTGCTCTGCAGTAATTGCTGATATGTACACACTTCCCTCTAATCCAAGCCTGTCCAACATCTAAGCATCCCCCTGGGCTGCATCAGCAGAGGTCACAGGCCCCCGGGCTGCATGCCACACAGATTACCCCCTGCTTCACTTTGCACCCCTACCCCTGCTGCACTGCAAGCCTGAATCCCCACCCCTGCACCACATACCCCAAACCTCCCACCCTCCTCCACTGCTGCACTGCCTACCCACGCAGCATCAGATCACCCTTATTTCTTGCATGACCTTGCCCTGCCTCACCCTCTGAGCAGGTGTAAAAGAAAGCCAGAGAAGGGGGGGAGGGGGAGCTCAGAAGTTGTTTCAGCTAGAGTGATGGGGGTGGTATGGCATTTATCTGGAGCCCAACAGTTTAACCCCTCACAGTGAAGTTTAATCCCTCACAGGCTGCATGTGAGCCACCAGTTGGACAGCTGTGATCTAATCCACAGTAATTTATCCCCCTGCATAAAAGGAAAAATATACATAAGCAGTATACACAGAACATTCATGATGCATTGCTTTGAGCATGGTTATTTGATTAATACTGATTCTTTTTAACAAATTCATTCTCTGAAGCTTCTTGGATTGCTGCAGCTGAGCTGGAATTCTTCTGTAAGCAACCTGTCTCAGTATTGCAGCGCTTCCATTTCTGATCCCAGTGGGAATGAGAAATAGAGAGGTGGGCAAAACTGAAAACAAGCAAAGGGAGAAGAAAGGTATAGAAAGATACCATACTTTTGTTCACAATTAGGAGAAAAAAAGGGACAACCTGTATTTTTAAAACAAGATTTGGCTAGTTTTTAGTTCATTCAAATTGGTTGGGCAGTTTCTGTATAATAAGATTGTAGATTAACAAAAGAAAATTCCAGTGAAAAGTATTCCATGTGAAGTGAAGGTTTAGAAAGCCCAGTTAATTCAATTATTTCTAATAAATACACATGTGTAGCTTGACTGGATGTGTTAAGTTTATTTTGAAAGTTATTTATTTGAAAGGTATAATTTCATTAGCAAATCACATGAGGATGCAGTACTAAAGAATGTTTCCTTATAGTTTTCTGATCTATCTCATTTTTGTGTTGTTTTTAACCTGTCTGGAGAATGAAGACCCCAAAGTCCTTCTAATACCCATGCTACAAGGCCACACTGTTCTGAGACCAGGAAAGTGTCAGACAAATCAGTTTATTCTCCCTCATAAGTATAGGTAAAACATAGAGTTGGATGTTTACTGAAAGGCAAGAACATAATAACTTTAGTACAGTCATTACTCATAATTTGTGACACGTCTATTTAGACAAATGCAGTACTCTGGCAAGGTTTGCTCTGCCCTATTGTTTAATTCTTATCACCAGTATTTAATGATACCGTCAAAGGTTCCTTTCCCTGGCTATTCGTGAAACACCAAGCCTATAACTCATCTGATAATCCATCCTGTTAAAAGCTACAGAATCAGTGAAAGAAGCTCTCACTGCTTCCTATGGAAGACTCATTGCAGCAGATGCAGTTTGTCAACTTGAACCTAAATCAGTGGTTCTCAACTTTTTTAGACTTAAGGCACCTCTCCATCATTTTTTTAATAGAGTGCTTCTCAATTTACAAAAGTTAATTTCTTATAGTGTTTATATCCTTGCAGAACAGCTGGGCAGTAGAAGGAAGGGGGAGACGGGGTGGCCAGTCAGGGAAGATCCTTGCTTATCTTCTCACACCTCAGGGCACCCTTTAAAGCATTTCATCACCCTGATTGAGAATCACTGACCCAGATGATAAGAAGGTGAGTGTGTTCCTCATGGGAAGGGGAACTGGAGAGAAGGGCAGCCTTCTGACAAATTAGACAAGCTTATGCAGCAAGTTTGTTATAGGGGTGTGTCAGACTGTCACTGTGTATGGGCAAACACCCCGGCGTCCTGCTGACATTCACCGGCCCCTAGGGTGGATGTTCCCCTATGACTGAGTGGGAGGGGATTTGATGCCTCTTCTTTTCCCGCCTGCCACAACTTTGATGATATAAGAGATCTGGAGAGAGAGGGAGGTGGTGGCCACCTGTCTCATGCCTGACTCACTCAAAGGGGTTGCCCCACACCCTGAGGGGCCCAACTTCCAGGAGGGTAGAAAGGACCAGCTTGGAGTCAACTTTGATTCCTTTTCCTTCTTTATTACGGGGTTGTTGGGGGTTTTTTTAAAGAAAAAAAAGTCCTTGACCTTTGGTCTCCTCGGCCTCAGGAGTCTTCCCAGTCGGGTGCTTGCTTGCCTGGGGTTGTTACCCCGGACTCTTCTCTGAGCCACTTTTCCTGCTCAGATCTCTTCTCCAGGACCTTCAAAATCCATGCCACAGGGGAAGTAATTACCGGTAAGTGCCGCTCCCGTGGCTGGGGATTCCCTCCGACGTCATCAGCCAGGCAGATGCTGTTTTTGCGGCCTGGGGTCCTGACTGCCCCTCTTTGGTTATGAAGACTTCTGGAGGTAAGCCCCGGCTCCCCCTTCTCGGGCAGGCACCTGCCTTCAGTCCAGGTTCTCCGATCGGCTGGGGAAAACCACTGGAGGCAAAAGAGAACAACTGAAGAACCAAAAGGAACTCCATGGCAGTTAGATTCTGGCAAATCCACTGCCTCCACCGCTCCCAGGGCTATCCCCGGATTCCCCTCTGGTGCCCTGTTTCTCCTGCCCTCAGTTTCACTCCCACGGCGAGGGGGTCACCGCTCCCTCATCCTCCACCTGGCAGCTTGCCCAGGCTTCCCCTTCTGTGGCTACTCACCCCTGCTCCAGCGACTCCTCCTCTGGTCCGCCCCCAGTCCCTGGATGTAGCCTGCGCCACCAATTAGCCCCAATTTGCTTCACCTGCTGTGCAGGTAAAGCTGTGCTGGTGCGGACCAGGAGTTCCTGCTGTAGGGTTGACGTTAATGCGCATGGTGGTCTGTGTTCCTGGTCAGGGATACACCCCTGGTGAGTGCCCTCTGGGCTCTAACAGGGTGCACTGATGGAGGTTTTGGGGGCTGATACCAATAGTCAATTGTTAAGGAGGCATATTGGCCAATACTAATTTCCAATACAGCTGCATCCAGCTGGTAAGTCTGTTGTGGTGGAAGGGGAGGAGGGAGGGAAGGGGCGTGGGGGGGGGCAGATCAATGCTCCCTGTGGTGAGGGAGGGGCAGGGGCAGGTGCTGGCCATCTGGGTGGGGCAGGGCACGGGATGGACTTGTGGCTTGTCCCAGGGTCATGGGGTGGGGGGGAGCAGATCCTGTCACTGCACATACCCTGGGAGGGCATGGGGGGGCATGTGCCCCCCAGATGTGTGTGGGGCAGGGTGGGGCAGGCAGGCTGCAGCAGCCACCTGGAGCTGGGGCTGTGCTGGCCTCTTCTCAGTGAGGGCTGAAATTTGGTGAAATTTGGGGTGGCTGCAGCTCCCCCCCTACAGCCCCTTCCCAGTGCCACCACCGCTCACCCCAAGTCCAGTGTCCACCAAGAAGCACATGGCACTGCCCCAGGTCCAATGGGCACCTGCAGCCCATCCGCCCTGCCCTGCACAGATCTGGGGGGCACACGCCGCCCGGATGATCCGCGGGTCCATCCCGCACCCCACCCCAGCTGGGCATTGCCTGCCCGAGCCCCACTCCCTCCCTCACCATGGGGGTCTGCATGTTGATCTGCCCCCCCATGCCCCTTCCCTCCCCCTTCTCTTCCACAACAATGGACTTACCAGCTGCACACATCTCTCCAAGCTATGCTCCTTCATGCTTATGTACTGTGCTGTGGGAAGGGCATTTATCAGCCAAATTATCTGCCGCATTGGGCCGATTTCTGATACAGCCAATTTTCTTTATATTGGTGCCGATCCGATATTGGACCAATGTATCTGTGTACCTCTAGTTTGCTGTGCTCCTGTTTTCAGCATATAAAAAGTAGCCTCCAGATTAGGGGTAAATAGGACACAGGGGTGCCAAGGACTTGGCCAACTATTAGACTTTTCATAATAGAGTTATCAGTACAAGCCTCAGTCC
>NW_005842354.1:1261095-1265074 GCF_000455745.1 Alligator sinensis
TGTGGCAATAGTCTTTGAATTAAGCAGTGTAGCTCTACTGATGTCAGTGAAATTATGCAAGTATGCACCAGATGAGATTTGACCCTGAGCAATTTGTGGTCTTTGATGAAGTGGCTTACATTCCAGTTTGGAATTTGCAAATTGCAGCTTTTAAAAACAGGGGTCAAATGAAATGCATGCATATGACGTGCCATTTCCAATTATAAATGGGAGAGAAGGTCCAAACCTCATACCTGGTTTAAAAATCATGACCCTAAAAAAAGAAACAATTAAATTTTGCTTTCTGGGTTGTTGAGCCCTTAGGGCCTACTGAGGTCACATTTTCATGTTTTTCTCTGCAAGCACCATAGATAAATTTCATTTTATATTTTTTTTAAAGCTGAGAATCTCAAAAATTCTTCTGCCTGTCTCAGGGACCCTAGCAGTCAGCCCAGTCTGGGCTACTTGTTTAGGCGGCCACATCTACTTCGGGTCTCTGTCTGACACATTCTGCCCAAGCTAGTTAACCAGCTGGCTTCCTGATTGACTGCTGGGAGCTCAGTCTCCTTATTTATTCCCACCTGTCTATTTGTATCTTCCACATTAATATGGCTTTATTCCCACCTGTGGCAACAGCCTCTAGGCCAGCAAAGCTGTATAGGACTGGGTCATACGTGGTTTGGCTTAATGGTTAGGCCACTGAGAGAAGGGCAGGGACTAGGCTCAGTCAGAGGTCATTATGAAATCCAGAGGGAAATCCAGGGCTGTCTACAACGCAGACCAGCATCAGCAAATCAGATGCCAAGTTACCAAGGCCTTGGGATAATCCACAATTTGAAGTCTGAAAACAGAGCCAACCAGGTCAGAAAACAGATCTACAGGGAAATCCAAAGCCAGAGTCCAGGAAGAGAGCCAAAGCCAGGGTCAGGGACCAGGAGGCTTGCCAAAACAGACCAGGGTCAGAACTGTTGCTACAGGTGGGGATAAATGGGGAGACTGAGCTCCCAGCAGCTGATCAGGAAGCCAGCCTGGCCAGTTAATTATTTGGGCAGAACTTGTCAGCCAGAGACCCAAGGTAGATGTGTCTGTCTGGGCAATTAGCCCAGGCTGGGCTGCTTGCTAGGGTTCCTGACAGTCTGAGAGCTGAACCAACTATATCTGTTATTGCAGGATATATGAGAAAAACCACACGAGTTGAATTTATGCTACTTCTAGTAGCATCTGATTTTTTTAAAACCTAGAAAAATATTTATTGAAGGAATAATCAGTTTAATACCACTTAATCTAAGCAAGGCTTCTAAACCATTTTTGAAAATGTTATTTCTTGGTTCCTAAAAGATCTCTTTATTGATAGCACACTGTTAAGCTTCTGAAACCCATTAATGTATCATTATGATCTTTTCACATTTTATTACCAATTCAGAAAGCTCAGTTATTTTGTCTTGTATAGTTTTATCTTTGTGAAAGGACAAAATCATCCTTAGGAGAATGACCCAAAATTCATTGATCCAGTGGTGAGCTTTGTTTTTATCCAGAGCTCATTCACTATTTTTGGTATACGTTTTCTTTAATTTTTATATTTTCCATGCTATTTCAAACTGGAGCTAATAAATAAATACCTTTGTCTCCTCCTTGCTCCTCCCCCCCCCCCCCCCCCCGCGTTTTTTTTTTAAATATAGCCTTCTCCCTCCCCCCCCCCCCCACGGGCTTTTTTTATATACATTAGAATATTTCAATTCTGCAGGTTTGGCATGAATACTTGTTGTAAGTAATCATATCTATGTGGTATTTTACAAGGATTCAGCTAATACTGAAAAAGCAATTTTTAGTAAAAAGATACGGAAAACAAATAGAACATAATCTTTAAAGTAGAGACAGAAGGTATCTATTTAATCTACTCCCATGTTGGTGTAGGATTTTTCTTATTGTGTATCTTTTACTGCCATGGGCAGATTTGGTTTAAATGTTCAGGTTAAAGATCTTCCATTACTTCCCTTTGAAAACTACTCCATTCCATTATAATTCCTCTCCCTGCTACGGGACCATGTTCCTTGTCACCCCTCTTCCCCATCTTAATTTTGCCACAGCATACCTTGGAATATATTTTGTACAGTCAGTCAATTTATTTCCCGTATAGGTTTTCAAAAATAGTTATACTATTCCTGCTAACCCTTTAGTCAGGCAGGTTAAACATACATTCCTTTAATCTTTCATATCAATGATAAAAGTTGATCACCCTCAGTGTCTCTGATTTTTCTTGATCTTTGCTGAATTTCCTCTTAGTCACAGTACCATCAGCAATCTGCAATATAAAAAGCACTGGAATTCAATTTGGGCCAGTATTAGTTTCAGTACAGCAAAATACAATACCTGTTTTAAAGTCTCACTGCAACAAAAAGAAACATTGATTATTTTTAGAATGGCTGTGGTTTGGGATCACGTATATCACAATCCTTGCCCTGCAGAGGAAAGCATAATGTACCATGTCAGTGAAACTCAATAATAAAGGATAAGTAAAGCTGAAAAGGCTCTTGTCAGGTCATACAATTATGTGTCCACTATTATTTTCTGTGTAGAAAAGAAAAAATGATTTTTTTTATAATGTAAACAAGGAAAAAATATTGCAGTGCTTGTCTGTGTTTTAACCTGGTTGTTAATATTTTGATAGTTCATGACCAACAGTGCCATGATCCTAATTTAGCTTTAATTCTGTTTCAACTAAAGACTGACTTTTTCTTTGTTCAAAGCAGAGGACTATTGATTTATGGTCCAATAATTACCTTCAATCTGCTCCACAAAGGCATTCATCAGAAGCTCTGGCATGAGAAAAGCTAAGATTTTTTTCCATATAATTGGGTGGAGATGGAAAGGAAAGAAAAAGAGTAACTTCAATCATAACAGGCTAGTGAAGTGAGAGTTTGTATGTAACAATACAATACAATTATCATGTATATTACAGTAGGTAAGATGTAACCCTGATCACCATAATTAATATTGAAATCCTTTTAAAGGGAGCTCTCAGACTAAAAAAAGAGAGAACGCTATAAAAAGCTATTCAAGATCTGAAGACCCTGCATTATAGGTAGGAGTCTACCCAACTTGAGGAGGCAGCCAGTTGATTTTGCAGAGAGATCATGGAGCGGGCTTCTGTTTTGGATTTTGCATATTTTGCACCTCCCCCAATGCCTTTGATTGTCCAAGGGACCCTGCTAGCCTTGCCCCTTGCCCCAGGCTGTGAGGCTGTCTGTCATATAGCCCCTTGCTGCTGACTGGGAGAGGGGCAGGGCCACATGACAGGCAGCCCTTGCAGCCAATCACCAGTGAGGCTTGGGGGATGCAGCCACCTTGGGCTGCCCTTCATGCAGGTGGGCTGTGTGGTCAAGCCACAGTGGCATGAAGACTGCTGGCTCCATGTGAGAAGCCAACATTTTATTTTCAGTAAGCTAGCTTTCTTTTCTTTCTTTCTTTTTTTTTTTTTCTAGCAATACTGGATTTTGTGACTTCCACAAAATCACTATTTTGGTAGGTCCCTAATTATAGGAAAAGATCATTCAATCTATTTAGTTTACCCTAGAGGAAATTAAAAGTCAACCTAATCATGGCCTAGAAGTACCTATAAAGAAAAAAGATTTCTGATAGTAGCAGGCTCTTTAATTTAGTAAAAGCATCATGAAATCCAGTGACTGTGAAATGAAGGTCATGAAATGCAGACTGGGAATAAGGCAAAAAACTTTTAACAGCATCACAAGGATTTGGTAGATTCTCCTACATGAGTCTGTAAATCAAGATTTCATGTCTTTCTATTAGGAGATAGGGACTTGATTCAGAAATTACTAAAATTATGTGACCTGCATCATGCAAGAAGTCATATTTGGCAAGATTATCATAATGGGTTTTTTGGCCTTGAAGTCAGTATTCCACAGCTTCAAATTTTGTGAAGTGTTGTAGTTCCATTGACTTCATTTGAATGATGACAGTTTACACCTGCAGATGCATTCCT
>NW_005842354.1:1265109-1282912 GCF_000455745.1 Alligator sinensis
ATTCCTGCTATAAGGCCTGACTATCCACCATAATTCAGTTGTATACATATGTGCAAAGTGAGTGCAGAATGGTCGCATTTTACACCCACTTTTAACTCATTTTTTGCAAAAAAATTAAGTACATGAGAGACAAGAGAGGGAGAATCATATTCTACATAACTGGAGACTGTAAAGTGCTGGGTGTGGACAGATACTACTGGGAAACACTGAAAATACTAATTATTTTAAAAGACATAGTGAATCATAGACACCAGCTTTTATTTTTGCTGGGGCCGGGGCCTAAGATGATGGACATATGGAAAGTTTTACACACTTCGGGTGACAGTGCTCTTCCTGAAAGAGGCCAGGGCCCTTGGACTCCCATGTACTCAGTGCCTCTGTAGTGAATGCTCAAAAAATGGGATCAGACCAAAAATTTTGATCTACTACATGGAACTGCTGGTGTCACTGTGCATTTCAGCACAGTTGTTTTCACTGGTGCATCAAATACTCTAATAAGTTCTCAATAAGGTGTTTAGTTTTCTTCCACTTAAAGCTGGTGCCAGCGGGGACTGTCAGAATCACTGAAGCTCTCTGAATCTTTTCCGAATCAATTCAGAGAGCTCTGAATTGATTCCAACCTTTAAATTGGCCCCCTGATTCAATTCAGATTTGGAGATTCAGCCACCAAATCAGACCGAATCTCCTCCAAATCAAATCAGCACCTGAAGCTTCGCACAGCCCTATTGCGCACCTGCCAGACCCAGATGCAGACTGCACAGCCAGTAGAGGCATCTGCCCTCTGGACCAGCTGGCAGTGGGCTCTGGCTGGGGGGGTGGGCTGTGTTTGCCCCTGCCCAGCCATCTGGGCAGCTATCACCTGGAAGATGTTCCCAGTGTGGTGGCCTGCTTTGAACTATCAAAGCATGTCCTCCTGGCCCCAATTGGCCAGGAGATCAGCCACTGCCAGCTGGGTTCAAGGTATCAGCTCTGAGCAGGTTTCTCTGCCTGGGTCCTTCCACTGGCCTCCCTAGCAGGAATTCTGGTGTTCCCATTCTGAAAACTGAAAAATCCCTGATAAAAACATCCCAAAGTAACTCTGTAAAATACCCTGAAATCCATGTTCCTCCGCAATTAAAACAAAAGACCAATATATAGAAAGAGTGAGAGAGAGAGATACAGAGATCAGTTGGGAAAGGTTTTACTGATATATCTACAGCATTAAAGCAATTTGGAAGCCTACCAGTGTCTCTATCATCATCACAAAATGATTTCTAAATACCTATATGTTTTGCTGTTTGCCTTTGGTTTTCATACCATAGAGCAGTTAGAGCTCCCCCTGACCCTTTCACTAACCAGGATGTAGGGACAGCTGCCTCTGCAGCCACAGCTCCTGCCAGCAGGTCTCATCCTGTCTGGCAGCTGGGCACGCAGGGTAGGTGCTGGGGGGATGTGGAGTGTGTGTGCTGGGGGGATGTGGGGTTTGCAGGAGGGAGGTGGGAAGAGGGTTGGAGGGGATGTGGGTGGCTGTGGAGGGATGTGGGGGGCCATAGTGTGCATGGGTAGGTGTGGGTGGATCATGGGAAGCCTGTGTGGGGAGCTGCTCAGCTGGTGAGGGCCCCTTGCTCCCCACAGGGCACAGCTTCCCCCACAGCTCATGGACTGCCCCTCCCCACAGGGTACAGCCTTTTACAGGGGCTACAGCCCCCCCCAACAGGGGTCACATGGCCCCCCAGAAGGGCTACCACCCCCCCTACAGGGCCTATATGCCCCACCCCTGCTTGCTCCCCCAGCCCGCTGCCCCACCCACATTTGCACCCCAAGATCCCCAATCCCTGCCCCACCTAGCCCCAGCCTCCCAGCACTTTAAAAAAAAAAAGCCCCACACTCACTGGCAGTAGCAGCAGCCATCAGGTTCACTGGGGCCTCCTGGCAGAGCCCCCCCACCCAGCACAGGGCAGCAGGAGACAGCAGGGACCAGCCTTGGCCCCATCCACCTGGCACTTGCACTGCCACTGCCCCATTGTGAGGATGTGGCCCACATCAGCAGGGTGCCACATGGCTCCGCATGCTGTTGGGCAGCTGGGGCCATTGTGGCTGTCACCCAGGGCCCAGCACCACCCAGCCGAAGTGGCCTGATCTGCCTGACAGAGCATCTCTGTGGAGGATCCAAGCCTCCAGTTGCCTGCCCTGCTTTTTTTGCCTTGGGGTATTTTTTGACCCATGGATATACAGGGGCCTAATTTTGCCCCTGCGCTGCAAATTTGCAGCGCGGGGAACATTTTTTGGTCCTGCACATGCCTCTTGCAGGATGCGCCCTAGGAAACTAGTTGATGCTGAATAAGGAAAAAAGAGGAGTGAATATTGAGGGTTGATCTGTCTTGGTACATACAGAAAATGTAAAATGAATTAACTAAATGTGTTAAGTTAAAAAGCATTAAATCCCAGCATGGGTAGCTTCGTTTAGAATAGAAGTGGACTTTTTTCATTTCAGCTTAATCCTTAGGAAACTAACTTCATGCTAAATGAACTTTCCTAGGTGTTCCCATGTAAACAAGCCTACAGAAGAGGGCCAGAATCTCAGATCATGATGTCTCCACCATGCCTTTATCACAAGTTTACCATGGCAAATATACTTAAAAGATACAGAGTTTTGTTTGTTTTTTCCTCCTGAAGTCTAATGCCATCTAGGTATATGACATGTCATATAATGAATAGAAGTGCATTCTAAAATGCTATGGTACATACTATTTCAATGCACTTGAAGCAGAAGAGGAAACAGAGTATGAGTGATAACAAGAACAGCTATAGTACTAACAACTATTTGAGTTACTACTACGTGCATTTTAATTTAGTTATTTTTTGAGTGAGCAAAAAAGTCCATTAGCCTGAAGTAATACCATATTCCTGTTTCATAGATGAAAGGGAAATCTTTTTTTGTAATTCCATCAGTAATACATTAAAAGTAATGTAGCTCCATTGCACACCATAATAAGCTTAATAGTTATGCTTTAGCTACTTGCAAGCTTTCTAAGTATGCTTTATTATATTTTTGTAAGTTAAAATGGGAGCTTGTATATTAGCGCATTACACGCATAAACTATATTATATACTAGGCTTAGAAATATAGGAGTTATGCCAGTATTAATTCTGTCATGTAGATTAATTGCAGTAGAAGAAATAATTTAATAGATATGAAACAGATAATGCAGGAATTGACACTGTGCCAGCATTTTACTTTGCAATGACTGCAGTTGGAAGTTCTTTCTTTCCTAAAAGAAACTTGCTCATTTTCTGTGACTTCATGCATTAATTCTCCAGGTGTAGTAACTTGTCGTTCTTTTATTAATGGAAAATATTCCGCATGGAAAGCTATAAAATACAGAGTTGGTTATGAAACTGCCAGGGATCTCAATTGTATGTCAGAGTTTTAAGACAAACAATTCATCAATCTTTTCTTTCTTCTAAATTCATGCTTATCTTGCAAATATTTTGTAAAGTTTGTACCACATTTTTATTACACCTACTTTTTCCTCTGCAGATGTTTAAATTCTATAGCTGCTTTAAGCTCTGTGTTAAGCCAGAGTTTTTGAAAGACCTGGGGACCTATGAGAATGGAGGTAATTCTTCATAACCATATATTCATGTGTTTTCTAACCATACCTTGCACCCTTCAGCATCAAAAGGAAAAACTGGGAACAGTTTAGCTATTATTATAATTTATTCTATTGTATGCTTTCTGATACTTTACCTTTCAAATGCTATTCATTAAACTGTCCACCAAAATGAGAGATTAGGTGCAATATAATATGACAGTGGTGCTCAACTTCCAGCCCATGGGCTGAATGCAAAGTCATCTAGGCTACAGAGTTCCTAACAGGTCTGGAAATTTGGCAGGAAGCATTAATTGCTGTTCTCCAGCTGCCACATTCTCAGACCTGTGGGGAACCCTGTGGGTTAGATAATATGGCTGTGCCTAAGTGGATGAGGTCATTCCACAGCTGGATCTGGGCATAAGGGGTCAGATTAGTGGGCAGTTGGATCTGGACATGTGAGGTTGGTTGGCATGTGGCCGCCTCTGGCACATGGGGTCAGGCTCATGTATTGGATTGCAACTGCAGATTAAGCCCACGAACCAACCCCACATGGAATTCAGCCTCCAGACCAACCCTGTGCCACTCATCTAGCCCATATATTAGAAAAATGAAATAACACTTACTTTCCCAGTATTCATTCAGAAAGTGCCATGTATGTAATCTCTAATTTCCTAACTAGATGGGTTAGGGAAACCAGACTGTTTCTTATCACCCTCTTCCCTAACCATTCAAAATGTTTGTCTTTTAGTAATATAGTATTAACAATCATTAAGACAATTGTTATTCTAGAGAAAATTGTTGCCTCATATGCTGCCCAGATGTTATTCTCCTCCTGTAGCTAAAACTTATAAAATTGGCAGAAGAAAAATGACAATACTTTCATGAGACCTGAAGAAGACTGCATTATATTCAAAAGCTTGTCTAAATGTATCCCTATCATGCAGTTGGTCCCCCCCAAAAATGCTTGCCTCTCACATATTTCCTAGAACATCACAACAGCACTCCAACACTAACAGAGCTTTAATTATAGAGGGCATAGCCCTCTACCTGGGCTCTCTTGAGCATATATTAATAACTTTTACAGAAGCGGGACACTGGCTGCCATGGTCCCCCTGGTTTACCTGTGGCAGGTTACGGTGTTATATCTTGCACTGTGGCAGGATTGACAGTAGTTTTACTAAGAGGTTGGATTTGTACAGGATGGTTTGGATAGGGATGATTCTGTCTCTAGGGGGTTGGACTAGATGACCTCTGGAGGTCCATTCCAGCCCTACTTCTCTATACTATGAACTTTAGTGGTAGGGAGGAAAAGAAGGAAGCAGCTGACTGCTGAATTTTTCTGTCTTGTCTTCAATAGGTTGTATTTAATGCACATCCAACTAATTAAAAAAAAACCTCCACAAATTAGAGTTTAGCACCAAGAACCTAGATGGTAGGCTACTTCATCCAGACACTTGGTGCTTAGCACCAAGAACCTAGATGGTAGGCTACTTCATCCAGACACTTGTAACTCCTGCGCTCTCTCAAATCCAAGTTCTTTGACTATCATCATATTTTCACCAGTTTCAGCACATAAGAGCTTCCTGTTTCCTAATTTACAGCTAATTTTTGGTTTGTTTAGCAACATATCTTATAAGCACTGAATGGCAAAAATATGGGAATACAAACATTGCGTTTCTTTTCTACCTGAATAGCTATATACAGAAGAACACCAAGGATATGTCATTACAGCATAGTACAGAGCCATATAGAAGTACCTGTACTAGCCCTGAATGAGCATATGCATCTACATGGCAGAATGCAGTGTGTAGAGAGATACTAGCATAGGTCTTAGAAATAGAGATGTGGGGCAGAAATTTTCTAGAAAAATTTCCAGTGCTGTATTTTTCTGTGGGAAATTTTTCTTCTCTAAAAATTCATTATTTCATAACATTCATTCATAATAATGAATGGATGCCAATAAAATATTAGGCAAGCTTGGCAATTTCAAAGTTGTAATGAATGTTTTTCAGGTGATTATCCCTAGGAAGTGTGAGAGAGAGTATATATATGTTTTATTGATTTGTAAACAGAAGGGTAAATACACTCACATAATAATCCAAAAATCAAGTTATGAATTCACCTAATTGACTGTGCAGGACAAATCAAAACCAAAGCTAAAATTCTTATTTAATCTCAGACTGCAAGTGAATGCAAAACCAAAACTAAAACTGATTAATTTTTGTTTTTCTTTCAGTCCAGAAAACACACAGAGCAGGGTCTCATATCTTTTCTTGAGTTGGGGAAGTTGGAAGTATTTGCATAAGATCTGTTAGGTTTTTTTAGTGCTTTTGGTTTGAAGTAGTCATAACAATACCTAATCAGAAAAAACTAGTGTGTGTGGGGCATCATTATAGTGAAGTTCAAGCCACTGAAGGAAAGTAGAAACTTGGTATATGTAAATATTGCAGGCAGGAGTATGCTAACAATGCAACAAGAATGCAGAAACTTTTAATAACATGTAGAAACTGTCCCGGAAGACTACAAGCCATATACAGAAAGCTAATACAATGAAGTGGTGGAACAAAAGAATCTGAGAAAAGTCTACTTCAGGAATCCTATGTAAGTAAACAAATTACTACCATTCTACCAACAGCAGCTTCTTGTGAACAGAACTGGAAGGCTTTCATCTCAATCAAGACAAAAAAGAGGAATAGACTAACAAATGAACACACCGCTAAGCTTCTGAATCAGAAGCACAATTAGTGAAGAAGATGCAGTGTGATGATGATTCCCTTGCCCATAGACTCATTGGTAAAGCCATCCTTTAGCGAAAGAGCATGTGGTTCAAGAACTTCTGAATCAGATTTGCCTCAATCTGATTCTGAAATGGCACTAATAATCAGTACAAGTGATTCTACAGATAGTGACAGTGAAACTGGAGGTGCCGCTATGACTTTAGTGGAAGAGAGTTAAACTCCATTGAAGTAGATGAGTGGAAAACCATGGCATATCATGCACAGTTCTTTGGGCGTGCTAAAATTATTGTGTCAACAGTTTTCAGTGCCTTTATTTTTTGTCTTAAATTTAAACAATGTAAGGGAAGTGCATGCTATTTTGTATTGTCTTTACATTTTTATAAGTACTGCAATAAAAATAATTTCTTTCCACATAAAACTTTGAATTTTTTTGAATATAACATTTAAACCACATTAAGTGTGCTATATTTAATGTTTTTCCTAATCTAATATTTCAGTTCAAATACTTGTGGCTATTGGGACATAAAATAAACATGGGGGGAAATTTTTAGTTTTGTTTACTAAATATAAGTCAAATAAACATGCTAAATCAGATCACATTCTATTTAGGGCATTGGAAAATTTTCCAATTCAAAATTTTCCAGAAAACTCATGTCTCTGCTTAGAAATAATATGAGGCTGCTGCTCCCCTCCTAGTAATTCTCAGTATAGTTAATTAGTTGGGAGCACATAGTGCTGACCCATTTATACTGCTTCCAGTTCCAGAGCTAGCTCAGCTGGAACTAGCTTGCAGATTTCTACACCGCACTGCTTTACATAGTGTAGATTTATCCTAAAATACCGATGGGACAGTAATACAAAAAACATTCAGACTCCTCCATCTGAAATGATGAATAGAAATATTTATTCTCCTTTTGCATTTGCTTTCTATGAGCATTTAAGTCATCTTATTTACATGTCTACCTAGTCACAGAAGGCCAAATTTGATGTGAATGTCACTGTTAGCTCTAGAAGTGCTTGCAATCAGGAATCACATGACTTACCTGAGTAATCATATATATTTTGCAAGGAAAATGGAAGTAAATTTACTGAATAACACCACAGACGAAACACTTTTTTATTCTGAATTTCATAATATCATGCCTTTTTATTGGACTAATGTATAATAGGTGAGACTTACAAATGAACCTGATTTAGGAGACAACCCAAATAAAACCAATGGAATTTGTGTTTCTAAGTGAGGGGATGTCCACATAATAGTTATAGTAGACATACCCCAGGTAGCTGTAGAATACTTTCCTCAACTACATTTAATAATGTTCTACCCATATAATTGAAGATTAAAAAACAAACATACAAAAGAATCTTGCCCATTTTACCAGGAATTATTAGCATTGTTCTAATAGGCACCTGGCTACGTCTTTTGTGGCAAAGAAATACAATATAGCCTGGAACATGCCTATTCATTTTGACAAGATTTAAACTTCTCAATGGATCAATTCTAATATTGTGATTCTTCTTTTTTAAAAACATTTGGTCTGTTATTTTCCATGGCCCCTTTTTCTCTCTTCTTCCCTGCCTTCTTATTTATTCTCTCCCTTCCCTCTGATTTCAAAATGAAGCTCCTTCTGGCCCTGATGACAATAATACTTCTACAGAGTTTGCCTTTGACATCTAAAAATGCTTAATGAAGAATTAAGCGTCATAGTGCTTTGTGAAGCAGACATTATTTGTTTTACGAGAAGCAACATGGGAAATAGAAAGGTTAATTATTAGAATTCTTTCTAATGTAAATTTACGTATCTATTACATTAATATCAGTCTCCCACACTTATTTTTTCTTCTTTCTGATATCCTCAACTACAGCTGCTTATAAAATTTTTGTAGAACAATTTATCACAAAAAGCTGTTTTGACAAAATTTCAGTAAGCTAAATTCTTCAGTGAGCTAAAATACAAAAAAGAAGCTTACAAGAAGTGGAAACTTGGGCAAACAACTAGGGAAGATTATAAGAATATTTCTCAGGCATGCAGGGATGAAATCTGGAAGTCCAAAGCACAATTGGAGTTCCAGCTTGCAAGGGACATGAAGGCTAACAGAGAGGGTTTCTACAAGTATGTCAGCAACAAGAGGAGGATCAGGGTAAGTGTGGGTCCTTTATTGAATGGGGGAAACAACCTAGTGAGAGATGATGCAGAAAAAACTGAAGTGCTCAATGCCTTTTTTACCTCAGTCTTCACAGGCAAGGTCAGCTCCCAGACTACTGCACCTGGCAGCATAGTTTGTGAAGAAGGTGAGCAGCTGACAGTGGTAAAAAAAAACAGGTTAGGGACTATTTAGAAAAGCTGAGTGTGTACTAGCTTATAGGGCTGGACACAGTGCACCTGAGGATGCTGAGGGCGTTGGCTGATGTGATTGAAGAGCTTCTTTGAAAAATCATGGTGATAAAGAGAGGTCCTGGATGATTGGAAAAAGGAAACTCTATGCCCATTTTTAAAAGATGGAAGAAAGAAGATCTGGGAAACTACTGGTCAGCCTCACCTCAGTCCCTGAAAAGATCATGGAGCAGGTTCTCAAGGAATCTATTTCTAAGACTTGGAGGAGAAGGTAATTAGAAGAGTCAGCATGGGCTCACCAAGGGCAAGTCATACCTGAACAACTTGATTGCCTTCTATGATGAGATGACTGGCTCTGTGGATGTGGGTAAAACAGTGCACCTGATATACCTTGACTTTAACAAGGTTTTAATACAGTCTTCAACAACATTCTTGTAAGCAAGCTAAGGAAGTATACGTTTGATGAATGGACTGTAAGGTGGATAGAAAACTGGCTGCATCATTGGGTTCAAAGGGTAGCAATCAGTGGTTTGATGTCTAGCTGGCAGCCAGTATTAAGTGGAATGCCCCAGAGGTCACTCCTGGGCCAAGTTTTTTTCAATATCTTCACCAAGCTGGGCGGGGGGGGAGGGAGGGAGAGGGAGGAAGGAGGGGATAGTATACACATTGGTGGGTATGATTAGGATTGAGAGAGACCTCTACAAATTGGAGAATTAGACCAAAAGAAATCTCATGAGGTTCAATAAGGAGAAGTGCAAAGTCCTGCACTTAGGATGGAACAATCCCATGCGCTGGTACAGACTGGAGACTGATTGACTAAGCAGCAGCTCTGCAGAAAAGGACCTGAGGGTTACAGTGGACAATAAGCTGAAGAGAAGCCAACAGTATGCCCTTGTTGCCAAGAAGGCTAACAGCATACTGGGCTGCATTTGTAGGAGTGTTCCCCTGTGTTTGGCACTGGTGAGGCCAGCACTACAGAAAGGATGTGGATGAACTGGAGAGAGTCCAGCAGAGAACAGCAAAAATGGTTAAGGAGCTGGGGTGCATGACTTATGAACAGAGGCGGAGGGAACTAGCCTTATTTAGCCTGGAGAAGAGAAGACGGAGTGGGGATTGAATTGCAGTCTTCAGCTACCTGGAGGGTGTTTATAAAGGGGATTAAGCTAGACTGTTCTTAGTGGTGACAGATGACAGAACAAGGAGCAATGGGATCAAGTTGCAGCAAGGTAATGTAGGGGGTTGTCAGGTTTCTCAAACACCGTCCTTATTCTTCCTGGACACACTTGCCCCACAAGACACAGCACTAACCATAAAGCAAATATATAATTAAACCCTAGGATCTTTTCCCAGATCTTGAGAGAGTACCTTGGCATGGTGTTGTAGCTTCTATCCTGGTATCCCTCTCTCTTCTTTCTTACTCTCTCACTTCTAGGTCTTTTCACAGACCCTGAGAAGATTCTCTTTCTCACTGCTGCTTCTGTCCTTAGAGCCTTCCCTCTCTTTTATTCTCCATGTCTCTTTCTCTGTCAGCTCTCTTCCCTGTGAGCCTTTAACTTCCTCTGTGCTAGCTAATTATCCACATTAGCTGGCCTGGTTCTCCTAGGCGGGCCTGCAATTGCTGCAGCCCCTGAGGCATGCAACCTGCTACAGGAAAGTTTAGCTTGGATATTAGGAAAAACTCTCTCACAAGCAGGTAATAAAGCAATGGAACAGGTTACCCAGAGATGTTGTGGAATCTCCATCCCTAGAAGTTTTTAAGACTGAGCTAGAGAAAACATCGGCTGGGATGATATACAGGTTTCCTTCACTTTATGCGGGTTCTGTATGTGCAAATTCGCTCTTATGCAATGACCCTTTTTATTTAAAAAATTCATTATATGGGAGGTAAATTCACTCTTATGTGATTGGTGTGGTGGAAGCCCGCAGTCAGCTGCATTGTGGGAGTGGTGCACACCAAAATGTAGTCTCCTGTGTGGATCTGTGCTCCTCACTTGTTGTCTGGGATATGTGTTTCTGTAGTTGCCATCCCTATTATGACAGTGCCCTGTGCTTGTGTGTACTGTCTGTCTGCTGTTGGTGAGTACCAAAATTGACTTGTACAAGTGGTAGAAATGGGTCTGGGGGTCAGTACAGTCAAGATCTTGGAACATATCCCTATTTGTTACATTGCAAAGTTGTTTCCCTTTATGCGAATTTGAGTTATGCGCTGTTTTCCAGGAACATGCGTACAGCATAAAGCAAGGGAAACCTGTAGTTTTGGTAGTCTTGCTTTTAGCAGCGGGGTGGACTAGATAACCTCCTGAGGTCCTTTCCAACTCTAATTTTGTATGATTCTATGAAAACTTACATTGTTGGCAAAAGTATATCAGTTTCAACAAAATACCCCTCGGAAAATCTTTTACAAAATAAAAACAAATATTTTGGATTTTTTTTTCTTTCAAAATAGCTTAATAACGGTTTAAGGTTTTGGGGTTTGTTTGGGTTTTTTTGCCTATTTTTACATTATTTCTGGACTTACGAGTAACAGTGCATAATGTATCAGGCTGTTTTGTTATAACAAACAGGACCCACTTTAATTTATAATAGAAAATAAGGTGCTTAAATCTATACTAAGTAGCAGCTGCCTTTAATGAGTTTAAAAATAAAATACTATGTCATGACATATCATTATACACTAGTACCACTGTCATGTAAGTTATAATATAAAAATAATATGAAATCTAAAATAGAATTTGATTTTAAAATAGCATTTCAATTGCTAATAAAGATAATTTATTAGTGCAGTAAGTTTTTAAGAATGACAAATAATGCCATTATACTCTTTCTGAACTGTCTATTTGTCCAGTAATATACTACAGCTATCATAAGGCTAGTGTGAGCATTGATTTTAGGGTTCACTGCCTTTCCTGTAGAAAGCTTTCAAAGCATATGTACAATGCTGATACCAATTCATTGTTAAAGGAGTGTGCCTGCAGATACAAAATCCAATACTGCTGCAAAAGTTGAAAAATCAACAAAAAGTAAATATAGCTGGGCAACATATTTTTTTCCTTTGTATGGCTCTAGGGGTCAGAAGTTCAGCTGCTCAGCTGTCTCAAGTGGTACATCAAGGTGAATCCAAATGATGATTAATACTTTCCAAAGAGCTATGAAGTCCTGTATTTCCACAGTCACTCTGTGGAAATATTCACTTGGAGACATTTTTTGTATTTTTAATCAACAAGTGTAAATCTAACATTCAAGTATATGTCAAGGTTACTATCAACTATTTAAGAACAAAACATTCATCTCCTTTGCATTCATCTGCTGGGGAGGAGACAACAGTAACAAATTATCCTGATTGTCTTCACATCTATACTAGTGTAAATTGAATTCAGTGGAATAACTGCAACAGGTGTTATCAAGACCAGGTGCTATATGGATCCACTGTATGCCAAAAATATACAACAAGAAATAAAACTCTATGCTAAAACCAATCTTACAAATGTGAAGAGGGGACACTTATCACTAAATAATGCCCCCAGCACACATTATACTTAAGATATGATTAACCAGTTAATCATGCCTTACATTATTACCTGGCCACACGTTAATGCAGTTAATGGTGTGATAAAACAAGGATTAGTCACAAAGTTTTTATAGAAAAAATGTGCAATAACTTTGTGGCCAGTTCCTATCATGCCATTTAATGAATATGTGGCCAAATTGGGGCTCTCAGAGGTGAGCCCTGGAGGCTGGGAGCTGGCAGCTGATGGGGTTCCCAACCATGGGGTGCACCATTAGAGGCATGGTAGAAAGTAGGACTGTGCAAAACGGCACTGTTCTGTTTCAACTTGTGTTTCGATGTTTCAATGGAACAGCATTTCATTTAAAAAAATTTTATTTGAAACTGCTGTTCCATTTTGTTTTGTCAAAACAGTGACACTGTTTCAATGTTTTGTCTATAGGCGATAATGGGGAAGCTTGAAACAGCCTCTCTCATCATGCAGATGGGGGTCCGCAACCCTGAGAGGGTTGCAGGGGCTGTGCCAGTCCTCCCGGGGTTGCAGGCCCCTGATCTGCCCACCAGATGAGGGAAGGAAGCTGGGGAAGCTGCATGCTACTGCCTGGGACTGGTGGTATGCTGGCCACCGGTCCCAGGCAGCAGCACCTGGCTTCTCTCATCCAGCAGGCAAATAAGGGGCTGCAACAACTCTGGGAGGGCTTCAGGGCCTGTGTGATTGGGCTCAGTTCCCTTCCCCAGCTCAATAGGGCTGAGCCTGAACTGAGCCTGATCACTGAGTTCCCCTCCCCAGCACTAGGATCGGACTGGGGAAGGGAACTCAGCCTAGCTGAGCTGAGTTCCCCTTCCCAGCACTAGGGATTTCCCTTCCCCAGTCCTATCATAGTGCTGGGGAGGAAAACTCGGCTCAGCTCAGCTGAGTTCCCTTCCCCAGCCTGATCATAGCACTGGGGAGGGGAACTCAGCTCAGCTGAGTTGAGTTCCCTTCCCCATCCGGATTGTAGTGCTGGGGAGGGGAACTTAGCTCAGCTGGGTTGGGTTCCTTTCCCCAGCCGGATCCTAGCACTGGGGAGGGAAACTCAGCCGGGCTGCTTCAAAACTCCAAACATTTCAAAACTTTTGAAACATTTCGACTGCCCTCATTTTGTTTTGAGGCTGTTTCGTAGCCCTTCATTTCATTTGGATTTCACTGTTTCAAGTTCAAAATGAGTCAAAACAGTGTCAAAATGAAACAGCCAGTGAAATTTCTCACAGCCCTAGTAGAAAGTACAATTGTGGGGATTGCACATAAGACTGTGCCTTTACTTGCATGTCTGCCACGGGCCTAAAGCACATGATAAATTAGCCACAATTTTAGAACTGACACATTAATGCCACTATAATTACTTCCATAAGAAGTACCAGTATGACAATATAAATGTATTTGCTCTATTCCAAGCTGATGCTGAGCACATCCCAGGATTTCATTTGGGAGAATATTTTGTAAATATTTTTCAATTGTGGTAGTATGAGATTTGGTAAGAGAAACAACGTATGGCAGGAAGATGTTTTTTTATTACTTGCACTTCCAAATACAGAACTGAGAAGAAGCTTATCTCTTTTACTGCAGCTCTGTTCTACTTGTGGACTAAACTGAAACTGTAGGTAAAATTGCAAACAATGGGTGCAGTGTAAGCAGCACTGACATGGAAACGCCAGAAACCATGGAGGAGCTGTGACTCAGAGAAACACATGAGGATTTATCTACCTGAGGAAGTTAGTATGCAAAAAGCTAAGAGAGGAATGCGTAATGCACTAGTTACTCTGTATGAACTCCTTGTACAGACACTGTTAGTGCACAGTGTGGCTTTGTGTGAAGTACCTTATTCCACTTTGACAACAGAGTAAGTTCATTTTCACTTACTGGGCATTAAAGGAGACATTGGGAGCATCCACACAAGTGTGTACAAGAGCTTTGCAATGCCTCAGAGACTTCTGAGGCATGACAAAATGCACCCGATGCACATGATTTGGTTATCCACACTGCATATTTACACCGTGGAGCCAAGTGCAGATACCGGGCAATCCCAGTTTCAAAAAAGACGCAAAAAAAAAGCAGTGCAGTGCACATGGTAGCAGCACGCATTGCCCAAAACCAGACCCTGGCTGGCCAGAGCCAAGCTCCAGCTGCCAACCAGGCTCACACCCAGATTACCATCACTGCAGTCTCAGGAGGCCCCCAGGACTCCAGGTAAGGCTGCTAGGGCCAGCCCAGGTGCTGGCCCCAGCCTCCTCTACCCCACCCAGGGCAATTTGCCCCACACCAGATCATACATGCAGAGGCATTCCCCGGGAACAACTAGCAGCAGCACAAATATGTGCTGCTGCTAGCTGTCCATGGGGAAACACATGTGCATGTTTGTCTGGACATGGCTATTAGTGTGGAGTAGCTAGTGTTCTGTAAATCCACATCTCACTTACTGTACACTACCTTTCATGAGGGAAGAGAAGCCCTCAGTCACAATACTAATCCTGATTCCTCTTTGTTCCTGGATGGGGGAGAAAAGCATGGATGGTTTTTACTTGTTCTTACTCCCTTGCATAAGTTGAATTCACAGTCTAGGTAAAGTCCAGGTAAACATGTTAAATGGTAGATTCTGTTACCCTTACACCTGTCCATTGGTACCTTACCCTATGAATACCCTCCATTTAAGTCAAATGCATAGTATATCTATGAAGTAAAATATATGCTTCCCAATATGCATATAGTGTATTGAAGTACATCATAAGTGTATCAGAATTTGCACTTATAAAAGAAAGATTCCTGGAACTTTATTACCTGTGTGAAGAAGTTTTGGCCTCACAAATTGTATAAAAGCACAAGGTGATTTTGTAAATACTTTCACAGCCTCAGAGCTTTGGCTTACTCTGTTATTCGCAGTACTCTATGAAAATAAAAAGAATGACTATTCCGTTTTAAGTTTGAGTTTCACAGCTTAAAGTCTGAACATAACATGTTTTTCCTTGATTATACTCACAGAATCTTAAAACCCCACGACTTAACAAGTCTCTTGAGTTAAATTCCCTTCCTCCTCCTTTCCAGACAGTAAATGCTAATTGTTTGTTTTCTAATAAACTTTCTGCTATCTACTAACCAGTTAGATGAATCATAACTGTGTATTGGTTATAGCTGCCCTTCAAAAGTGAGATCTAGTCTGTGCCTGACAAGGAGAAATGCACATCAACTAGGCATGTATGATTGTTACTAAGAGAACCTCAGTAAGACTGCACAGTTTTATTTCAAGGCAAATTAAAGAGAAATGAGGTACATGCGGACACGTTTCAGAAGGCTGTCACATCAGTTTTATCTAGTAACACAATGCTATTGGCTATCAAGTGTGGAGATATGTTCTGTTTGATAGGCTTCATTTAATCTGAGCCTACTAACAACTAATTCTAAACAAATTGAGAAGAGACTAAATGGAAAAATACAAATATACTCTGATCCTAAAATAAAAAGGTGAATCATTGAATTAACAGAGTTTTCTCCAATCCTGTTACCAATTAAGTATCTGCATTAGGGCTGCGTGAAATAGCAGTGTTCTGCTTCAATGTTTTGATGGAACAGTGTTTTGTTTCAAGTTTTGTTTTGATTCAAAAACACTGTTCTGTTCTGATTCGTCAAAACGGTTTCGCTGTTTCGACACTGTTTTGACATTTCAGTTGGGTTGGGGAAGGGAATTCAGCCCTCCCAAGTGCTAAGATGGAACCCAGCTAGGCTGAGTTCCCTTCCCCAGCCTGATCCTAGTGCTGGGGAGGGGAACTAATTTGTCTACTCCGCAGTTAAGCACACATGTCAATGCAGTCATTAAGTACTAATGGAGCTGCTGAATAGGAGGCTAAACTGAATTTTGCTTTGTGGTGTTAGGATGTTTTTGCCTTAAAAGCATGCTTGATCCCTTTTTGTGCAGAGTGAATATCATCTTAATAAGGAGAATGCAGGCACAAAATCTGAAGCTCTTTAAAATCTGATGACTGTTGGAGTTTATGGATGGTGCAGGGGTGTCATCAGCCTCTTCCTGGTGGAGGTCTGAGGTGAGATAGACAGAAAATTTGAGGGGCTGCGCAGACAAAGATGGGATATGGGCTTCACAGACCAGGGTGAGAGTGCCATGCCCCTGAGCAAGAGGTAGGCTCAGCTGCCTGGAATGGACAGCAGTGGCCCAAAAGGGAGACAGGGGGCTTGGACAGGGGGCATCACTGGGAGGGGTGGCTATAGGAGGGCTAAGGAAAATTTTGGGGTAGCTGTAGACCCCCATACCATTAGCAGGGGCTAATGCTGCCCCTGGACTAGTGGCCTAATTCTTCTGGAAAGATGCCTACATAGCCAAAAAAACAATAAAACTGGCAGCTAATGACAGACTTAAGGCCGCCCTGTTAAGGGCCAAGAATTGGCACATTCATATTTTGTTCACACAATCTCCCTAAATCAAGCTTAGGTCTACTATAAAGAAGGAAGCTTTAATGGTGGTGCTTAAATTATTGAGAAGCTTCATTTTGAGAAGATTTTCTTTTAGTGTATTTTCCATTCCCATCCTCTCTGTCCCTGTTCACTGATCTCTGAAGCTGAGATGATCAAGGTTCAACAGGCATTTAGTTATAGCCTGCTGACATGTTGAATTGTCCTAGCAAAAACAACTGAATGGCTTTATATTAAACATCATTCCTTGATTTTGAATCTAAATGCCAAGTTAACATATGATTTCAATCTTCTGAATCATCTTATCTCAGGATTATTTTTTAATCTCACTTTTCTTAAGGAGGTGCATTATTTAGTTCAGTCTTTATGTACAGATTGCAGAATTTTGTAATATTACATTACCCTTTACTCTGTTGAGAATCTGCTCTCACATTTTGAATGTTAGCCATTCTAATTTATTTGTTTCACAATAAAGATGTTTTCTGGCATAGGACCCAGAAGTTAAAGCAATCCCTAAAAATCAACTGCATCTCTAATGTCATACAACTGACTTGAAAGTTACTGGCTCAGATAGCATTGACTTTAATCACCTTAATTTTGCTTGAAACAGCTTGTGTGTTGATGCTGATTGTTTCAGACATTTGTTGGAACTATTCAAATCGGCATTAGACTATATCAGCAAGATTTTTAAAAATGCAGCATCTACTTTGCACACTATAACAGGGGGCAAGCTTTGTCATTGAGCGTAGGGCTATACAATAGAGTTAGAAAGATGCATAGCCCCAGATAATAAGCAACTTGTAGCTAATTAAGCAGTGGCCTGCTCAGGTGTCCTCAGATCACAAGGAGGAGGAGTTGGGGGCTATATAAGCCCTGTATTAGAGGTAAAGCAGATAGTCTGACCTCTACAGGCAGAGCTAGAGAGGCAGGAGCTCATTTTGGGAACACAGAGAAGAAGCATGGGCATAGCAGGGAATCAGGTCTTGACCTTGCTATGCTCATCCTCCCTGATGAGCTGGGACCGGAGATACTGTGGCAGGACCTCACTGCTGCCGATGTGGTCCTTTTAAGACTGGCATTTGCAAAAACCCAAGGGGAGTTAGTGGAAATTCAAAAGGATGCTGTAGTTCCATGCCAGAGAGAGAAGCTGGAGCTCCTATAAACAAGGAGAATCTGCATTCCCCTGGGAAAGG
>NW_005842354.1:1282937-1317178 GCF_000455745.1 Alligator sinensis
GAGCCGAGAAGCAAAGGTGTAATAGGCTCACATTTCAGAGCTTGGGTTGAGTCTCAGGCTTGAGATCCTGCTGTTTTGATTGGTAGAGTCCATCCACCAATCAGGAGGCAGCAGGAGAAATAGAGTCATGCCCCTTTCCTGAGGGGAGGGGGAGAAAAGCTCTCCCGGACCTGATTGAAGACTGTAAACTGTCAGGTCTGGAAGACTTCAGGGGTGGAGCCCTGGAGCATGTAAAAGGAGCTGCGTGCCTAGCACAAGGGGCAGATGCAGCCAGGGACTCAAAAGAGTGGAGCCAAGAAAAACTGGGGAGCTCTCTCTCAGCAGGCAATAGGCCCAAGGCTCCTGAAGCTGCCACTGGAGGAGCAGCCTTGGGAGCGGTGTGAGACCCCTTGGGCTGTTGACGGCGCACAGGAACAGTGCGCGGAGACCTGGCCTTGGGAGCAGCATGAGACTGCTCGGGCCCATCACGGGGCACAGTTCAGTGCACAGAGCCCAGGCTTTGGGAGCCGCAAGCGGCGGCTTGAGCCTGCAACCCCAGCAGGGCCTTGGGGCCTTCAGTGAGGTGGCACAGGCCTCATCGCCCAGCAAGCAGCCAGGTCCCATGGTGCACAGGGCGGCACATGAGCCCGAGGTTTGGGAGCCAGGGAGCAACAGAGGCTGCTTGGGTTAGCCACCTGGCATGAGGACGGCTGGCTGGAGCCTGAAGGGCTCGGCCTGTGCTAAGAGATCCCTCAGTGCCAAGCCAGGGCACAGGGAAATGATAGTGCTGCAGCATGAGGCCCAGCACCCAGGAGCCAGCAGCAGTAGTGCAGCAGCTAAGGAGCTGAGCCCTCGGTGCTCAGAGGAGGGCACAGGGTGGAGAGGAGCCCAGCGGTGCAGGAGAGGCCTGGAGAAGCACTCCAGCAGAGAAGACCCATTGAGCTGTGCCCTGACCACCACCACCACCTGAGGGAGCGTGAGTCATTGCGCCTTCGGGTCCCACAGGGGAAAGACATCTGGGGTGTGGAAACCCAGAGAAGGGGCTGGGTGAGCAGCCCCCACTCCAGCAGAGAAGACCCATTGAGCTGTGCCCTGACCACCACCACCACCTGAGGGAGCGTGAGTCATTGCGCCTTCGGGTCCCACAGGGGAAAGACATCTGGGGTGTGGAAACCCAGAGAAGGGGCTGGGTGAGCAGCCCCCCCCGCCTCATTTAGTCAAGGCCCTAAGGGGAGGGGCCCCTGGTGCTTCCTGGACACCCCCCACCAAGGAACCACATTGGAAGGAGGACTATCTCTTGCCATGCATCAGGGACTATATTAGGAAATAGATGTTATTAAGGTTGTTCATGTTTGCGCTTTATATTTTGTGGTTGAAGTGTTATATTGTGATGTTGTAAATAGTGTTACTTAGGGTTTGACCATGGTTATTGGTTAATGTTCACTGTAAATATATGTATATGACATTTAGTTTTATGTTTATGTATATTATAACTCAATAAATTGTATATAGTTAAGAACTTTGGGCTTGGGCTAACTCTATAGAGGAAAGAAGGATCTGCTTGAAATTCTGGCATCCCTCTCACAGCACCCCCTCCTGCCTACCCATCCCATCCCATATAGTGGGGAACTGGAGATGGACCCTGGCTGTGCTAGTGGAAGGAGATGAATGGAGAAGCAATATGGAGACTGGGGGAAATGTGAGTAGGCCCAGGAGGGCCCAAGCTGGGAGAAGCCAGCAGAACTAAGTAAAAGCCTGGGTAGAGATTGGAGAAAGACACCCAGCTACACCTGATTCTGTTTGGGTCTTGTTTTATGTTGCTGTTCAAGCTGCAAACCCTGGGAGTGGCTGAAGGGGAGGATAGGAGGCCACTGAATACACCCCACAAAGGGGCTTGTTCAGTTGGTAGCCTACCAGAGGCCCAGGGAACTGTGAATGGTCCATCAGCCTGAGAGACAGTAGAGGGAAAGGCACCCAGGACCACACTATGGTTCTCTGGAGGCAACCTGTCAGAGTTAATAATAACAATTAACTCATGGCAGACAAGGACAGGGTGGTACCCAAAGGGAGAGACCAGGCTGGAAGGGGCAGGATTAGTGTCCACAAGGTCACACCACTCCTGGTGCTAGATTCTGCAGATTCTGTTATGCACACACAAATCATTGTCTCCAACAGAACCTGGATACATGTATGTAAGATCAGAATTGGATCCTAAAAAGAATTTTGGCCTGGTAAAAGAGGCAGGAAAGGGAGTGAAGTGAAGACATTTCACCTCAGTTAACCTAAAGATAGGAAATGTGGTGCAATTAAGAATCCTATCAGGCTGGGGACCAAAAAGGGGCTGGGGTATGAATGGCAAGCAAACAAACATGTTAGAGGATATCTGTGCTAGAAAACAGACCTTTTCTATTTTAAAACTTGCTACTTATATTTTAATGTAGACAAGACAAGTTGTATTCCTAACATGTTGGCAGGCATTATTTCATACAAGAAGCTCTACAAGGCTATATATTTTCCTCCTCTAATCTTTCAAAGTCCCAGTAAGAAGAAGGCAGAAGACAAAGCCACACAACTTAACTCAGGGATTTGGGCGTTCCATATGGTCACTGTGCAGAGATGTGAAGCTGTCAGTGTGCAGAAATGCAGAAGCTAAAATAAGGAAGATGCAAAAGAAGGACACTGAAACATTTGCTAATGACAGTTTTTGAAGGACTGAAGAACCTTATATTTGTACGTATCTTCAAAATATTTTAATAATTACCCTTATAGGACAAGGGTATTTTTACCTGTACTTAAAGTAAAACTTCTTGCTTACATGCATGTTATGTGCTTTCTTGGTGTAATAAACCTTCAGTACATGGGACATAGAGTTTAAGACAGACCACATCATCTTAATAAGATACGTGCTAGTTTCAGTAAAGAAATGCTAGGTTATGGTTTTTCTGAGGGGTAGATAGTAAGAGAAACTGTGAAGAAATATAGGGGGAAAGGGTTACTAAACCTAAAAAAGTCCACAAAAAGGTTGATATGCATTCATATCTTTCATAAGAAACAAAAGCTGATGGATGAAGAATGCCACAACTGTAGTTATTTTCCTATGAGCATAACCAGAACATCAGTAAAAATTACTGCCTACTGAGCAGCACCTCCCTTTTCCACTGAGCCAAAAATTAAAGAAAAGTTGTTAGGAACCACAATGGGCAGCTGCATCCTGGTCATGTCTCTCTACTTCCTGACTGGCTGAAGGGGGAAGCAGGATCCCTATATAAGCCCATCTGGGTCAATGAACTACAGGGTGTTCAATGGACTAGCTTCAGAGGGCTAATTGCCTTGCTCCAGAAGTTTCCTGACCCTGTCTGGGTAACTCTGGTTCCAACCTTTCTGCTTTCCATTGGGTCTGACCACCCAGGTTTCATCAGTGTAACAGGGGTGACTTAGTGCAGGAAACTAAAGGACTTTCACCACGTACCAAAAGTGAACTGGTGGAATATGTAGGACTAGTGGAAACAAACTTGTCTCTTCTAGCCCCAGTTATATGACATGTAAAAATTAGGGTACAGTGGCATCTTGTAGACTAAGAGGCATAAGCTTTTGTAAGCAAAAGCCACTTTTTCAGATCCTAGAAAGCTGATTATGAAAGCTTTTGCCTCTATGTCTATAAGGTACCACTCTGTCTTGCTTTCTACCTGACTTCAAACTAACACGGCTAACTACCTGTCATATGTATCCTGTCCAGCAGCAGTTTTTACCTCTTTAATGAGGGACATATAATGAATACAAGGAAAACATGATACCAATTTAAAATATCACTCAGAAAGCCAACAGGATCAAGTACTAAAACAAGCAGAGATATCTCTAAGGGCTTGGACAAGCATTCTGTTTCTCCAGGGAGTGTCCCTGCTTTTTCAGGAGAACCCATGACTGTACAGAAGTTCAGCATTTTTCTCCCAGAGTAAAAGTGGCCGCTCTGGGAGAAAAATAACTCAGGAACAACCCAAATGAAGTGGTTGCCTGGAGAATATCTCTCAGGAGATAGAACTTCTGTACAGTCAGCTGATGCACAACTGACCTCCACAATCCCAGTATGCTTTGCTTCTACTTGCTTTCTCCTCCCACATAGAATGGAAAATTGTGTATCAGTCTCAGCCAAGCAGGAAGCAGAGCATGCCCCCATGTGCTTTGGGCTGGAAAAGCCTAGCACTGAAGCACTTAGGTGACATGTTCTGCTCCTGACCTGTTCCCTGCATGAATCTTGCACTTGGGCAGCTGTGTGACACCATGTGCCTCCTGCGCTGGCTGCGCTACATCTCCTGCCTGCCCGGTGAAGGGAAGCATGTGACATCATGTGGCTTCCGGGGCACTGGCAGTGGGGTGCAGAGCCCAGCCCACAGCAGCAGCCCACCTCCACGAAGCCCCATGCACAGAGCCGGGGGTCATGTGCCCTCCATGCCTGCCCCAGGGTGCACACAGTTGCAGGAGCCCCTCATGACCCTGGACAAGCCACCTGGGCTCTGACCCTCCCATGAACTGCCCCAGGGTCCCATTAGCCCCAGCCCCTGCCCCTGCCTCTGCCCCACTCCCTCCCTCACCATGGGGGCCTCTATCTGCCCCTGCCCTTCCCTCCCCTGTACCCCTTCCCATCTGTACATTTACCTGCTGGGTGGTGTCTGTGTGTCTCTATGTGTGTGTATGTCTCTGTGCATCTGCGTGTCTCTGTGCATCTGTGTGTGTGTGTGTGAAGAAGTATCTTTTACATTTAAGTTTTATTCAGCCTCCCCAAATAATATTTTCTCCCTCCACCTATGGGGATCATTCTTCCTCTCTCCATGGTGCTCTCTGGAAAGCCTTGACAGGGGTAGTCTCCCCACCCCCAAAGCTTCCTTGATACTTGCCACAACCCCAACTACTACTGTAACAGATTTGGAGAACTACTGATGTTTTCAATACACATGGTGAGAGAATTACCAGAAAAAAGTAAGTTATATCTTCAAGAAGCCATCCAGTCCCCATTTAAAAGTATCTACTGCTTCTTATTGTCATTTGTTCCAGTGGTTAATCACCATGCTTTGTTAAAACATTTGAATCTTTATTTCTCGTTTGAAAATTTTCTGACTCCTGCTTCCAGCCACTTGCTGTCAGGTATATAAAGTACCTGGCATTTTCTCAGAAAAAGATCTGTGGCAGCTGGTAAATGAGTAGGTCTATAACTTCACAAGCTCCAGGGAAGTGAAATGTGATTAAATGCAGATAGAAAAAGATACTTAACATTCTTAATGTGGGTTTTTTCTTGTTTGTTTGTTTTATTGTTGGATTCTTAGTAGCTTAATCTTTTTAAATTAAAATACTTGAGACAAGAATTCCTTTTTTTTTTAAAGGAATTAACCCATCAACTCTTTCAACTGGTGCTAAGAAAGTTCCCCAAATGAGTTTAAAACCCTTGGCTAGCATAGGCCTTGCTGGAACATTGATCAGTGTATATATATACTGCTTACACAAAGGCTTTGCTGAAGCATTGGCCAGAGTAGGCCTGACTAGTGAACCTGATTAATGCATTACATAAGCAAAACTTGGAATGTGGATCAGATGTACACTCCTGTAAGGAGATGGGAGGGGGAGATGGCTGTACAAGGTGCAGAATACTCCAGTACCAGGATCATAAGGCTGGGATAAGAATACCAAGACCAGGCTGTGAAACACACCCAGGGTACAGGACAGCTTACGATATTCAAAATATTGGTGGAATGTAATATGCAATTTGTTTTGATCCCTGCATAAAAGGAGAAATAGAAAGTATAGGAACTTTGTATTGGCCTCAGACAGTCTATGTGGTAGTGTACCAATACCTTGTCATAGGCATAGATGCATTAACACTTTGTCTGTCAGACCACAAGTGTGTCAGGGCCAAGCCTGATAGAAAATAAACCTGGCCAATCCTTCATTACTGAACTGACTGTGTGGTTAAGACAAGATTGATGTAGGCATATCCTGGCTGCAACTTTTTGCTGGCACTGTAATCCTTGAGACTTCAACACTGACAACATATCAATAACACTCTGAGGACAGTGAGGACAGCAGCTAGTATGATAGAAAGTTTTGAATAATCCAAGCTTAATATTACTTTTAAATTTTTGGATAAAAAGCCAACTTTTAAAAAATAAACACTTCCATTACATTCACAAAAAGGGTACAAATCCATGTTGTTGTCTTTCAAGACATTGTTTTATCCATGAATATGAATGAAATAAAAAAAAGAGAACAAATGATTTGAACTAAACATGTTATGAGAAGAACCCTAGGAAGTACAGCTAAATGTCTTTTAAATTAAGTCCTAATTCCCTCTTCCCCTCTTACTGCCCACTGTAGTATAACATAAACTATACAGGTAAATAGCTATACCGGGGTGGGCAAAATATGGCCCATGGGCTGGATTCAGTCTGTGGCTGCCTCTGTGACACTCCACGTGGGGCCATGCTCTGTTTGCTCATGCTGGGGCAGCCTACGCTGGGCCTCCTGCAGTGGCTCCTGCTTTTGATTTTGCCCCTGCTGCACCACACCGCGCTGGGTGAGAAGTTTCAGCTGGGCAGCTCCTACCACAGCGTGCAAAGCTCCAGCTTCAGATCCCAGCTGACTTCTAGTGGAAGGCAGCCGGGATCTGGAGCTGGAGCTCCACAAGCCTGCCAGGAGCAGCACGGCATTGTGCGGCAGGAATAAGAGGAGGAGCTGCTGCTGGAGGCAGAGGGTACAGAGCAGCACCCAGCTGCAGCCACACTGGAACAAGCCACTGGAAGCCGCTCCTGCTCCTGCCGCACCGTGCCATGCCATGCTGCGCCATACTGTTACAAGTCGGCAGGCAAGCAGCTTCAGCTGAGTGACTCCTGTTCTACCACTGGGGCTCCAGCTTCAGCTCCCGACCCCCTTCCTGAGAGCTAGAGCTGAAGCCCCGTGTGCCGGGGCAGGAGCAACAGCAGCTTCCAGTGAGAGCTGTTCCCAGGGTAGCTGCAGCTAGCCAGGTGCTGCTCCATACCCCCACCCCCAGCAGCAGCTCCTGCTTTCACTCCTGCCACACCACACTGCAGCACACCACTCCTGGCAGGTGTGTGGGGATCTGGCTTCAGATCTCAAAACTGAGGGCGGGGGGGGGGGGGGGGGAAAAAGGACAACTGGCTGCAGTCACTGGCAGGAGCATGGCAGGAGCTTCCCCAGTGTGAGTGGGTGGGGCTTGGCCCCATGTGGAGCGCCGCAAGGACAGCATGGACTACCGGTCAGGGCAGCTCTGCTGCATGTGCCCTCACCTCCTCCCTCCCCTCACCCACAGCAGGCTCTCAGCAGGGCCCCAGTAGGGACCTAGCACAAAGGCAGCCCCTGCTCCACACACCCACACCTCCCCCTGACAGCCCAGAGGGCAGGGACATGGGATCCCAGCATTTTTCACCTCTCCTATTCCACTTCTGAACCCTGCTTCCACCATAGGAAGTTTTGGTGAGTTCTTGTGGGGGAAGGTGGGTGGCAGTGCTGACCTGGCTTGCAACAGCTGATCAAAACTTCCTACATGGCCCTCAGGCCCAAATAATTGCTCAACCCTGATTTATACTCATGTACAATCCCATGACACTTCTGCAGAGGTGCCTGTGCGTATACCCATGCATTTGTAGCCACTTCAAAAGGGCCACAGTTGTAATGCTCTAATTGTTAGGAGAGGACAGGCTGGGAAAAATATGAATGTTACAAAACTTCTCCAAATTTAACCCTGCTTCATCCAGTGTTAAAGTTAGAGCAATTTTGCTACGTTCATATAATTCCTGGCTTGTTGGTGAGTAACAGCTGTTGCCCTTCTGAAACAACTCCAAACATACACATGTCCATACCCTAAATCAGTGTTTCTCAACTCGTGGATTGCAACCCAAAAGTGGGTTGCAAAAATATTTGAAAGAGTCACAAGCAAGTCCCCAAGAAATGCAGGAAAGCACAGGTTTCCCTTCACAGGCTGGCAGCATTCCAGCCTGTCGGGGGTTGCTTGGGACGATTGGAGGCAGCAGATGCAAGTGTATCTACTTACACACATACACATATGTGGCTGGCATGCAGTCAGGCAGAGTCATTGGAGCAGCCCCAGCAGCTGGATGCAGGTAAGTGTATGGGGAGTGTGGGGTGGAGGTCTAGGGCTTGGGGACTGTCCGGGTGTTTGGGTGGGTATGTGTGTGGATGTGGAGTGTATTGATCTGTTTGGGGGGGGTGGAGGGGTGAGGGCTGCCTGCCAGCACTGGGGGAAGGTGGCTGGGCACCGAAGCTGCATCAAGGCCATGGGGAGCTGGGGGAAGGCAGCTGCTCCTCCAGTGCAGGAAGGGGGTAGGGGAACTGTGTGGTTGGGCCAGTGCCTGTACTTGCAGGGGCAGGGTGGCCAGGAGATGCTGCTCAGGGGGGCAGGTGGGGCCATGACCAGACTGTGGTGTGGTGTGGAAGCCCCAGCCTAGTGCAGGAGAGTGCCACAGGCTTCTCCCCCACCTCTTCCCTCCAACCTGTGCTGGGGCTAGCCTTGCTCTGCGGCCACTCACATGAGCCAGAGCCACAGCAGCCACTGTGCTCTGGCCTGAGCAGGACAGGCGCAGCTGGAGGCCCAGTCCAGTAGGGCTGGAGGCCAAGGGACTGTGGCTCAGGAGTGAGGGGCACTGGCAGAGCCAGGGGGCTGTGGGTTGGGACTTGCCATCAATCTTTATAAATAGGTCCTAGTGCAGTATAGGTTGAGAACCATTGCCCTAGATCGACCTAAGATTCCAGAAGGTGCTAAACTTTGAGTTTTTTCATGAAAAAAGACCTGAACTAGTGGGGCGTGTCCAGATGAGCCCACACATGCTTCTTGAAACCCTTTGAAGCACTGCAAGAGGCACATGCAGGAATGTTCCCTGTGCTGCAAGTTTGCAACACAGGGGCAAAATTAGAACCCTGGATATCCAGGGGTCAAAAAAACCTGCACAGAAAAAAAGCAGGTCAGGGTTCTCCATAGAGAAGCTCTGGCTGACAGAGCTTCTCTATGGTTAGCCCTTGCCCTGGTGCTGAAGCACGCTGCCTTCCTGTGAGGGCAGGCAGTGTGCCAGCAGCAGGGAGCTGGACCCAGGCTCCACTGCCAGTAAGTAAGGGGTCAGGGGGCTGGAGGAGGGGGGAGGTGACCATGGGGGGGGGCCCTCCCTGGTCCTGCCCACTCCTCCAGCCCCCTGATCCCTTCCCTGCCCGGCCCCCCAGCCACCTTGATCCCTTCCCCATGTGACCCCATCTCCCCCAAACCCCTGAGCCCCCCCAATCCCTTCTCTGCCTGGCCCCATCCTCCACCAGCCCCCTGAGCCCTGCCCCCTCCACCCCAGCATCAGGGGACCCCCCCCTGGGGAGCCCCCCCGCCAAAAAACAACCCTGGCACTTACCAGCAGCTTGAGCTGCCATCGAGTTCACTGAAGCCCTGCCTGCAAGCGGGGTGGGGCAGTGCATGTGAACGCTGCAGGGGAGGTAGCCCCCGTGGGCTCATCGCAGCCCCTGAGGGGGGAGCATAACTCCTGGGCGGGGGCTGCAGCCCCTGTGGGGGACAGCAAAATATATATTCATGTATTCATGAATTCATGAAAGATGTAGTTAGAGTTCACTTTATTATTATAATAGAGACACTGGTAGTCTTCCAAATTGCTTTAACACTGTAGATATATCAATAAAACATTGCCCAACTGATCTGTGTCTCTCTGTCAACTGTCTCTCTTTCTCTTTATAGTGGTCTTTTGTTTTAATTATGGAGGAACATGGATTTGGGAATATTTTACAGAGTGACTTTGGGATTTTTTTTAATCGGGGATTTTTCACTTTTCCAATAGGGAACACCAGAGTTCCTGCTAGGGAGGCCAGTGACAGAACCCTGCCTTTTCAGAGTTGGCACCTTGGATCCAGCTGACTGTGGCTGACCTCCTGGCCAAATGGGGCTAGGAGGACATGCTTTGACAGTTCAGAGCAGGCCACCACACCTGGAACATGTTCCGGGCAATAGCTGCCCAGATGGCCAGGCAGGGGCACACATGGCAGTAGTGCTGCACAAAGTCCAACTCTGCAGCCACAGCCCACTGGCAGCTGGCCCAGAGGGGCAGATGCCGTTGCCTTATCCGGGTCGGGCAGGTGGAAGCAGGTCACAGCCAGGCAGCAGCCCCCGCTGTCAGACCCCTGCAGTGGGTAGAGGGTGCAGGGAACTCTCAGGGCTGCTTCAACAGTGCAGCTGGCACAAGGGGTAGTGTCCCCAGGTACCAGTTGGCTGGGCCCCAGAAGCTCCTGAGTGAGTAGCCCTGAAACTACTTGCCAGGGCAGCTTTTTGTAGTGATGGGGCCAGGACAGGGCAATTTTTTATACTGTGGGGGCTAGGACAGGTTTCTGGCCCCGGGCTCTAGCTCCCTCTGGCTGAAGATCCAGGAGAAGCCAGGCAGGGTTATTTTGCCCCAAGTGGCACAATTTGCTCCACAACAAAGTGCATGTCTGAGCACATATGCTGAGGCATAAAGCCCGAGCTCAAATTTGCACGACTTCTATTTGAGCTGCTGCAAGCGCATGTGCTTGCATGTATGAATGCACCTGTGAGGTCTAACTGTTGTATTATATTCCACTAAGTTTAAAGTATGAAGCTTTTCTTTTTTTATGGTTTTTCTAGTTCACAGATATTTCACACACATTTTAGCATCTAAACTATGAAAAGGAAAGTGTAAGATTTGGGCCTGCCTCACTGTATGAAATTTCTCTTTAACAGTGCTTCACAAGCAAGACTTATGGACCATTTTTCCTTTATTTTTTTTCCTGAGAGAGTTTGTTGGAAACAATGGGTTTATATTAATTCATAAAGATACTGAGATGTAAACATAATGACCTCTCTCTTTTCTTTGCTGAATAGAAACATATTTCTAATTTCTATGTTAGATTATTTTTATATTTCTCTTGAGCAAAAAGTGCAGTGGTCTTCTGAGCAAAAGCTGCAGATATACAAGCCTGTATTAAATTATGAATATCATTGATAGTCCCATTGGTAAAAAAAACACACATTTGTATATTAGCCAATAAACTGCCACACACATTTCTGTAGAGTTTAAACCTTATAAATATTTAAACAAAACAAAACAAAGTAAAGTAATGTTGTGGTCCAATTTTAAGTCATAAAAGCCTGCCAGTATCTAAATACCTATTAATATCCTGAATGAATTGGTACACTGCAGTACCCAATTTTCTGTTTGGTAAATAGAGAAAATGTTTACAATATTTGATTTTTTTGGTTACCATCACTGCTACCATCCTCTGCTGTTATATTCTTCACAAGGGAAGGAATAGTTGACAAATCTCTGCTTCTAGCATATATCATTGATAAAACCTCTTGTTTGACATACAGCAGCAGAAAAGCAGCAATATATAAATGAACTAATACAAAATGTTCATTTTTTTCCCTTGTACCAGGAAAAATCAAAAAACAGATCTGAACTAAACAGTATTAGAAATTCAAGCTAAAATGCCAGATGGCGCATATCTAGGTGATCTTGCAGGTAGTTACTGTCACCTTCTCTAAAGTCTTCTCTTTGAGATAGCAATGCTAATTTACAGGCATAGACAACTAGCAGCTGTCAGGATCAGATAAGAGGAACAAGATCAAAGTCAACACAAAGTGACAGAGGTGTTAATGTCTTTCATTCTTTTCTTTGAAGCCACTGTGCTTGTTGTCTATCATTACCAGAGATCTTTAGTGTGCTTTCCCTTGCAACAACACTCAATGCAAAAAGACCCCAAACAAAACAAAGAATACACAATTAAGCAATCTCTGCCTTAGCATGGAATCTATCCATCTTGCATGGAGACACTGTAATACAGTAACAGTATAGTAACAGGGCAATTTGGCCCTTTAAGAGAGAACAGTCAGCCCTGTTGAGAAAGCCAAGATGTTAAGATAATGAGAGTGTCCCAAGAGGAGAGCAAAAGAGCAGCAAAACTGTGAGCAAACAGTTGTAAGCCCAAAGAAACTGTCAGCTGAATAAACGTGCTACCAAGGGGGCCATATTACTATGCTGGAATTGAGAAGAATTGAAAGGGCTACCATCCTAGGGTGCAGCACAGGGCAGAAGGGATTTGTTTTACTTTGTTCATTTCTTTTCTGGTCAAAGACTGTGTGTTTTAGTTGCAGGAGTGGCTTAGGAGCTCCTCAGGGAGCAGAATCGGCCTGCAGAAGCACACAAGTTAGTCAACCTGCATATAAAAAGAGGCTAGTGCCTACCTGAGTGATCATTTTTAGAAGTTCAAACATTACTGTAAACATTTTCCAACACTGTATCTGTATCGTATATGCATTGTGCTGGTTCCATGAAGGAATGCTAAGGAATTGTCTGATGGTAGTAGAATTCATATTGTACATAACTTTCTGCATATCTTGCCTCCTCCTAGAAATGCTAATAGGGTTTAAGAACCATTGTGTTGCCCTGCGCCACCATTGTAAATAACTGTCTCCCTTCTCCAAATAATCCTAACCCATCTCCAGACATTTCTGAGCCTCCCCAAAATAAACTGTTTCAGTGAAGAAGAAATAGAGGCTTGTGTCCAGTGCTATATCTCAAATATATACCATGCATGTGTCTGTCAAGACCCAGGTTGCCAACCCAAAACAATTTTTTTAACTAACAAGTTGCGAACTTATTAATGATGACCTTTTTTTATTCACATGTTCTTACTGACATACATTTTATATAATGTGAATGTAACTCTTCTGCCAGATCCTGGATAAGTAAAAAGCCTTGCAGACTATCGGTAATTTTTTTCCTTGGGTTAGCAACCCTGCTTGACTGCAGCATTGGTTTTAAACTGTGTTGCCCACACTTCAGGGATCTCCTATATTCCCAAACCACGATGAACCCCCAAAACTAACCCCTGCTAGTCATACCCTCCCCACCTCATCCTAGCACAGACTCCCAAAGAAGGACAGACTGCCATTCTGTGACCCATTATTGTCCAGGCAGAAAGTGCAGCACCCTGCACTCCTGTTCAGACACCAGGTAGTGCTGCTCACTGTATGTTTTTCAATGCTTGCCTCTGACAGTGGATCTTCAATCAAGCTCCAGGTGCTTAGGTTTTTTTCCAGATCGCCTGTCCGTAAATGTATGGACAGTTGGCAATTCTAGTCAACACTCATCTGGTTTGGATGAACATTATGTACTACTGCCAGTTTCACCTAGAGATTACATTGCACCCATTCACCTAACCGTTGTTTAGGAGTTTGCACACACAATCCTTTATGTTTTTGTTACAATGGGAAAATTTCCAGAAAACACATTTTGTCATTTGTTTCATTCAATAGTGATTGCTACTTCAGCCCTCAAAGAAAGGAAATTGCTCTCTGTTGCAAATTGCTCATAAGAAGCATTGGCCTAAGAATGCATATATAGAGGTGAAGAACTTTGGAGCCCAGGGATTCCTGTTAAATTTACAGTAGAGAAAAACAGGCTAGTGCCCACCTGAGTGATCATTTTTAGGAGTTCAAATTACATGTATGGGAAGGGAAATTCCCATCAAGTTCATTATCACTACAGGGGCCTAAGGCTTACTCTTCTTCCTACTCTCTTCTTTCATACTAGTTTTCAGTGTCACAGAATGAGATGTGAATGAGCAACTGATTGAAAAAAAATATCTTTCAGAAGCTATTAAGTGGTTCACTGTCAAACTGAGAGGGCATCTTAAGTGTGGCTCCAGAAGGATCTGTGTTATTTAGTATTTCCATTACCAAGCTACTGATGAAACAGAGAGTACACTTATAAAATATGCAGATGATACGCAGCTGGGAGGGGTTTCAAGCATTTTTGGAGGCCAGGCTCAAAATGCTCTTGACATACGGAGGAGATGGTCTTAAACCAAGTAGATGAAATTCAACCAGGTGCAAAGAATGCCTGATCATGGCTAAGAGAACACTGCTGTATCTTGTCTACATTGCCAGCTGTAATTCACCAGCCATAGTAACACCAGCAGAAACAGACAAGGTTGGTTTTTCTCTACCTCCGTGTTGTGTTATGAGACTTGCTGACAAAAAACACCTGAGCCCTGTCTACACTACAGTTTCCATCCTTCCTATCAGCCTCAGATCTGCACAGGTGGGGAATTACAGGTACAAAATTTGCTAGCATAGATGCAGGACTTGTGCTTACTCAATAGCAGATGGACCTTCACAGTTCCTCAAGAATGTAATATGGTGATTTAAAACAGCAATATTGAGTGTACAGACATAACACCATTTTTCTCTTTTGGGAGGCCTGTATTATAGTTGTTGGGCAACTAGGCTGTCACTTTCACATAGGCTTTTCTCAAAGTGCTAGAGTCAGGGTTAATACCCATCTAAGCTGTGGTTGCTTACTGGCATGGTCACTTAGCAGGAATATTTTTGAAGCATTTGAAGCTAATTAACATGGCTTTCTATGGATTTGTGAGTGTTGCTATATTTGTCATACTGGTGCATGCAAATCTATCATGTGCAACTTGACCTGAAACACGCTACGTAAATCCACCAAACTGGTAGGAAAATTGTTAGGATAAACTTGTGTCCCACTATATATGCTAGATGCTGGAATATCTCATTAACTATACTTTGGTTTTATAATACAGTCTGTTCCATCAGACTCCTCAAAGATACCCAAATTGCATCTTCAGAATGACAAAAGCTTGCTCTCCTAGAGATCTTATTGGCCTGTTGAAGTTTGCTTTTATAGGAATCTGAGGATGAACTACTTACAGGAGTCATGAGCTAGCTGCAGCTGAGAAAGGATAAAGATTTATCCTAGTTATCTTGGCAATCCTGGGCACCTGTAGATGGCCTATGACAGGGCCACCACAACAGTGAAGGTCTTGACAATATAGCCAGTCAGTATGTTTTTGGAATAGGTTGATCTCATTTTCTTGTAGGCTTTAAGCAGTCAGGGTGAGTCTAGAGGTATTGTGTTCTGGCATAAAAGGGATGTATGCTCTGCTCCTGGTGGTTAAGCATACCTGCTTTAGCCTCATCAACCTTAGCTGATGACCAGTCTACAAAGTGTGGCCGAATTACCAATGGAAGACTCTTTAAAGATGGCCAACCCCAAAGTCTCTTAATTTATACCATCTTGAACTAGAACTAGTTTGTAAACATTCAGACAACTCTGAGTACATACAGGCAATTCTGAAAATAGATACCCACAATCTATCTCTATGAATACCCCTGGAACTGGGACCACTAATACATACATGTGCTCTGATGCAGAAGTCTCTGTACATCCCTAGGCACCACCTTTAAAAATCCAGTTCATGCTCACCTCCCAGTTGCACATACAATCAGATGCCCAAATGGGGTTTTCATATATACAAGTTCCTGACCTGTAGTCCATAAATCCTTATTGCGCAATCTTGCACTCCCATATATACCCCATTATAGGGAGACTTTCTGATGCCCTAACCCTTTTAACAGGAATTTGCAGGGAAAATTAAAGAGTATTTAGCATATACTTTAATCTTGTCTACTTCTGGATTATTGCATTCAATCATGACCTTTTGCAAGCAGAATAATTATGTAGTTAATAGTTGACTTAATAATGCATCAAACCAATATAATCATAATAGTTTGGTAAAAAGGGAAGGCAGAGACCATTTCTAATAGTATCGTGTATCTGTTTGAAAGTGAGTAAAAATTCCTGACTTGAAGATTTTAAATTAAATATCATTTATAGACGATTGCCTTTATTATCTAATTCCTATGAAGAACTTTATTCTGCTTGACAGAGATAACAGGAGAAACATTGTTCATTCAATTTATAAACACTAAAATGGAAAATAATTTAATTTTGGTCACACTCTCAGATATTATCAAAGTAGGGCATAGAAACACCTCACTTTCCTCAGTTATGATGCAACTCTATTTTCTGAGCATCTAATGGTTCATACATAAGCTCATTAAACAAAAGATCTTATAGACAGTTTGAATACAAGTGAGTTGTATACAAGTCAAGCTACTGCTCTTTCACAATTACAACAAAATCTTCTCTCAATGGCAAAGGGCAAATAAAATCCACCTGGTTCTTAAACATCTTCAGTTCATACTATATAACACTGATTCTCAGGGTGCTGGGGCATTCTGGGGTACTAAAAGATCTTTTGAAGGGTGCTGTGATGAGATAAGCAGCTGCGAAGAGATAAGGGCAGGCTCAGTCTCGTCTCTGCTTGGCTGCTGCTCCACTCCCCTGCAAAGAGGGAAGCACTAAAATAAGTAAATTCGTTTTTAAAATGGAGTGCTTCTCAGTTCACAAAAGCCATGGAGGGCTGTCTTGAGTCAAAGAAGAGGTGCCTCAAAGCTAAAAAGGTTGAGAACCACTGCTATAGAGAACAGGTGGGATACACAGCACTTTGCTGGGTCAGGTTGTTACTGATAATCTTTGCGTTATTATGATGGCACTCAAATATTTGAGGGAAGTGGACTAATAGGAGCATAAAATACAATCCTTTATGGCCGATTTAAGTGCAACTTCCAGTGTGAGGGAGTGGATTTTTAAAGGTTCTACATAGACATACTCTGACTCATAAGCCACTTAGGGTACATATCCACTGCAAAGCGAACATGGATGATTTGACACCCAGGTTTGAATGATCAGAACATAACAGTTTATACTGGGTGTGGGCAAGGTAATCCCAGTTCACAAGCTCCACACACTGTTTCTCAAAATCTGGAACACTGAACAAATCCCCACTGACCTAAAGAATGCCAGTATTGTCACAATTTTTAAAAAGGGAGACAAGTTTGGAAACTGGATAAGTCTGGAAACTATTGAAGTATTGTCCTTGTCTCCATTGCTGAGATCCTTGCTTGAATTCTGCTGAATTAACTGCTCCCTTTTGCTGAGTAAATCCTTCCTGAGTTTCAGTGCAGCTTCAGACCATTGAGAGGCACCATGGACATGATTTTTGCAGCCCAGCAGATCCAGGAAAAATGTCAAGATCAACACCAGGAACTGTATATGACCTTTACTGATTTGACCAAAGCCTTCAACTCTGTTAACTGTGAGGCTCTATGGAAGATTTTATCAAAGTTTGGCTGCCTAGGAAAATATATCACCATGCTAAGACACCTCCATGGCCAGTTGACTGCCTCCATCCTATGCAGTGGCTCCACCACAGAGCCCTTTGCCAGCCTGCTCCAGGCCAAATCAACCCCCTGGCAAAGATCCTCATTGACAGACAGGAGCTGGAGAATGTTGAGCACTTTACATACCTCAGCAGCCATCTCTCAAAGACAGCCAACGTTGATGAGAAGATTCAGTCAGGATCCAGTGTGGCAGCTCTGTCTTCAGAAGACTGAATAATCATGTGTTCAATGATCACAACATCAGGACTCAAACAAAGCTCCTATTATATAAAGCTGTGGTAAAACCAACTCTATGACTGTGGAGCTTGGGTGACCTACTGGGAGCACCTGAAAAGCCTGGAATCCCATCACCAGTGCTGCCTCCGGAAGATCCTTGGCATAAAGTAGGAGGATCATCGCACAAATAAATACCAGTGACTTCACTGATGCTAATGCGACCAATATGGAAGCATTGACTATTCAGTTGAAGTTGCAATCGACAGGGTATTGTGTGCGTATGTCTGAAGTATGTATACCAAAACAATTGCTATACTCCCAACTCAAGGACACCCTCAAGGTGAACATTAAGAAGTGTACCATTGACACCTCAAATTGGGAAAAATTAGCCCATGACACCTTCTGAGAGAAGCCACATCTTACTTTGAGGAACATCATCTCACTCTGGAGGCAGAAAAATAACAGAAATGGAAGGAAAAGAAACAAGACCAGGAAGCCTGTGGTCCAATCCTTCCTTTAACCATTACCTGTGGCACTTGCCAGAGAGTCTGTGGCTCTAGGATCAGCCTTCTTAGTGATTGTGACAGGGGTCACACTCAGGGCCAGGTCTCACATCGGCTCCCCCAACTGGCTACATAGGTCAGTCCACCCAGTCTCTCCTGCCATGACTTACTGTTTCTTAACCTGGTGTAAAATGCAGGAGGCTGCCCATTTAAGACCTTGATGCCTAGTCACTTACACACAGCTCCAACCTCACCTTACCATGTCCCATGCCTTGCAAATGGCATCCAGTTTATTATTGCATCCCAGCTTCAGGCTGAGCCAAACTCAGTCCACTGTTGGGCCTTTCGCACACTGTCCCTTTCAGGGCCACATTCATACCACTCCCCTCTCACTGGGGCCTCTTCAACTTTGCCCTGTCTCACAGGACCTCTTGTATGCTACCCCTCACCGGGCCACTCTCAACCTGCCCTGGTCCATAAAGCAACCCCCTTGGACCATCAGGCTTGACTACTCTCATGCTGGCACTGCACACACAGCCCTTCATATCATTCGTGCTCCCCTACTCTACGTGGCATAGTCCTTGTGCCTGCCACTGAGCTGATTCTGCCCCTAGCCCCTCACTGGGTGACTTTCCACTTTCACATACTCATGGGGGTTGGCCCATGTGCTGTCCTCCGGGCAGTCCTTCATCCCTACTCAATCCACCCCCAATGCAGCCCTTCAGACTGGCCTGCAGTCCTACTCTACACTTTGCTTATGCACAATCCTTCAGGTCATAACAATGACCCCTACTGTGTGTGGCCCCTGCTCTGGAGCCACTCTCCTGCCCTCTCTCCAGGCCATATTACTGCCCCCTCACTGGGGCCTCTAGGGTCTTACACCCCTGTGGGGCTCAGGTGTCTGAAGATGTGCCTGGCTTTAAGTTTGGGTGACCCACCAGGATATGGGGGCTGGGGTTTTTAAGGCACCCCTCCTTGCCTTTCACTGGGGAGGCAACTGGCCTAGCATTTCTGGGGAGCTCCCCTACCCTGGGCAACCCCACCACGCCATCCTTCCCCGGCAGGGTGCATTTTTTCAGTCATACCCAGGACCAGAAGTCTCCTGCCACCCCCAGAGCTGCTGTCTTTACCTCCAAGATGATGAAAGCAGCAGCTCAGCCAGGTGATCTTTCTCTGGCTGCCAGCAGCAGACTGCTGCCTCTGATCTGTGGGCCTAGATCTAAAATGCCTGCCTCATCAGGGCTGCCGCACATCTGCCAGCTGCTTGCTCCCAGCTTTAAAGTGGCAGGCACCCAAAAGTGCTCTGCCACAGCAATCAACAGACTCATCTATAACCCTTTACTTGACCTCTAGGAGTGATCATCCGTGACCATGAAGGATTGCTGCAGCCACTGCCAGCTGGCTGATGCCCTTCTCCTTCATGCATGTCACTAGGGGCCATATTAAGTGGTTCTTTTGTGGTAAAAAAAGAAGAGATGCTCCATGATTTTCTTCCCCCTGTAAATTAAGGGAAAACTCCCTCATCAGTTGAAAGTAATTGTTGCTTTTCTATTTATCAGCTTAAGGTATCTGACTGTTCTTAATTCCTTTTTTTAGTTATCATTACTGTTGCAGTCTTTTTTCACACTGTTTTCCTGTCATCCGTGTTGGAAAATGCCTTCCCTTTAGATAAATATGCAAACTGCATTTTTACATAGATTTCTTAGCAGGAACGAGTAACTAATGTCCTTACATTTGGTACTTGGAATTGACATTTCACATCCATAATTTCACTTCAATTTTTAACGAATTTTGAGACGTCCAGCCACCTCTGCAATATCCATTTAAATGGATGCTATCTCTGGATGAAATGAAGGTGCACACAAACTGGCACAGAAGTAATAATTTACTGTGCTCTAGCAGTTTAATAAATGCAAAATGCAGTGAAACAGCTTTGAAAAAGTTGGTCTGTTTTTGTTTTTTTTTTAATTATTCTCCACTTTGGGCTGCTAGATCAGCTCACAGCATCAAGATTTATTAAAATTGTATTAATTTAAGGGAAGAACAATGTATGCATCACCTATTGCTAAGTTGTTATTTTAGATTACAAACCTACATTCATATTTATGCAGCCAAATTACTGGCCCAATTTTTTAAATTGGTCCCACCATCTCCCATTGACCTCAACAACAGCATGTCTTATTGCCAAGCAGCATGCGGCAATTCATATTTTTCCTTCTGTTTTACAACTTGATACTTCATGTCAGAGGGTATGAATAGATGTACTAATAAAACATTTTAGGTTCCACCTTTATTCGGAGTGCATCAACTGTGTACAAATATGAAGGTTCTCTCCTTGGTAAAGTGTCCCAAAATGTGGCAGAGCTGATGCTGTTGAACTGCTCCATATCTAGAAAGCTGCTAAGCAGAGATCCCAGGATCCCTTTTAGCCACTATTCCCCAGAGGCTTCCAAGGACAGCCAGGTAGAAATGACAGAAGCTTATGGGCATCTGATTCCCAAGGCTTCTGCTCTGGGTTTTCTATCATTCCAGAGCTGTCCAGCTGTAAATTTATCATATAGTGTGAGCAGAGAATGATCAGGGACCATGGCTCTGCACCACCCCACCCAGCCCTGTGTGCTGGGATCAGGGCCTGCACTGCCCTGCATGTTCCATCTGGTACACAGGGCCAGCTCCCCATGGATCCATAAATTTGGCAACAGGGGAGTCCACTGCTCTCCCGTGACAAATATTCAAACCTGTGGGGAGACCCATGGTCTGGATGACACTGTGCTAGGGGCCAGATCTGGACTACAGGCTGCAGGCTGAGTACCCCTGCTCTATAAGATACTATATTCTATATGATCAGGTCAAGAAACCATATTCACATATTATTTCAAAGTAGCTGCAATGCTTTCACACTGCCAGTGTATCCAGACATTCCACTCTGGTTGCTATCCATGGAAATCTGCCTACATTACTTTTAACAGAAGTACTTTGCTTTTCCTTTCCCTTTTTTATTTATGGAAAATGATCCAGCCATTAGATATAGTTAACTGCACTTTGTGAGATAACTGGCACAGAGCTGCATTGCCTTGAGAACACTTTTGGAGAAACTCTGTCAGGAGAAAATTCATTCTTAAAACTTGTGCACCATCTGTTAGAATGGAGCAACTTGGTCCTCTTCATACATGGGTTATGTCCTACAGGCTTAGTTTTGGTGGGGGGTGGGGAAAGCTTTAATTTCTTCCCCCATGCCATTTCTGTCCACTTTCTCAGAAGGGTAACACACTGCAAGCAGACCATGTTCACATTAATACATCTTAAATTTGACAGTGATTAAGCTACCAGTGCTCAATTCACTATAGTCTCATGTATACATTTGGTGTTATTGTTAAAACCTCAGTTCCTGGGATCATGCTTTTATCTCAAAACCTCTGCTTCTCTTTAAAAGAACTAAAACACCCAAGCCCATTCCATTGTTCACTCTCATGTTTCCTTTGCTAGCACACATCCTAATGATTTCAACACTAGGAGACAAATGAAAAGAACCCTACATTTAGTATTTTTAAGATCTTGTGGTTTTGCGAGTCCTAATGCATACTATTTTAATAGTTGCAGTTGGAGATACTACAGAATACAGTAAACGGAGTCTCCAGATCCTGGACCTATCTTTGCAGACCAGAATGTCACCTCTCAAGATGGTCTCAACACAAGACAGTCACTCTACACAAAGGGACTGCTAGTGTAATTGTTACTTGTACATGATGCATATGGCTGGGAAAAGCTTGTCACCATTACTATTTTTATGGGGGGCCAGGCCAAGCTCAGTCTGGCCAATGGAAAATAGTCCATCTCTCTTTTAAGTGATTGATTTTGAACAGCCTAAAGGAATTACAACACTGAGTAAGAGGAAAAAGGGGGGGAAAAAAAAAAATCAGAAAGCAACATGTGACACTCTACAATTAATAAGGGGAAAAAGTATTTTTGATGTGAAATAGGATCATCTTAAAGCTCAAGAGCCTCCAGCATTTTTGTCAAAGTACATAATCAGATGTATTGTTCATAGCAATGTGCACTTCTCAGAAATATTATTTTTATATCCTTTAGTGGTCTTTGAATACCAGGATGTGCAGAGCTGCTACAGCTGACATTTGCAGTAAGATTTCAATGCCATTTATCTGTCTCTAGGAAAAAAAGAAAAACAAAGAAATGAAGCAAATAAGACATGGGAAAGAGAGATTGAAAAGTCTGAGAGCCTAAGCGGTTTGTCAGAAAAACCTAGTGAATATTAACTCTCCAGTGCAATATCCAAAGGTCTTCCAGTACTAGTTATTTTTCATCAGCATGATCATTAAAACTGTTTTGTTATGTATTTTTAAGAAAGAAGACTAGGTATGTACAACAGGATTATAAATTATGAGGGAAATGAAGTTTAGTAGACTGTTAATAAGATATTAAGCCTTTCATCCTAAGATCATCAACTCTAACCTGCCCAAACTGATAGCCAGCCACATGGTTTTATCACTTGCTTGTAACTGGTTGTTGTTCTCAATCCAGTTGTAGTGGGCAGGTGTCTATATCACAGATACCACTATTACAACTCATACTCAGTGGCTAGAAAGTGGTATTTAGAGGTTTGCTTTTGGGAATTGGCTTATAGGTAAAGTAGATATGCATTAGAACAATGGTCCAGGGCAATAGCAAAGGTTGACTGATTTCTAAAAGCCTGTTTGTGACGAAGTTTCCTTCAAGGCCCACTGTGCCTGACAGGCAAGCAGACACACAGGCTGGGAAATTGAAGACATGTATGACACTATTCCGTAACATGAATAGTATATACCGAAGTAGAGATAAGGGTCTATACAGGTCACAGTGCCAAACTGCAGAGCCCGTGGGATTTCTGGTTTTGGTAGATGGAACAAATTAGGAGGACTGGTAAAAGCCCAGATTAGGAGTGTGCATGTGATGGGTTTGTGAAACAAAGGAATATGCTGTCAGGACAGAACATGGACAGTATGAAAACCACAGAGAAACCAATCAACAATGCCCAGAGATGAAGAGTCAGAGGAGGAGAAAGAATACAAAAGGAGGGATTTCAGAACAGAAAAGGGTCCCCAAGAGGGGAACCTGAGGCTACTATGGACAGAAGACACACCACCAGCCCGTCTCATCCCCACTGGTGGAGAGGTGGGGCTTGGCCTTTGACCTCTGGGCTGCAGACATCTGACATTCAAGAGAGAACCTCAGAGTGAAGCTCACATACTGGCCAGACATACCTTGATTCTGTGAACCCTGGTATTGGTAGTGTTAGGGTAACAATATGGATTATGGGGAGCACTGGATTTGCTGCTGAATACAAAGGCTTTTTTCTGTGTCTCAGCAGAGCTGCTAGTCACAAAGCAGAATAATGTATTAAAAATAACTTTGCAAATGCTTAGGCAAGCAGTTTTCTAAACAAAGTTGTAGTGTTAGAGCCCACTGTGTAAGAAGAACAAGATGCAGCCCACCAGCTATCATCAGGAAATAAAGCAGAAGCAAGACCTTGGAGATGGTACTGAAGTCAGCAAGAACCAGAAAGAACCAGTGATTGATAGAGAGTACCAGAGTTCATGGCCGTACACATGCACTCTTAGCAGAGCGGCATGTAAATGAATGAAATGCATAGGCAATTCCATGCTAATTAAGTAAACAGTAAACTGAGGAAAAGCTTGAGATGGGAGGAGAAATGGGTGGAACAGGAGGAGGGACAAAGGTGGAATGAATGTTAATTAACCTGAACTAAAGTATATAAATGTGAAAAAAACTATTGTTTGTGGCTGCTCCCCGTGTTCATAGACTAGGTTTCTGTAAGGGAGCATGCCCAAAGCTGTCTCCATTCTAAATAAAGCTATTGTGAGCAATGTGTGCTAGTGTTTGCTCCCTGCTTGCTCTGGCTAATGAGTAACAGGATCCATGGGCAATTAGATCGTCGTGTCCCTAGTCACTGGGTGCCGCATGGAGTCAAAGTCTAACAGGTAGATATAGAATTGTTTGCATTATTCTTATCTGCTATCACTGTGTATCAATAAAATTCACCTATTATTAAATGGAGAGGTTGTGGTTGGTCTGAGGGTTTGCGTCTGCCTGTAACAGAGTATCTGAATCATAAATCCAGTGCCAACAACACTGACTGGCTGCTTGTGGATAGGCTCTGCAGAAGGCTTCACAACTGAATGGCTACAAAGATTATCTTTTAGAGATAGTTCCTGAAAGTCTCAGTAAGCGCATGGATGAAGTCCAGGGGTGGAGCAGCAGGATGCGCTATTAGGCTGCACGCCATTCCTCATGTGAAAGCAGACACTTGCTCTGCTCCAGTAACAGTGACTTTTGGTTCTGGCCCCAATCCAAACAATAAAACCCACTAGGGAAATACAATTTAAGGCTCCTGTATCTAGGAAAACAATCCATTAAAATCACTGCCAGTTTGGTGCTGTCAATCTGCAAGCTCCAAGATTTTTATCTGCAATGTGATATTAGGTACCAAAGCTTCTGCTACTGCATATGCTGAGAGGTTGCTCTGTTGGCTGGGCTAAGCATTTTAGCACCTGTTTCATGCCTAAATCTTACTGGGATTCACAGATTGGTGTCTTTGCATCCAAGTCCATTCTGGGGCCTAAACTGGGAGGCATGACACACTCATGTCTGCCAGACAACAGCAGAAACCAGTTCAACACAGTGTAAAGCTGTTTTAATTTAAAGAATAAAAATGAAGCTGTGTAGAAAGGAAGGCAACATTTGTTGGGTTAGAGAGATAGTGAACAAGGAACATGGCTTCATAGCTATGGGATGAGGATGCTCCCTCAGGACACAGAAGAGAGGTGTGCCCTTTCTGAGTGTTCCTTAGCTCAGTAGTGCTCAACCTCTGGCCTGTGAGTCAGATCTAGCGTGGGTCATCTAGTCCCAGGGGGCTTCCCACAGGTCCAGAAATTTGGTAGCAGAGGAGCAGTGGTAATTAACCCCACTCCCCTGCTACCAACTTTCCAAGCCCTGTGGCCAGATGATTTAGGCCCTGTGCACCACATTGGGCCAGTGCATGGGTGCAGGGTCCCATCCAGTGTGTATGGTTGGGCTGGAGCTGGGACCAGATCTAGTGTGGAGGTTAAGGCATGATCTGGTGCATGAGGCTGCAGCCATGTGCCAGATCATGACCACACACTGATTCCATGTTGGATCGGGCCTGTGCACCAATCCAGTGCACCAGATGCAGCCTGTGGTCTGACTCCACACCACTTACCCAACCCACAGCCCAGAAAAGCTGGGCACCATTGCCTTAGCTCATCCAATCCCCTTGTTCCAGTGGTCACTGGGGATAACCTGGAGTAGCATTACAAGCACACTTCTAGGTTGGAATACTTTTGCATGAGGAGATAAACAGGCTGTGCTTGGGGCCAGCTCTGCTGGAGCAGGCCACTGACATGGGGTAAATATGTCCTTAGGCCACATCCAGATGTGCATGAACATTTGGTTTCCTGGGGACAACTAGAAGTGGTGCACCTTGTGCCACTGCTAGCTGTCCTGGGGGAATGCCCATGCCACACGTGATCTGGCATGTAGCAAGTTGCCTCAGGTAGCACAGGGAATGCTAGGGCCAGCACTGTGCTGGCCCCAGCAGCCTTACCTGGGGCCCTCCTGGGGCTGCAGCCGTGTTGCTCCTGCTGTGCGCAGTCTGGCTAGCAGTGGAGTGGTGCTTCAGCTGGCCAGGCTCTGGTTTTAGGTAGTGCATGTTGTCACTGTGTGCACAACTTTGCTTTTTTGGGGGGAGTTTTTTTCTGCTCCCTAGTAACCCAGGGGTAAACCCCTCCCCCCAAAAAACAAAAACCCCTCCACACTGCTCCCCTGCAGTGTAGAGAACAACTGAATGCACGGTAGTGCTGAAGACATGCCTGAGGTGACACATACTGCATTGCCATGCTAATCTGGATGTAGCCTATGTGTCTAAATACAGAAGGAGACTTCAGTCTCATATAGGCCTAAGTAGGACACACAGGAGAATACCTACCTGCTTTCTGGTCAGACAGGTTCTCCTACATTCTGGGTTGGCTGGCTTAGGCAACCCACCATTCAGTTTACTCACTGCTGTAAATCCTACAGTTTGCACCTACCTCTCTCTCTCTCTGAGGGGATTTCACATACCCGAGTTAAGTGCCTCAGTTCCCTATTCATGAGTCAGACACTTAAAGGTTTGAGATGGCGATACTCTTCGTGGATCTTAGCCTAAAAGTCTAAACCGGGGAGGCCAACCTGCAGTATGCACATGGGCAGTCTCTGTGCGGCATGCAGCAGATCAGAAAAGGGACAGGCAGAACAGCCACAGATAGGGCAGGGGGAATAAGGCAGACCAGCAGACTGGGTAGGGGAATAGGAGTGGAGTGGCACTTGGGGTGGGTAAAGGGCTAGTTAGTGGCATGCTTGCCAAAGCCCCCACTGATCTAAGCCATGTAGTAAGTGAATGTCATGCTACAGGTTGTTTTCATCCCCAAATAGCCAGTACTGGAAAGCAGAAAGTTGACTTAAAATATGGCATATGACTGAGGCCTCTATATGATCAGCTTTGTACTTTTTTACTGGTCCAGAGGATGGAAAAAGCTCTACCTTCATACAAGCTGGTGAATTTCAGTACAAACCCATAACCAAGTGTAACTTCTGCTGGGCACCAGTCAGCAGCAAAAATGGCTGGATTCAGTTTTGGGGTATTAAATATATTACACCTTGGCTCAAGCCCCGACCCAGACCACCTGGGAAACACTAAGGCTGTCTAATAAAATCAACAATCCTTCCCTCACAAGCAGTGTAAACACAAAATCCAAAACTATTATACAGAATAAAGAAAAAGAAGTAAATATTAACTATAATTTAAAGATACTATAAACTATAAAACCAGGTCTATAGATGGCACCCTCTTGGGAAGCCTTTACCCATACCCAGACAGTCTGGAACTTGGGGCTCCCCAGTGGGTAGTTCTGGGGGCCTGTACCCCTATACCCACCCTTCAGCAATGGGCTGGAGAAGGAGGCCCACACCAGAGTCCTAGGAGCTGCTCTACGGGTCCATTGTGCCACAGGGAGCTGCTAGAGAGTGTAGGCCTTTCTGCATTGCAAAGGGCCCCTGTGAAGCTGTAGTGCTGATTTCTACTTCCATGTGGTGGCTTTGTGGGGTTAACTGCAGTTTTTGTCAACATATCACACCCCAAACTTTCTAGTCCAAATCCCAGCTCTTCTGTGGCAGGAAACTGCAAGAGAACTCAAAGAAAAGCCAGCCAAACAGCAAAAAAGCCTGAACATGCAACTACCGCCAACCACTCTGCTTGGTCAGCACACAGAGCTACAAAAGCAACAAAATGTGCCAGGCCCCAAGCCAGGCCCAGACATGCAGCAAATGTACAGTGGGGCTCAGCAATACAGCTGTGCTGAGACACAACAGCTGTAAAACAATAAAAGGGCGGACTCAGGCCTGTCCTGCACCAGGGCCTGAACATACGACAAGAGAGCACCAGGCCTACTTGGCTGCAGCCTGGATGTTTAGTTTCAGCTACACTGCTATGCTGAAACCTAACAGCTATGAAACAACAAAAGCGGGGGCCAGGCTTGGGCCGGAACTACATCTAGTGCCCAACCACACCGCTTGGTTGGGGCATAAACTACAAAAGGGACAAAAGGGAGTGCCAGGCCTATTTCACTGGGCCTGGACTGGACGGCAAAAAGCTGGCCAGGCCTATACAGCACCAAGGTCTAGATAAATAACAAGAAGTGCCAGGGCTTCCCTGGCCTAAATCTGCCAGCCAAACATATAGCTGAGGTTCAGCCCTACATAGGTGGGCTGAAATGCAACAGCTGTGAAACAGCAAAAAAGCCCTAGGCTTATAGCTCCAGCCTGGACATCCAATCTCAGCTATACCACTGTGCTGAGACACTACAATCCCCAATGCAGGGGGTCAGTAGCTTCCAAAATCCTGTTCCTGGTCAGTCTGCACTAGAGAATAATACACTCATGGTATCACCCCACTCAAGGCCTACATGATCAAAACAACCAGCAAGACATGCAGCTGGGGCTTGGCGACACAGCGATGCTGAACCCAAAAGAAGTTGCAACAGCAACACAAATATGCCAGGCTCTCAGCCCTGGCCTAGAGCATGCCAGCAAAATGCCAGGCTCCAACCTTGGCTAGTTTGCTACAGGGATTGATATGACTCCATGGCATCATCCCACTCAAAACCCAGAAAAAACAAAAGAGGAAAAAAGAGGATGAGAACAGGGGTCTCAAGCCCTGAGACAGACTTTTTCTTCCTGTACCTGAGGCCTCCCCATCACATAGCTTTTGCTTGCCTTTCCAGTGAAGCGGGGGAAGAGACATCCCCCCCATGAGGAACAAGCTTTCTGATTCCCAATTTAGCTGTGCAGCTCTCAGAAGCCCCAGGAAGGAAGGAAGGAAGGAAGGAAAAAAATAAATAAATAAAAAAGAGCCCAACCCAGGCCAGGTGGCCTGAACCTTAAATCACTTTCTGATATCATCACCTGGTCCCAATCAGAAGCAGCAGCATTTAAACACTGCTAATACTGACCAACCAATTTAAAGGTAGTCAGCACTCCTAGTGAAGTGACCAGAGCCACCAAACTGGTTCCCTGGGTCCCTTGGAGGGATTCTTAAGTCAATGGTTTAGACATAAGGAGGGGGAGAGAAGGTGGTTCTCTTTCAGTCCTAGAGGAGGTACAATATACAGCACAAACAACAGACACAGCAACATGAAACCAGAACATGCTTAACCACACACAACCCCAAGCAGGTGTGGGTGTTGCACAAGGTTAGAATCAGTAGCATATCTAGGCAAGGGCAAGGAGGGCACCAGCCCCATGCACCAGTCTCAAGTGGGTGTAAGATTGTCAGTTGGATGCCAGCCTGACTGCAAAATCTATTTGTACTATCTCTGTTTACATTCAATGAGATGCAAAACCTATTTGTACCAGTTTGCCAATAGGACTGGATGTAAATGAATGTACCCAGATGTGACAAAAGAATTCCTGATATGAAGGTAACAAATTTATTTTTCTAAAATTGATCTGTGTTATGTAGACCCCAGATAATAAAATAGATGTGCATATTCCCTTGATTTTAACATTCAAAGAGGTGCTACTAAGCCCATGTCAGTCTGATATTTTTGACCACTGGCATGTCCTACCAGCTGTATGTAATAGAAGCGACAAGACATGGCAAGTTCATCTAAATGCATGACAGCATGTTTACCAAGTCAGACTCCTGCTAAGAACTACTCATAGCTGGTGTGGCAAGGGAATTCCCTTTAGCAACAGTTATGAACAGTGGAGGAAAAACGGTTTTCCCCAAAGCTACAAAAAGTAATATTTGCCCACTGATATTGTTTAAGGCATTGTTACACATTAATTTTAGGTGGCTTCTGAAGCTCTTAACCCCTCGGTTCTCCACACACGCCTGTGGGCAAGGTTACAGGGCACAGATGGGTCCAGTAATGGGTTTGGGGTGGGGGGAAACATGAAAGCTCCCCATGAACTGAGGCTTCCTTCCCAGGGCAGGGGCAGTAATTCCTCAAAAAGCACCTTCTTTCACCACCCCCAAATCCAAGCCATCAGGGAAGCATGACAAGCGCATCCCAATCCCAAATCCTTATTTATTAAAACATGAAACCGTCTTTAATTTACTTCCTCTTTCTTTGTTTTTAATGTTTTCTTATCCTTCAGTGGCTGACTTCCTTCTTTTCACCACCCTTCCCCCACCTCCATTTTCTTTTCACCTCCCATGTAATTACCCACCCCAATCCCATTAACTCTCTGCCTCCCAGCTTCATGTTCCTGCCTCCTGCCTGCCCTCCTTCCACCAAAACCCATCTCTCACGCACCCTGACCTAGAGCAGGGATAGACTCCTGTCCTGGCTCATCAGTTCTGTGGTGGCAACTCACAGCTGTAGCTCATAGTCAGGTCCCTCCTCACCAGCCCTCTAGTGGCAAGTCATAGCTGTGTTGGTGGGGGACAATCAGAGAAGGTTTTTAGCTTTTAGGTGTGACTGCTCCAAACTGGAGCTATCACTAACACATTTGAGCAGCTCGAAACGCAGTGTGTAACAAAGCTGTTAGACCAACAGTATAATTACAGAGATAACAGACAAGATTTTGGACACAAAATGCCCTTCCTCAGGGCTGGGAAATGGAAAGACTGACCTAATTACCAGGTAGAACTGTTACTTGTCTTTAAATCAGTTGTGTACTAGCTTAGCTACAAAATCATTCATCCCCTTTCTCAGAAAGGCCAGGAGCCTTTTTTAGTTTGCTACTTAAGAGGGACAATGGGATAGCTCATTTAAAAAGGCTCAGCAAAAATTGCAAATGCCCTTCAGTGCAGTGCAATATAATGTTTGCTTTAGATACATTGCATAATTAAATTTATAGTATGCTAATGGCATGCCAGACTGATATCATATATAATTAAAAATGCAGTGCTTCACCACCTTATGTTGCCTTCCATATAACTTATAGTAGCTGCAAAATATGGTATTTTTTGAAAATTCATGCTAGCTAAATTTGAATATGTGTACATACAGAAACGCACAACACCTTGGTGTACAAAACTTTAAATACTCATGTATAATTAGCTTAAGGTGTATGGGTGTTTTGTGCACAATACCTTGTCTATCTCAAATGTATAGTTGATTCAATACAAAGATATCAACATACAATTTTTACTTCTCTCATTTCCTTGACCCTCAGGGCTACATAAACACCACAAAAACTACAGTAGAGCTTTGCTGATGTTAATGAGAATATCTGTGTTGGAAGGGGCTATACAGTCCTAAGTTTGTCAGTAAGTTGCAATTTAACCTGGAACCGTAAGATCAATGACTGTTCCAGCTTCAATATCCAATATTCCAATAATGCCACAGTTAAGTTAATAAAATCTCCTTAATTTGTACTTTAATCTTAACAATGATATTAAAACAGAACAAGAACAAAGTACACCTTTGTAATTTCATAAGTTCATTTTGTATTTTCTGCCAATTTTTAATACCTGTATTATGACTCTGATTAAGAAACGCTTAAATGTTTACATGCTTAAATCTCTACTTCTATCAATGGGATTTAAGTATGTGCTTAAATGCTTTACTGAACTGGACTCTGTAGGAGGGTAACAGAACTCTGATACAGCAGATGTTTTTATTTTGATTCCTGATTTTCAGAGAGCTTCCATTTATTTGGCATTACCATTTGTTTTGAACACTGTCATTTGAAGTTTAATCCCCTTTTATCAGCATTTGAGCTGGTGAGCCCTGTTTCCAATGGTAATCTACTTAAAAGTCAACTCCAAGTCATTCTCTCTCTCTTGAAATTCATGAGATGCCAAATGCCATATCATTTATGCTTGATATCTATATTAAAACATAGATTACCTCTTCTATCTCCTCTTTCCTCAGTAGCTTTATAGCAGTTGTTTGAGAATTGTGACTAGACTGAAGGAATAAGAGAAAGCTCATCCAAATGTTAACTGCAAAAATTTGAGCCCCTGTCTAGTTTGGGAAACCCATGGTTTTTATACTTAGCAAGTGGATGAAGAGCATTTCTAGGTTTCTAATGATAGCATGCTGTAACAGAGAAGACTGTTTAGCTTATTTAACCAGGTGCAGGAAGAGAAAAAAAAAAGATCCCCTATGGGGATCATAGTATTATAGTGCTTAGGGTTGGAAGGGACCTAAACAGATCATCAGGTCCGACCCCCTGCCCTGGGCAGGAACGGGTGCTGGGGTCATATCACCCCAGCCAAATATCTGTCCAGCCTCCTCTTGAAGACCCCCATGGTAGGAGAGAGCACCACCTCCCTTGGGAGCCCTTTCCAGAGCCTGACAGCCCTAACTGTAAAGTAACGTCTCCTGATGACCAGCCTGAACCTTCTCTCTAACAATTTGTGGCCGTTATTCCTAGTAACCCCAGGTGGTGCCCAGGGGAACAGAGCCTCCCCCTATTCCCACTGGTCCCCCCGGTGAGTTTGTAAATGGCCACCAGATCCCCTCTCAGCCTTCTCTTGTGGAGGCTGAATAAGTTCAGGTCCTTTAGCCTCTCTTCGTAGGGCCTGCCCCACTGCCCCTTGACCATGCAAGTGGCCCTCCTCTGGACCCTCTCAATTCTAGTCACATCCCTCGTGAAGTGCGACGCCCAGAACTGGACGCAGCAATCCAACTGTGGCCTGACCAATGCTGCATAGAGGGAAAGGATCACCTCCCTGGAGCTGCTTGTGATGCATCTGTGGATGCACAACAAGGTGCAGTTAGCCTTCCTGACCACTTCCTCGCACTGGTGGCTCATGTTCATCCTGGAGTCAATAATGACTCCAAGATCCCTTTCTGCCACTGTGTCGACAAGAAGGGTGTTCCCCAGCCTATAGGTATGTTACTGGTTCCTTCTCCCTAGATGCAGTACCTTGCAATTGCCTGCATTGAATTCCATCCTATTATCTATTATTATCTATTATCAATTATTAATAGATCTTCTTTTTCTATGCAGTAGCTTTCATGTAAAAAGCCAAAGTTCCCCCCTTTTTTCCATTTACAGAAACTTTAATGCACTACACATTCAAGGATTAGCACAATTCCCTCTCATGTTTATGGATATTTCATTATATGTCTGGTTTTGGTAGTACTGCTGAATAATTGATCACATTAAAATAAATATTCATAACTGACACTTAAAAGAGATTGGCATTGAGTACTGCTCTTCTTAAACCAGCTAAGCTTTATTGGGCAATTTTACAGAAGTGAAAGACTAAAATCTACAAAGACAGATAAAGGAATAATGCATGAGTCCCAATAAATAAGTAAATAAAGAATTTTGCAAGCAGTTTTCATAATGCTTATGTAAGTTATATAAAAAAAAGGATGCCAAAAATATCCAGTCCCCAGACCAACAGCATGTAGGACTTCACTCACTATTTTTCCTGCTATTTAATAGTTTGAGAAGAGGAGCTCATCTCAAAGGATAAAAATTTAAATATAGCCTGCCTCTGAAGCAGCCCTCATCTCCAAGTGTGGTAGAGATGATGTGCTCCTCCCTTCAGAGGTCTCTGAACCTTGGGATCTCCACATGCCATGTCTCCAAGTACTAGTCAGATTTAAAAAAAAAAGTTAAACTATACTTTCTCAGAGTCACAGAAGTTTAGGGCTCGAAGGGACCTCATGAGATCATTAGGTCGAGCTCCCTTGCTCTGGGCAGGAAAGACTGCTGCGGTCAAATAAGTCCAGGAAGGTGTGCGTCTGACTGCTATGACATTAAAATTAAAAGAGAACAAGGATCAAACAATATTATGGAAAGGAACAAATCAAAGGGAGTAGACGTCAAGAAAAAGTAAGGGAATCAATGGAAAAAACAGGATAAATCTACAATAATAAGCAGATACTACCACCACTAAAGTTATGCGCTCTAATACCTATAAGTAATTAGACATTCCCATAGAATATTAAAAAGAGACTGGATGCAATCCCAGAATCTTCCTATGAATCCTACTAAGTGACTGGTATATATACAGTTCCTTATGTTGGAGCTATGTGGAGCTGACTGGTGAAGTATAATGACTAGTGTAGGCTAAATTGTTGCTTGTGTGCAGTCCATCAAATGCACCATTTGACTCCAGGTAAATCTTCACTTGCTTTATACCCATTGATTAGAGCTTTATTCCCATCAAAGTCCTTTCTGCTAAATATCTTTAGGCTCTCTTCCAATGACCAGCCCCAGCAGGAGGTCAGGATGCATGAAGAAGGAAGCCAGTTGAGAAAGTTAACACAGCAGAGAAATCCAGGTCAGGAGAGAGGGAATGAGTAGTTTGGGACAAGGAGTCTGGTTGAACTAGAACTGAAATCAGGAAGAGAAAGTATTGATGGAACTGAAGTAGGAGACTAGGACTAAGAGGGGAAGAAACTAAGTAGGAGACTGTAGGACGGGAAATGTGGGGAATGACCCAAAGCCAGAAAGATCCATGCCACTCTGTGAGCTCAGACTAGTGTGTTGAGACCCTACAGAGCATAGCTACACAGTACTGGGTGCATCTACATGAGATACTTTACTGTACAGTAGACTAATTTACTGCACAGTAAAGCGTCACCTTGTACACATGCAGGGTATTTACTACACAGTAAATTAGGCTACTGAGCCGTTAGCTGGTACCTGTAAATACAGGGACTAGATTAACTGTGCAGTAGTTATTGTGCAGTAACACTTACATAAACACTGACCAGGAGCAAATTTGCTCCCAGTCAGGCTAGGCAGCAGGAGGCCACAGAAGACAGGAAACTCTTTGTCCCTGGTCCTGGTGTTGTGCAGCTCCTGGCTCCTGGGGAGCTGTCTGTTCCCTGTCCCAGCTCCTGGTTCCTTGGTTC
>NW_005842354.1:1317188-1330055 GCF_000455745.1 Alligator sinensis
AGGGTGAGTAGGGGCTGGCTGCACTGGGAGGCAGGTAGGGGCTGGGTTCCTGGCCCCATGCACATTGGGACCAGTCCTGTGCCCTTTGCAACCCCAAGAATAGTACCCAGGGGAGCCTGGAGCTCCCTCTGGCTACTGCAAGGGGACAGAGCAAGGAAGAAACAGCCCTGTACTGGGATGCTCCTGTTAGGAGCAAATTTGCTCCCAACAGGAAGCACATGTAGGCATGCTCCCAGGAAGGTGTTACCTGTCAGATCTGTGTTCTTGGGGAACCCTGGCACAGTACATAGCCTGTCTAACTCACAAAGGACTCTCCTTCCTCCTGCTCCCCCTGTCACCTCTGCCTGAACAAGATTTGATTAGAGGAAGGACTTACAAAAGACAATGAAGATGCAGTGGGAGAGGTACCTAAACTCCTCCAGACAAGGGTGATAGGAGTGAAGCAATTCCCCTTCCTTCATTTACATGGGAGAGGGAACAGAATAGCAACTAATTTACATGGGAGATGGGACAGGAAAACACCTTCATTAGCATTCAGAATGGAGAATAGAGAGTCCAAGGCAAGGACCACACTGAATTCTGGGACCAGAGAAGCTGGGGAGCAGTGCATGATGGGGAATCCCTGCTCCAAATGCTAATCAACCCACCTCTGCACACACCCAGCTCAGCATTTATCAGACCAATTCTAGTAATGACTCCTTTACTGGTACCCAAAACACTGAATCTGCCTGTTTGCATTGTGAGCTCTCTCAGAGTAATGACACCCATAGCCAGGAGTGATCAGTTCCTATTATCTGGCAGGTGAGCCATTGCTTACTCATAAACAAACTTAGTGTTCTCCCTTGAGCCCCTACAAAAACCCCTACCTCAGCTTCAGTCTCTGGCCTGGTGCTTGGATCCAAAAGCTGCACTACTTCTTTTCTGCCTGGAATACCTTTAATGAATGTGCTGGCGGTGAGACCCCCCCCCCCCCCCCCCCCCCCCTCCCTCCTTTTTCCTTTTGTTTAAGCCCACTTTCTAAACCTCAGAATTGATTTAATCTCTCTCTCTCTCTCTTTCTCTCTCTCACTCCAGCCACAGCTTTCTAAACTGGACTTGTGCTGATCAAACTTGAGCTAGACTTCCCCAAATACCTAACTGAAACTGTGTAATATTGTAACTGTTTTGTTCATTTTTCCTTGTATGGCTATTACTACTAGTATCATCATAAGTTTCATATACCTGGCAATAAAATAATTTGTATAGTCAAGCTGGTTGCTATACTGTCTCTCTGAACCTCATTTACTCTTCTTTCTCCTCTACCTCCCCACCTGCTCTGTAGCAATGCTTCTTTTATCTAAGCCAAAGATCCCTGTACAGCCCAAAGATCCTGTGGGTCTGCTCATCAAAGGAGTTATTACTAGGACACTTATGATGAGATTGGGGTGTGCTGAATTTTGAGGTGCATGAAGGTATCAGCTGAAAGTGCTGATCAGACCCAGCCTGTTCAGATATGCCCTGTTAGTATGTGTATGTGTATCTAACTGCATTCATTATTGTCCTGCTAAAATAAGGGGTGTACTGAGCTGGGGTCCATGAGGATGTCAGCTTGGAAGTGCTGAGTAACCCTGCCCACTCAGAGGTACCCTATTAACCTGTGTGCATGTATCTGACTGTTTTACTGATTGTCCTCTGTGCTGAACTGTGGCATATGAGAGGATCAGCCTGTACATGCTTACTGCCCCAGCCAGCTCAGACATGCTCTATTCCTGTGCTGAGGTTGGGGTGCGTTGGGGTATCAGCCTGGAAATGCAGAGTAACCTGGCCTGACTCTGATGCGGTCAATTAACCTGTACGTGTGTGTGTGCAATTGATTCAGTAGCTGGAGGAACCCAGCCCCATTGAAACTAAACTCTCCAAGGTAGCTCCATTGGGGTGAGGACTTGCAGAAGGGAGAGATACAGCTCCATGTAGAAACACAAGCAGCACGTTGATAGAATTACAGCAACCCCAGAAACATAAGGTGCACTGGTGAGGTGAATAGAAGACTCCGGCGATGGTGCCATCACGAGGGGTTTGGTTTCTTTGACCAAAGTCCACGCTTCAGAGAGAGTGGGCTCTTGGGAAGGGATGGCCTCCACCTCACCTGGAACAGTTCTAGCTCAGGTCATGTCAGCCACATTACCAATAACTTGGGCAGCCCAAGGAAACCTGCTCTAATGACAGCCCAAGGAAATGTCCCACCTCACCCCACAGGAAAGGATGGGGCTTCTCGTGGCAGACTCAACTGCTTATACACAAATGCCAGGAGCTTGGGAAAAAAGCAAGAGGAACTGGCCCTTCTCTTATATGAAAATGACTATGACCTTGTAGGGATAACAGAGACCTGGTGGGACTCTAATGATGATTGGTCTGTTGTTTGGAGGGTTATATAGGGCTATATATACCTTTATATAGGAAAGACTGTCTTGGGAAGAGAGGTGGGGGTGTTGCTCTTTATGTCAAGGATCAGTTCACTTCCCTGCAAATTGGGTTTTCTAACCAGGAAGGGTGTCTTGAGACCCTCTGGGTCAAAATAGGGGGAGAACATGGGGAGGGTGACATACCTGTGGGAGTCTACTATAGACCTCCCCACCAAGAGGAAAAGCTCGATCAGGAATTCAATAGGGAACTGGTCAAGGCTGCGCGCTCTCGATGCATGATTGTCATGGGGGACTTCAACTTCCCCGACATCTCTTGGGATGTGGGATGAGTGCACAGCCAAATCAGACAGATCACAGAGCTTTCTTGCTTGCAATGAGACCTCTACCTAGCACAGGAAGTCTATGGGCCAACTAGGGGAGAGGCTTGCTCAATCTGGTCCTGGCCAATGGGAAGGACCTGGTGAGCAATCTGAGGATCAAGGGGAAGCTTGGTGACAGCGACCATGATTTGGTCACCTTCCCAGTTCACCAAAGAGCAGGAAAATCCCTCATTAAAACCAAAATCCTTAACTTTGGGAAAGCTGACTTTCGCAAAGTCAGAGACTTAGGGAATTAGGGTCCATATCCCCCTAGGTAAGGGATTCATGAGGAATGGCCATCTCTCAAGAACATAATCTTTGAAGCAAAGGGGAAAGCCATTCCATCTTACATGAAATGTAATTAACAGGCAAGGAAGCTCCCCTTGGCTGGACAAGGAACTGTTGGACCTCATTATACTCCAGTTGGAAAATGGGAGGCATCACCAAAGAGGTAACTCAAAGCAGGAACACCCCCAACTAAATCATCCTAGCCAAATCTTTGTCTCGGCCACTTTTGAAAACCTCCAAGGATGATGCTTCTATCACCATTCTGGGTAACTTGTTCCAGTATATTACTACCCTTCTGGTGAGAAAATTCGTCCTAATATCTAACCAAACTTCCCTTGCTGCAACTTGACACCATTGCTCCTTGTTCTGTCAACTGACACGACTGAGAACAGTTTAGATCCATCTCTTTTTAACCCCCACTCAGGTAGTTGAAGGCTGCTATTAAGTTTCCTCTCAGTCTCCTCTTCTCTAGACTAAATAAGCCCAGTTTCCTTAGTCTTTCCTCATAAGTCATGTCCTTCAGCCCCCTCACCATTTTTGTTGCCCTCCACTACCTAGACCCTCTCCAATTTGTCCACATCCTTTCTGTAGTGGGGGGCCAAAAACTGGACACAGTACTCCAAATGTAGCCTCACCAGTGCTGAATAGAGCAGAATTATCACTTCTCTTGACCTACTGGCAACACACTTACCAGTGGAGCCCAGGATGCCATTAGCCTTCTTGGCAACAAGGGCACACTGCTGGCTCATATTCAGCTTATTGTCCACTGTAACCCCCAGGTCCTTTTTTAAAGAGCTGCTGCCCAATCAGTCAGCCCCCAGTCTGTATCAGTGCATGGGATTGTTCCATCCCAAGAGCAGGTCTTTGCACTTGTCCTTGAACCTCATGAAATTTCTTTTGGCCTAATCCTCCAATTTGTCTAGGTCACTCTGAATCCTAGCCCTACCCTCCAGCGTATCTACTACCCCCCAGCTTGGTGTCATCGCAAACTTGCTGAGGGTGCACTCTATGCCATCTTCTAGGTTGTTGATGAAGACATTGACAAAACTGTTCCCAGAATGTGACCCCTGAGGCACTCCACTTGATACCGGCTACCAACTAGACATCGAGCCATTGATCATTACTCTCTGAGCTCAATGCTCTGTCTAGTTTTCTATCCACCTTACAGTCCATTCATCCAGCCCAGACTTCCTTAGCTTTCCTGTGAAAATGTTGAGCCGTATCAAAAGCCTTGCTAAAATTAAGATACATCACATCCACTGGTCCCCCACATCCACAGAGCCAGTCATCTCATCCTAGAAGGCAATCAGGTTGGTTAGGCATGACTTGTGCTTGGTGAATCCATGCCAACTGTTCCTAATCACCTTTTTCTCCTCCAAATGCTAAGAAATGGATTCCTTGTGGATCTGCTTCATGATTTTTCCAGGGACTGAGGTGAAGCTGACTGGTCTGTCGTTCGCTGGATCCTCCTTTTGCCCTTTCTTAAATATGGGCACTATGTTTGTCCTTTTCCAGTCATCCAGGACTGTTCCTGATTGCCATGAGTTTTCAAAAATAATGGCCTATGACTCTGCAATCACATCAGCCAACTCCTTTAGCATCCCCGGGGGCATCCTATCTGGTCCCATGCACTTGTACACTAGGGCTGTGCAAAATTTTGCTGGGTGTTACATTTCAAAGCTGTTTTGATGCATTTCAGGCTTGAAACAGTGAAATCAAAATTAAACAAAAAACTTTGAAACAGCTTCAAAATGAAATGAAGGCACTTGCAAAGTTTCAAAAGTTTTGAAACATTTTGAGTTTTGAATCTGGGCTTACTTGGCTTCAGCGCCGGTCCCAGGCGGCAGTGGTAGCCTCCTCTCATTTGGCACACAGATTCGGGGGCTTGGACCCCTGGCAGGAGTACGGCATAGCCCGGTAGCCCTCCTGGGGTTGCAAACCCCCAGATCTGTGCCCTGGGATGAGAGGAGGCTGCCTCTGCCACCTGGGCTGCTGGGCTGTGCCGGACTCCTCCTGGGGTTGCAAGCCCCTGGATCTGTGCGCCAGATGAGAGGAGGCTGCTGCTGATGCCTGGAACAGGTGGCAGCAGCAATTTTCTCCAGTGATGGGCACAGGATCCAGGTGGCAGAGGCAGCCTTCGTTTATCTGGGGCGCACATAGATTTCATAGATGTTAGGGCTGGAAGGGACCTAGAAGATCAAGTCCAGCTCCCTGCCCCAAGGGCAGGAAGTTAGCTAGGGTCAAAGGATCCCAGCAAGATAAGCATCCAAACATTTCTTGAATAAGTCCAGAGTGGATGCCTGCACCACTTCTGGAGGGAGTCTATTGCAGGTCTTGGGAGCTCAGACAGTAAAGAAATGTTTCCTTCTGTCCAGCCTAAAATGATCTTGGAGGAGTTTATGACCGTTGGTCCTTGTTTTTCCTTGGGGCGCTCTGGTGAACAGATGTCCTCCCAGATCCTGATGTACACCCCTTATGTACTTATAAGCAGCCACCAGGTCCCCCCTGAGCCTGCACTTTTTGAGGCTGAAGAGTCCCATGGCTCTCAGCCTCTCTTCATAAGGGCCATTCCCTTGCCCTCTGATCATGCGCGTGGGTCTCCTCGGGATTCTCTCAAGCTTCTCGACATCCTTCTTGAATTGTGGAGCCCAGAATTGGATGCAGTACTCCAGCTGCAGCCTCACCAAGGCCGAGTATAGCAGGTGGATGACATCGTGAGATTTACTTAAGAAGCATCCACCTATGGATGCAAGCCAGAGTTTTGTTTGCTTTACCAGCTGTGACATTGCATTGGTGGCTCATGTTCATCTTGTGGTCAATCATGACCCCCAAGACTCTTTCAGTCGTGGTGCTGGCAAGCGTAGCACTGCCAAGCCTGTAAGTATCCTGCAGGATTTTTTCCCCCCTGAGGTGGAGTACCTTACATTTAACAGTATTGAAAGCCATCAGGTTTGTATCTGCTCACTGACTAAGTTTATCCAAGTCAACCTAGATCACTAGCCTGTCCTCAGGTGTGGACACTATGCCCCGAAGTTTAGTGTCATCGGTGAACTTAGCCAGTGCGCTTCTGACACCAATGTCCCCATTGTTGATAAAGATGTTAAAGAGAACAGGTCCAAGGACAGAGCCCTGGGGGACACCACTGGTCACGGAGCACCATAATGATTCGCTACCATTGACCACTACTCTCTGGGTTCAACCTCAGAGCCAATTTCCCAGCCATCGGACTGTGGTGTAGCCAAGGGCACAATTGGCCAATTTTTCCTTGAGAAGGTCATGGGACACCAGATCAAAGGCTTTTTTAAAGTCCAGATATATGACATCAATTTCTTCTCCCTTGTCCAGGTGATATGTCACCTGGTCACAGAAGGAGATGAGCTTGGTCAGGCAAGGCCTATCTGCGACAAACCCATGCTGGCTATTCCTTAGGATGTTGCCCTCAGCCAGCTTATCCTGAAGGGTCTCCTTGATAATTTTTTCCAGAATCTTACTGGGGATTAAGGTCAAGCTGATTGGCCTGTAATTCCCAGGATCTACTTTCCACCCTTTCTTGAAGATGGGTACCACATTGGCCTTCTTCCAGTCTTCAGGTACTTCACCTGAGTGCCATGAGTTTTTTAATATTTTGCCAGTGGTTGGGCCATGACACTCGCCAGCTTGAGTACTCTAGGGTGTAATCTGTCAGGACCAGCTGACTTGAAGGTGTTCAGCCTCTCAAGGTGATCTTTTACTAGATCAATACCGATGCTGGGTATAAATACGCCCTCACCCTCACTGTCCCACATCTTGCTAGGAAGGGTGGTCCCATTGGACTGATGAAAGACTGACACGAAGTACCCATTAAGCAGATTGACCTTTTCCTGGGTGTTCAGCAGGGGTCCAATGTTGCCCTTTGTAGTCTCCTGTGCCTTTCCCCTGCATGCTGCGGGTGTGGGTTCTTCTCAAGCCTCGACGTGACTCCTAGGTCTGCACGGCCTGACTATTGGGATGACTTTGGGTCAGTCCCCCAGGGGTCTCACTTGCCATGTCTTTGATGATGGTGATTGTTGTATCAGGAGAATGATGTTTCGTTCCGCCTCCCCTGGCGTCTTCACTCGCTCGTTCCCGTTGTTCCTTCTCCTTGGGGCTCCACCTCCCCTACACCCCGCCTATTGCCAACCGTGATGTTGTTACCTGCATTGTCAAGGTCAATGATATGAACCTTATTGGTGCTCGGTCTCTCAGAGTCTTTGGCCGCAAGCTAATAGTGATGTTTCTTTGCCGAGCGCCCCCTGCAGCCTCTTCTTTCTGTGTCTACATGGCATCTGGCTTTGTCAGTGTTCCGTCCCCTGGCGTGTTGCCTTCTCCCTGGGTTTGGTACCTGCCGTCCATCCGTGGCGTCTGGATTCTGGCCCTGCTGGGTCCGGCTGTACTCCAGTCGCTACTGCTCTTGCTTTCGGTCCACGTCAACCCTGCAGCTATCTCTTTGGGCCCTCCCTGACCCTGTGCCTCTGTCAAAGCCTGTGTCTGGGGTCTCCACCAGGTTCCCTTGCTGGAACTGCCTGAGTGCTCCAGCCCATCTGGGCCAGTTGAGGACTCTGCTTCCGGTCATCCCAGCTCCTCTTCCACTGGGTCTTTTTATGCCGGCGTCGGACATCTGCCCAACCAATCGGCCCCAGCATGCCATTAGAAAACGTGCCCAGGGCAACGTGGGAGCTGCTCCTGCCGCCTCCTGGCTCTGCATCTTTTTTTTCCTTTGGTCTTTTTCTGTCGTGGCTCCGGCTGCTGTGGTTTCACTTTTGCTGCGATCAGCTCCTGGCGCAGCGTCCTGTCGCCTCCCCGTCTTTCCAGGTAAGTTTTCACACCCTTGCTTTTTTAATGACTCCCTACATATCTGAAAAAAGACTTTTTGTTATCCTTCATATATGAAGCCAGATGGAGCTCGATTGCAGCCTTGGCTTTCCTGATCCACTCCCTGCAGGTACGGACCAGTGCTGAGTACTCCTCCTTGGTGGTAATTCCAGCCTTCCATCCTTTATAAGTCTCTCTTTTGAGGCATAGGAGGTTCTCAAGTTCCCTTCTGAGCCAAGGGGGTTGCTGTGTCTTTTGTTACCCTTCCTCTGAGATGGGAAGGCCATCCCTTGTGCTGTCAGGATCACTCCCTTGAGAAGCAACCACTCCTCTTGGACTCCTCTTCCTGTCGAGGCCCTTAGGGCCTTGACAACATGCCTCCTGAGCTTGTCAAAGTCAGCTTTCCTGAAGTTGAGGACTTCTGTATTCCTGTCTGACTTGTCAGCTTTGTGATGGATAGTAAAGGTGATCAGATCATGGTCACTATCACCCAGCTTTCCATTGATTCTTAGGTCACTGACTAGGTCATCCCCTTTGGCCAGTACCAGGTCCAGCAACACTTTACCTCTCATCAGGCCATAGACTTCTTGAGTTAGGTAGAGCTCATCCATGCACGTGAGGAAGTTTTGTGACTGATCGGATTTGGCTGAGTGCTCTTCCCATGAGATGTCCAGGTAGTTAAAGTCTCTCATGACAACCATGCACCAAGAGCATGCAGCTGCAGCCAGTTCCCTGGTGAGTTCCTGCTCCAGCTCTTGTTTCTGGTTAGGAGGTCTGTAGTAGACTCCTACCATGATGCCCCCTGTGCCACATTCCCCATGTATTTTAACCCAGAGAGATTCCAGTAATCCTTCTTGGGTGTCATTGTCGATTTGCAGAAACGTGTAGCTGTTTTTGACACAGAGAGCTACACCCTGCCCCCTTTTATCTGCACAATCTTGCCTGTACAGGGTATAGCCATTTATACCTGTGGCCCAATCATAGGTGGAGTCCCACCTGGTCTTCATTATCCCTACGTTGTCATAGTTATTCTTGTTTAGCAGGAGGACCAGTTCCTCCTGTTTATTCCCCAAGCTCCTGGCATTGGTATACAGGCAGGAAAGTGTCCCATTGGGGGCCCTTGCCTTCTCCACAGATCGATCTTGGGCCAGGCTAGGGGTGGCTTTCCTTCAGTGCCTTAGCCTGCTGAATTTACAAAGGTTTCTCAGTAGGCTTGCAGTGGTGGTAATCCCTCCACCCCCCAGTGGGCTTAGTTTAAAGTCCAGTCGAGCAGGTCAGCCAGTCTGGCTGAGAAGAGCCTCCTCCCCAGTGGAGTGAGGTAGAGGCTGTCTCCCCACAGCAGACCACTGCCTTTCTCACCAAAGAGCAGACTGTGATCGTGGAAGCCGAAGCCTTCACGATGACACCAGCGCCACAGTCTTTGGTTGACTACCTCAACCCATCTCTCCCTCCTCAGCCCATGACCCACAACTGGGAGGAGCAAGGAAAGCACCACCTGTGCCCCCAATCCCCTAAGCCCCGCTCCCAGAGCCCTATGGTCTCTCATGACCCAGCTGGGATTGCTCTGAGCTGCCTCAGATGTACAGGTTGGGAAAAACTGTTCAAGGAGGTGAATGAACAGAGAGGGTGGGGTGAGGGAGTGGCAGTAGTGGGGGCTAATGAACATGGGAAGGTAATAAGATGACCAGGGAAGGGTTAAAGGGTACTAAGAAACAATCCCTAGCTACTTAATAAAGGGCCATCCAAAAAACAGGAAAATATCTAGGTCAACTTTGACCCCCCCTTTCCTTGCTCTCACTCAAATATTGTTCTCATCCCTGCTCCTTCCCTTTATACTGTCCATGTTGCCTCACCCTATGTCTTTAGTCTCCATGTTTTGTGTCATTCTCAGCTCACATTTCAAACCTTGATCTCATATTATAAGCTAACACTCAAGGTTCAGTGTTATTTTATTAATATAAATCAAGATCAGTCATGCCAGTCATACTCGAAGAAAAAGGGACAATCAGTTCAAACTTGTAGTGAGGATTAAAGGTTGTCTGGGCCAAAGATGGGAATGTAGTTGATGGTCTCCTCTAGTGTACCTCCACTTAGCTTTTTAAAAGTAGCAACACTCTTATCATGGATACTATTAGGGACTACTGAGAAAAGTGAACATATATAACAGGGTTGTGCAAAACACCATTGTTTCGTTTCAATGTCCATTTTGCTGTTTTGAAGGGAAAGTGTTTTGTTTCATCATTTCATTTCATCATTTCATTTAATTTTGAACCACTGTCCCCAGGACCATCCCTGAGGCCGTGAATCAGGACAACTGCCCCAGGCCCCCCATTTTGGGGGGGCCCCATGGAGCTGGGCAGAGCAGCGGTGGCACAGAGCTGTGTGGAGCGGAGGCTCCGTGTCCAGCTGCTTGCTACCCCTGCCCCCTGCACTGCCGACACTGCCGATGGCGGCAGCAGCAGCTTCTTCGGTCTGGGGCCCATGGTTCCAGGCTCCATGCAGATGAAGTCTCTGGCTCGTGACTGCAGGGGCTGTCTGGCACGTTTCCAGGCACATGGGACCAGGAGCATGGTCACCTCCCCTTGTGAGGTTTGCTCAACTTTGGAGCCTCTAGGGCACCAGATAGAGGAGCTCCAGGCGGCTCCTACTGCCAGGCCCTTCACCCCGTGGAGGCGGAAGGTAGACCAAGGTCACCTTCCAGGACAAGGGAGGACTTGGGGATCTCCCATACTGTCCACCAGAGGATTAAACCAAGGTGATTGAGGGCCCCAAGGCCCACTGCACCAAGGTCCCCTCCCCTCTGGGGCTGTGCAACAGGTATGAACCTCTTGTAGCCCCAGTAGAGCCTGCAGAGATGCCAGCTCCTGCAGGCAAGGGAGGATCACCCACCCCTACTCTCCCTAAGATGAAACGCAGAGTGGTCGTTGTGGGAGACTCCCTCCTGAGGGGGACTAAGGGGGCAATCTGCTGCCCCAACCCTCTAGCCCAGAAGGTCTGCTACTTCCTGGGGGCCTGTATCCGGGACATAGCAGAGAGGATCCCAAAGATTATCCAGACCTCCGACCACTATCCTATGCTCGTATGTACTATTCCACTTTGCCTGGGCTTCAGCCTTGATAGTAGGTGCTTCTGACCAGTTCTTCGATAGCAGCTTCTCCATTAACCCTTAAATGGTTTCTGTTGTCTGGGTTGTTTTATGTCTTCTAGCTTTTATGATTTTAGTCACATTTTTTTATCTCTTTTCTGGCTTTGTGAAAGCTAAAAACTTACTGCTTTTTAAGCAAAAGCTGAGATTCCCACAATAACTTGTTTACAGAAGCTGGGACTGGAGCCAAAGAATCAAACATTAGAAGACTCCAAAAAAATCGCAGGAGTTGTCAATATTGGTATAAATAATTACATAAAATGTGAAAATAGCAAGGTATGCACCAACCATCACAATTAATTTGCTTTTATGGGGCCTCCCTTTCCTTCTTGCTCATCTGTATTTTATCTACTTGGATTGTAAACCCTTCAAGGCAGGGACATTATCTAAAATGCAGTGAGCAAATATGCTGACTAGTGACTCTGCCTTCATTGGAAATCTTTAACTTTGGATATTATGGCTGAGCTGGGGATATGCCTGTGTTACTATTAAGCTCATAACACTATTGCAGCTCGCATTGAAGCTGATCCTGCCCTCTTGAATCAGACAAAATTCCCATTATAGTCAGTCGGAGCTATGGATTCAACCTTTTATTATCCAGTAATGCTTCTCACTGGATGATGTAATTATCAGCTAAATAAGATCTACTCCTACAAAGTCACTCACACCCTTTCTCAGAAAGGCCAGGAGCCTTTTTTAGTTTGCTACTTAAGAGGGACAATAGAATAGTTAGTCTGAAAAGGCTCAGCAAAAATTGAAAGTGCCCTTCAGTGCACTGCAATATAATATTTGCTTTAGGTACATTGTACAGTTAAATATATATAGTATGCCAGCTAGCACCCTTGTGCCCCAGCCAGTCCCTCTGCAGCACATCGAGCCAGGTTAAAGCAGCTTCGGGCTGGCAGGTTGACCCGCCCCCAGATGTGCTGCCAGCCGGGGCTGTTTCGACCCAGCTCAATGTGCTGCAGTCCCAGATGCACATAAAAAAGCAGTGCCAGAGAGCAATAAACTCTGGTGCAATAAGTACCAGAGTTTATTGCTTCACAGTAATCTCACATGTAAGTGCACCCTCCTGGTCCCTAATGATTTAACATATTAAATGATTTCTTTGCTTCTGTCTTCCTCAGTAAGGACCAGAACTGCCACCTCCCTGCTAGGCCCCCATCGGGCCCCAAGGGAGGCACACCTGAGCCCAGGGTAAGTGAGGATCTAGTTAGGGAGCTGCTGGAGGGGCTGGACGTTTTTAAGTCAGCCGGTCCAGATGATCTCCACCCTAGAGTTCTAAAGGAACTGGCCAGGGTCATTGCGAGTCCCCTGGCGCAGCTTTATGAGCACTCGTGGTGCTCTGGAGAGGTGCCGGAGGACTGGAAGAGGGCCAACGTGGTTCCCATCTTCAAAAAGGGGAGGAAGGAGGAGCCGGGAAACTATAGGCCAGTCAGTCTTACCTCGATCCTGGGCAAGCTGTTCGAGAAAATTATTCTGGCACACATCCAGGAGGGGCCAGCAGGGAAATGCATGCTCAGGGGCAACCAGCACGGGTTCATCAGCGGCAGGTCATGTCAGACCAACCTGGTGGCCTTCTACGATCAGGTCACTAAATCATTGGATGCAGGGGTAGCAGTGGATATAGTCTTCCTGGACTTCCGGAAGGCTTTCGACACTGTCTCTCACCCCGTTCTCATTAGGAAACTGGGGGACTGTGCCGTAGACACCCACACAGTCCAATGGGTCGCCAAATGGCTAGAGAGCCGCACCCAGAGGGTGGTAGTGGATGGGTCCTTCTCGACCTGGAAGGACGTGGGCAGTGGGGTCCTGCAGGGCTCGGTCCTCGGGCCCGCCTTGT
>NW_005842354.1:1330668-1355116 GCF_000455745.1 Alligator sinensis
TAGACATTAGGAAGAACTTCTTCACAGTTAGTGGCCAAGGTCTGGAACGGGCTCCCAAGGGAGGTGGTGCTGGCTCCCACCCTGGGGGTTTTTAAGAGGAGGTTAGATGACCATCTTGCTGGGGTCATTTGACCCCCAGTACTCTTTCCTGCCATGGCAGGGGGTTGGACTAGATGATCTGCCCAGGTCCCTTCTGACCCTAGAAACTATGAAACTATGATTTTGTACTTCTCATCTACCTAGCTAAGTCACCACCCCACTTAGCAAGCTGGGGTGGTAACAGTCTGCTAGTTGGCGTATTATGATCAAAGTACATTAAATATATATATATGACATGTTACTGGAAAAGTGATATTTTGAATGTCAACACTGCCCAGATGTTTTATTAAGGAGTCACATGAAAATTGCAGTTTGGTAAAATTCCACATTAGGATGCACATCTTTAGCTGTACCGTTCATCACAGGAAAGTGCCAGGGGAAAGAGAGACTCTGGACTTTGTGAGAATTAGGAGATAGGAAGCTGGTTCAAGTATTTTTTTCACCTTAAATGCTTCCTTCCCCAGATTCTATATTCCTTCTTCTATATTCCCTCTCCCCCAAAATATTCTTATTTGATTGTCTGCTGAGAAGTGTTTTACTTTATTATCTCTTGTTTAGTGAGCATTATAATCCTTTCCCGCATGTGGTATTAGCATGGATTTCTCAAGGGATGACACAATGAAGAGTTAGTTTTGTAACAGGGAGACAGAGACTCCTCTTACACTAAGAAGAGAGAGGCAAACCAAACTTGATAGGTGGGGTCAGCAGCTGGGCAAAGGCCATCTTCTAGAAAGTAAGTAGGCCAGAGAAAGGAACTACCACTTGGGGAGGGACTTAGAGCTAGTTACTCTGCAATAAGCAGCCAAGGGGCAAGTCTCCAAGCAGCACAGAAGTAAGGATGGCAAGCAGCTGGACTAAGCCACAGCAGAGAAGGGCAGGCTGGTCATCAGGCCAAACTGTAAACCCCTGTGTATGGCTGGAGAGCCACCTGACAGGAAGGGTGTGGCTTCAAGGTATATAACCCTATTACCTAAGAGCAAGCGGGCATTTATAGCTTGTGGAGAGACAATGACCCAGAGTGGGGAAAGTTTAGTTGTAGAAGTTTGCTTGTATTCATGTTTTGACTAAGTTGGATACTGGAGGACTGGGTTGTAGCTATGGGGGAGGCACGGAGGTCACAAAGGGGTGCCAGGCAGGGAACTCAGTAGCAGGCAGCTAACCTGGGGTCAGGGACCTAGAAAGCTGAGGCTGTTGTGATGAGTTAAACTGAATCTGGGAGAGCTAAGGCCAGTGTCATGATACCTAACCTAGGGTCAGGGACCCAGAAGGCTGCAAGGTAAGGCATTGAAAGCACCTTGGCCCAGAGTCAGGGACTCAGAGGCTAGAGGAACTAGGCTAAGGCGAGGAGCAATGTAGTCTAAGGCCACAGCAATGACACTGAAACCAAAGCACTCTTAGGCCAAGAGGGCTAAAGCCTGGTAAAAGGGGTTGAAGCCTAAGAAGGGCTGAAGGGATAGATCCCATTGCACCTTTAGCTGCGCATATAGACCTATAGAGGAAGCCTCTCTCTCTCTCTCTCTCTCTCTCTCTCTCTCTCTCTCTCTCTCTCATAGTTGAAATATATTCAATCCTGTCTAGGTTCTGCAGAGATTTCAACCAATTGCATCTCATTAAATACAAAAAAATTACACTTTGAACACTGTGCATATCATACGCATGGTTTTCACACCAAGGAGTTGTGGCAGATAGTGACACATATATCAGTATATCAGAACAGAAGGTGCAAACTACTAATAATTGAGACATATTATCTCATCTGTGTTGCTATGAACCACAGGTTTAGCAACCAGAATGATATGGTAAAGGAGGGAGGAACTGTGTGATAAGGTGAAGCTTGGATGGATATCATCTCCTCTATTAAGCATTTATTAGGCTTAGTTAGTGGCTAGATATTTCAATTTGGTGTGTGTTTGTCAAAACTATAATCTGATTTCTTATCATCTACTCATGCATTTTAACGGACAATGCACAAGTCTAGTTATGCAGAGATGGGTTTTATAGTGATCCCTCTTTTCTCTCAAAAAGACACTCTTGCCTTGTAAACAATGTATGATATACACTCCTGGATTTTAAAATGCTAGGTAGAGATTAGTCTTTACAGAAAAAACAAGCTATTCCTTTAAAAATAGGGAGTGGTATGCTGTAAAACACTCACATTCAGTTGTGTTTTGCTGATGTCTAAACATCCAATGAACAAAGACTGTTTTCAATTTGTCCATACTCCTGAACGTATTGGTAATATTACTGAGTGTGCCCTAAAACTCAGGCACACCCTTTTGACAGCAGCCTCAGTATTTGCTGAAAAGAAATTAACTGTTTTTTGAAGCTGGCACCTCTATATTTTTCCAAGGGGCTCCCTATACCTGGAATCTTCTTCCTGATATGTATGCCACACAGCCACCTCATTCCTTCAAACCCAGGCTCAGAGCTTGACTATTCCCATGATTTTTTTTTTAAGATGAATTTAAAGGACATTTAAATTTTAAAGGACAGCCTCCTTTAAAAGTAGTAACATGATGTAGAGTGGCCAAGACTTATTCTAAACATGTCTGCATCTCGCCATCCTTTTTTCCTCACCTGAAGGTCTGGTCTTCGATGTCCCGGTCAGGAGATGGTAAACTCCTCTGTATGGGAGCCATGTTTACTAATCAAAGAGCCGTGTACATAAATATTAATCAACAACGAACTTGGTGTGTGAAGAGCCTATGAAGCTTGATCCATTGAAGTCAACAGAAAGATTCCAGTGGGCTTTCTATTTGGCCCAAGGTGATTATTAATAATCTTGTTTTACAGATGGAGAAAGTGAGGCAAAGAGAGATTGTGTCATGCTGGAATGTCTTCAGCCTACATAGAGCTGGTGGAGGGTGTCAAGTGTTCAACTGTTCGAAAGGGCAGGTATTAGTTATTGATTATAATAACCGATCAGTCAGAGCCAATCTACCCCATATTGAGGCCTTTTTGTTAGAGTGGTGTCAAGGTTTTTAGTGCAAGTGAAAGGGACAACCATTGAATATTCATGAAGATGTAAATTTCAGTAAAAGTGCAGCTCAGATTAATGTAATGAGTCAAAACTTTAAACAAAAACATGGTAAGACATTGAAGTGCACTGATTTTAAGTAAATTCTTCTGGAGATTGCAGGAAGGCACACAGTGACAGTACTATATCAGTATATCAGTGCAGAAGGTGCAAACTACTAATAATTGAGACATATTATCTCATCTGTGTGTGTGGAACATAAGCCATGCAAATTCTTATTATATGTGTGTGCTCACAGTTCTACGTACCAAGGTGTTGCCTATTTCTGTATGTATACACACTCAAATGTTCCTGGCATGAATTTTCAAAAAATATATTTTGCAGCTACTGCAAATTATATGGAAGGCAAGTTATATGTAAGATGGTGAAGCACTGCGTTTTGAATTATATATGTTATCAGGCAGGCACCTTGCACTGAAGCACCCTTGTGCCCCAGCTATCTCCTCAGCATCTACATGTGTATTGCAGCATGGTAAAGAACTCTTCTGCAGGATAGTACTTGCATTTGCAAGTACTAATCTGCGGCAGACTTAATTAGTTTCCTGAAGCCTAGTAGGGCCACACATGTAGACGTTGAGAGTTTACTGTGGAGCTAATTAGGCAGCTCTGCAGTATGTGTCTCATGTAGATTCACCTGGAATGAGAAAGTTTGAGAACAATATAATACAGTACTTTATAGGTATAAATGAAATATTTGTAAAGTAGTCAGTTTCTCAACAACAGTCTGTAAAGATTCATCAAGAAATTAGAAAAAATTGCAGAGGTCTTTGATTCTTTCTAAAAATGTCCATGATTTCTCTCTGATAACATAGGATGTTGGACTATTATCACGGGCAGCTTTACACCACCTGCCCTTACTGTCTACCTTAGCATGACTACCAGCCTTTTGCAAAACTATCAGGTGGAAGAAAGGTGGGATAGTTATGATGGGAACAGCATACTTTGCTGGCTATGCTGTTTACCGTGGCAACAGTTTGTTGGTTGGTTCTAATTTTCTTCATAAGTAATTTCCTTATTTGTAAGCTTGTGGGGTGGGGAAAGAAATTTTCAGCAAGATCTTGGATCCAATTTTTGTTAAACACTTTTCAGAGTAATATCACAAAAATATCTGTTTTGCAATCATGCAGGACTTTTCTTTACAAGCTCTCACTCAAGGGCAGGTCAGAAGTAAAATATAGTGACATTTTACTTGAAATTCCATCAAAAAGGTCAATGCAAATCCATCTCTTCACTTTCATTTTCAGGAGAGGAACAGTAAGAATGCACTAATCAGGCGCATCAAAATATACACCTCAGTTATTTTTCAAGTTCTGCCTTCGTTTTTAGCAACTGGAGAGCAGGTATTTTCTGAACACCATTCATTTTATCAGGGCCCCACATTAGTTGCCAAAGCAGTTTTTAAAGTTGTCATTAGACTAGTGCTTCTAAACATAGAACTTACCTGGTTTATATTTGCAACTAGGGCCATATCTTCTGTGATGTATGAAGACACAGGTATAATTCAGTGCAGACAACAACAAAAAATACAAGGAGAACATATGGCCTGATTTTAATTCTGTGTGCACAAGTTATCCTTTGTATTTGAGAACACCCCCTGGAGATTCTGTAATATCTGTAGCCGTGTCCTCAATCTACTGTAAATCAATTCAGCTCTCACAGGAGCATCTGAGCCAGCCTTAAAATTCATAGTATGCTACATACCTTTACATTAATTCTTCAAGCAAGTGCTTTTCACATTCCAGGGATCCCAACAACTAACTTGCCCTTTTCTGTTCAATCCTACACTGTTCTTGTGTGACAGTCATAACCAGCTGATTTCCTTTCAGCCCCAAATGTTTGCTCTTATTTTGGGTTCCAGGGAGCTCCCTTCTATCACCCTTCTTGTTCAGTTCATATCTCAGGTGTCAATAGGAGACAGGGAAATGGGTGATTTGGGCTGAATTACCATTAGAATGCTGCTGGTGCTTATCTGGTTTGTCAGATGGGGGAACCCTATATGCTTCAGATGGGGTAAAGATCTCAGACAACCTAGGCATAGTCCAAGAACTGGACAAATACTTTGCCTCAGTTTTCAGTAAGACTGAAGCAGTGGCATAACAAGGGCTGGTGATAAGGGAAACTGCCCTAGGTGCCGACTTGTTGGGAGAGATGAAAAAAGTGGCTGCTGCTGACAGCAACACATTCATTTTTGTGATTATGGCAGCAACCAGAAGTCATTGCTTTCACGTTGCCCTGGGTGTCTGGCCATGTCTCTACTCTGCTGGGGTGAAGATGTCACTTAGGACATTGCTGGGGTACCATATAACAATAAGGACATGAATATAGATATCGCCATATCTAAGAAGATAACTAATCAAATCTAAGGAAAATTTAGATTGCTTGCTGACACAAAATTGCAAGGAGGATTAAGGATGATCTCCATCCTAGGATAATGAAAGAGCTGGCATGTGAAATAGCAATTCCTTGAGCCCTGACTTGCATGGAATCATGACTGGGAAAGAGCAAATGTAGTATATATTAAAAAGAGAGAAAAAGTGGCCCAGGAAATTGCAGGTTTGTTGGCTTGACTTCAGTAGTAGATAGGATCTTAGAAAAAATACTATAGGAAAGAATGGTCAAAGATATGGAAAGAAACTCCTGATGGGACACAGCATGAGTTTATCAGAGGATGATCATATCAAGTTAATTTAATATCATCTTATGACAAGATAACAAATTTTTTGGATACGGGTAATACCACTTAATTTACCTAGATCCAAGAAAAGCTTCTGATACCATGCCTCATGGGAAATTATTGGCCAAACTCAGAGGGAAGGCATCAGTGTCACCATTGTGAGGTAGATAAATTGATAGATCAAGAGGAGACAGCAGCAAGTTACAGGGTTTATCTGACAGGAAGCATTTACCTCTTGTGTTCCTCAGAGATCAGTTTTGGAACCTATCTTGTGTAACATTGTTATCGGTGACCTGGGTATTGGAATTGGATGCCCCTTCATGAAATCTACAGATGACACTCAGCTGGAAGATACTGTCAAAACAGAAAAGGACAATTTGAATAACACTGTGGAATGTAGCATAAAGGTGAAATGAAGTTTAACAGTACAAAGTGCTAAGTTATGCACTTAGGGACCCAGCAAATGGACTTCAGCTATAAAATAGGAAATTATGGACTGGAGACAACTAAGAAAGAAGGATCTGGGTGTATTGGTCAATTGTATGAAAGTTTTGAACTGCTAATGCAAGACAGCTGTGAACAAGACTAATGCAATCTGAGGCTGCTTCCACAAGAGCATAGACATTTGGTTCCCTGGGGACGACTAGCAGTGGCACACCTTGTGCTGCCACTAGTTGTCCCCAGGGAACACCTGTGTCACTTGCCCTCTGGCTCATGGCATGCTACCCTGGGTTGGGTAGGGGAGGATGCAGCCAGCACTGGGCTGGCCCCAGCAGCCTTACCTGAGGTCCTGGGGCTGCACCAGAGGTGTTCCTGCTGCTCAGATCCTGGCTGGCAGCCAGTGTGTGGCTCCAGCTGGCCAGGCTTTGGTTTTGAGCAATGTGCGCTACCCCCACAGGCACCATTCTGCTATTTTTGTGCCCTTTTTTTTTTTTTTTTTTTTTTTTGACCCTTGGATATCCAGGGTTCATAAAAAACAACCCCATGCTGCTTCCTTGCAGCTCAGAGAACAGTTGAATGTGTGGTATGTGGTGCCACAGACATGTCTATGGTACCATATATGATATGGCTGTGCTTGTCTGGATGTGGCCTTAGGGTGTATTAGGCCATGTGTATGCCATAAAACCAATGAGGTACTATTACTATTATTGTACTCAGCATCAATTAGCCTCCATCTAAGATACTGTGTCCAGTCCCAGTCACCAACATTCAGAAATAAGTGCTCCAGATGGGATTCAAAAAACAGGAACTTTCTTGTTTAGAGGGTCTTGCATCTCTGCTTGGGTTCAGACTAATCACCACATATGGGATCAGGAAGGAATTTTAACCCACGGTCAGACTGTCATGGATTGTCTGGGTTTTGCCTTGCTTTGTAGCAGGGGCCATGGTCCTCTTCCTCGGATCTCTTGAGTGTATTATAACAAACTACTTCCTGTATTTGCAGTAACAGGACATCAATAGTGTCATTTCCCCCCTTCTTCACCTGTGGCACATTCAGGTGTTCTTCGTGTTTTGGGGAATTGTGCTTGGTAGTTGTGCAAAAGAGTTGTTTGTGCAGTTTAGTAAATTATACCAATACTTGTAAAGGATGGTTTAGATGTAGAGTAGGTCCTTCGATACGTGAGGACCTTTGCAGCTGTATCTATGATTCTTTGATGTTTGTAATACATAGGTTCATGTTCACACTGCAGGAGTTCTTTTGTCTGTTGCTTCTATATATCCAGTTGGCAGCAAGGACTAAGTGCTTCTTCTAAGCTCACTTAGTGAAAAGAGTGTGAACTTTCCTCTGGGAAGTGATTGTTACTACAGTTGTTTATGCGTTTGTCAAACCTAGATAACGTTAGCCAAAGTTCCCTGTACATGGCTGCATCTGGCCTGGAAAGCATAAACTAATGCAAAACATGCTCAGTAATGCTTCGCGCTGGGGCATATTACACCCAGGTTTCAGAAACAGTTACTTTCTGATGACTGGGGATCCTGGTTTTCTCTGATTTAAAAAAAAATCCCCAATTTTTGGATAAAAAAGTAACCCCAAATCCACATTTTTCTGTATTTAAAGTGACGTTTCACTTTAGTCACAGAAAAATGTGGATTTGGGGTTATTTTTTTAATCAGAAGATTGGGGATTTTTTTTTTTATCAGAGAAAACCAGAATCACCCCAATGACAAGCCAAGGTGCTTATGTTGATTTGTAAGGCCTGCTATAGTTTGTGCACTTCCTGTTTCACTTTGACAGTGGAGATAGGCTGAGATTCTTGAACTGTCAACTCTCAGTCCCTAAAATAATGTAACAATGCAGTATTTGCTATTTCCCATGCCTCTGGGCTTTGCTGGTTGTCACAAGGGGCTGGGAAATAATTTTTTCCTTTTTTATTGCTGGAGATTTTAACTGAGACGTGTCAATGCTCCTGCTTTACTAAAAGCCAGAGGTTCCCGGCTAGAGGGCCCCTCAGCTCAGGTCAGACCATATTTGAGATTGTGATCAAGACTGGTGCAGACTTTGCACTGAGGGGAGGGTGGGAGAGGAGGGGTGGTTGCCTTCTTCTGTGGCAGGAGGCATAGCCCTCTTTCTTGAATCTCTCAAGCATATTTTAACAAACCTTGCAGCAGAAGGATACTAGCCATTGTTGTCTCCCTGTTATATATGTGGCAGGATAGGGTGTTATGCCTTGTGGTTGTGTGATAAGTTTGACAGTGTACTTTCAGTAATATGTTAGACGAGGATTTGTATGAGAAAGTTTGGATAGGGCTGATCCCTCAGGCAGGTGGCTGGACTAGATGACCTCCAGAGCTTCTTTCTATCCTTACTTTTCTATGATTCTGTGACCTATAAATGTTGTCTTTCCTCAGTTTCCTGTTTTTATGTATGCTGTTGGATTGGGAATCTGATTCTTTTGACTTAGCCTCACTGTCAGCTGCATTTACATTTTCTATTTCCATTCTATACTTTCCAAGGAGGTATGGAATTTTATGGCACCCCCTTAAGGGTTGCATCAGTCCAAACCACATACTTTTCAAGAGATGTTAGTTTTTCTCCAGTTTTTACTTTTAAAACTCCTCTGCAACCTTTTTAAGTTTTAGGCCAGCAGTCTGGTTCTGTTTCAGTTTGTTTCACCCTTTCTGTGCAGGCTTCTCTTGTCCCAAATTGTTCCCATTTCATAGAATACTACTACGGAGGTCCTGAATTTTAGCCTTCTACAGAATAGCTTAAATTTAACTTCTGGGACCTTAAATTTAGCCTCCTATACTTTTCTTCATTGCTGGTACCCATGTGGACCTTGACTGCTGGCTCCTCCTTGGCACTCCCAAGTAGCTTACCTACATGACTCATGAGGTCCACTACCTTTGTATCCAGCAGGCAAGTCACCATGTAGTCCTTCCAGACATCACAAACCCAGATATCTGTATGCCCCCACCTGCTTCTTCCTATCCCATGGGAGGAGTATGCTTGGTGCAAGAGGATCCTATGATATCAGCTGGAGTAGTGGATGCCTATCTTTTTGGCAGGCATGCCACAAATTAACTCTGTACCCTCCCCAAGTGCCACTTTTTCCCCAGCAGCACAGGCAGGTAACAACGAGGGGGCAGGGGCTGCTTTTCCCCCATCACACAGGCAAGCACATAGCAGCAATCAACATGTGTTAAACAAATTAACACAAAATCAAATTAATGCTTTAATTCCTGGTGTTAATCATGATTGACAGCCCTAGTATTTACTCATTTAAATCACCAGCTCTTTTCCTATTCTGCAGGTTTTATATCACTTTTTTGGCAATTTATCATTTAGATACGCTCCTAAAAGCAAAGTTAACATAGAAAGAATGCAATGTTAATTCTAACGCTTCTGCTAACTCAACACATTTTACAAATAGGTTTCCAGCCACATCTGATGCATCTTAGAGCTTGAAAGCTAAACAAATGTAAATAGTTTGGGGAGGCATGGTGGACAGTGTGTGTGTACACAAGGGGAAGAGGGAAGTTACATTTTTCTTGATGCACTGCAGCATAGATTATATAAACAAAGAATCCAAAACAACTAATTGAAAGGATAAAGTATGCAAGATGTTAGAAAAATTGTAACTCTTGAGGTTATAAGGGTACTAATTTTCTGCTCCGGTTCTATTATTAGATAATCCATAATCCCTAATGATTTGGCAATGGCACGACAGAAAAATTGTATCCAAAGGAGTGCACTTTCATACACTCTACCTGTCAGACTACATTATTTCTCAGTCTTACCCTGTGTCTGCAGTTATATAAATCTTTCCAGTTCTACATCCAACTGAAATCTAAAGGAATGAACATTTCAGATTAGATGTGTAGAGAGAAAGAAAGACACACTTGCTAAATAATAGATAATAATTTGTAATTCTGTAGCTTCTTCTAAGATTGTGAAATGCTTAACAAATACTAATGGATTAATTCACCCTCAAATATCATTGTGAAGCTGCACATCAGCTTTCACATGGCTCCTGACAGAATGGGACCTTGATCCAATGACAAGACCAAGACAACTGGGGATCTTGTTCCCCTGCAGCCTTCACCCACCTTTGCAGCTATTGAGACTCTAGGATCTTCTTCCACCTGCTCCACCATTGAGGACATATAGACCCACGGTTGGGGGATGGTGGTGACCCATACTCACCATGTCACAGCACTACCAAAGGATATATGTGATCTGTCAGGAGGGACACCATTGCCATCTGATGTCCTCACCACATTCTGGTGGTGCTGCCACTGCTTAGTCCATGACTGATTATTCGTCAGAGTTACCCCTGCTTATTTCATAGCTAATCTTCCCTGAAGGTCATTCCACTGTCTGCCACCTGTTGATGTGCTGGGGAGCAGTACAGTTCTGCCCCACAAAAAATGATTATAGAGAGGATGGAAATAGGCTTTTCCCTGTGCCATACGGGACAGAGTAGGAGCAACAGTCTCAACTGTAGCAAGAGCAATTTAGGTTGGAAATTTCTGACTATGAAGGTGGCTAAGCATTGGAACAGGCTACTTAGTCAAGTGGAATCCTCATCCTTGGAAACTTTCAAAAGCAGATTAAACAGACACATGACTGGGATGGTTTAGTAAAGGATGATACTGCCTTGAGCAGGGGGCTGGACTAGATAATCCTGTGAGGTCCCTTCCAGTCCCACTTTCCTATGATCCTACGACTTTCAAAAAAGACCCCAAAACAAGAAGCAAACCCTTTTGTTTTTTTATCAAAAAGTTAGAAGTTGCACATAATGGTTGGTAGCTTTTCCTCTGGCTCTGTCAGCCAGTATCTATCAGTCACATTTCAGTGTTTTAAATGATTCTGACTTAGCAATTAGGAAGAGATATAGATGCAGTGACTTGTTCAGTTCAGAATTTGTTTGTGAGGCTTTGTTCTACAAATTGCTTCTGGAAAACTTCCTTTTGAAGTTTATCTTAAATGGGAAGTTTCTGTTTCCTGTCATGCCATATTGAGTAATGAAAGGTATTTAGTCTTTCTGTTTAACACTGACAATTAATGTAATCAAGGCGAATAGTGCTCTGTTGTACAAAATAAAATACTGAATTAATAAGACACAATAGGATGATATTAGTAGTAATTTGTTAGCAATAGATGCATGCTTATGCACATTGCATGACATGAAGGAAAAAGCCAAAAATATATATCAGCTGAGAGATATACATGTAGCCAACTAATACATACCTTGAAGCTGTCTCCTTATTGCTGGGTGTGGCTCTTTAGTTATACTAAGGGCTTGTAGCTTCTTCTATTACTAAGGTTGCCTGACATTTTCCATTATAAGACTGTTTTCAGCTGTATACAGCTTTGCTACATCTTAACTATTTGAGCTGAAATGTTACACTCTTGGTACCATAAGAAAAGATTAATTGAAAATGGCTCAACTGTTTCTGTAAATGAGAGGAGGAAAAATGCAACATTTTTGCTGATGGTAAACAATTCTGGCAGTCTTCCCTTTATACAGCTGTAGTGCCAGCATAAGTAAGAGCACAGGTTTGGAATTTGGCAGTGGGTAGCCATTGCAGCAGGGTTGTGAAAAAATCCCTGCAAACATCTGCCACAACTTGGCAAGCTATGAGTCTTTGAAAAGTTGCAGGTCACATGCTCAGTAGAGACGTCTTCAGTTTTAGCAACTAAAACTCTTGAAAATTCCATCATCATCAAGCATGCTCAGACTTCTTACAGCTTCTAATGCTGACTGGACAGCACATGGATCCTTCCCACAAAAGCACCAACTATGCTCTACCCATCTCTGGTGATAGCTAGATTGCATGAGTGCCATTCTCTCTGCACATAGCACCTGAGAATGCTCCAGTTTTGGGCCAGAAGGCAAAGGCTAGTCTTTCCATGTAACAGCTTTTTTAGGAGCAGGGAGGCCATATCTCCTGGTCCCTCAATGACCTCCTCCCTAGCTGACAACTCTTTGTCAATATGGGTGCCTATACACATGCTCCAACACATTCTAATTAGAACGCATCAGAGCAGACTCAATTAATCGTGCATGTATATAGACACCCCATTATTCTTCCAATATTTTAATAATTTGTTTCCTTTAATTAAAATGTTTAAACTATTTTTGTCTTATCCTCTATTCTTTACATACCCAACTATTAATTATGCAGATTGGTAGCCTAATAGCTGTATTCAACTCAATACATTTGTAAGGAGGATTATGCTTAACAGTAGGGACCTACTGAAATCATGATTTTGTGATTTTTGCAGAAACCATGAAATTGGTAGGTCCCCTGTAAAAAAGCCCAGTACCTTTGAAAAAAACATGGGGACCCCATAAAAGCAGAAAAACAGCTAGTGAGGGGGGGGTGGGGAAAGGGGGAGCCTGCAAACAGAAAGCAGCAGGAAGCCCTAGTGTTTTGAAGCATGGTGTGGAAGGAGGGGGAGGAAGGGGTAGAGATTTATGTGGCAGAGTGCAGAGGCACCCCCCCACCTCTGATTGGTCAAAAGGTCCAGCAGTCCCACCCCTCCCTGGAGATTGACAAATATCCATCTGTCAATCTCTGGGGAGGGGCGGGACTTCTGGGGCACCTCAGCCAACCAGAGGTGTGGTGGGCCCCACTGGAGTCCACTTTGAAAATGGCAACCAGTGCCGTGCTTGGGCTGTGAAATTGGGGTACAGCCACCCCAATTTTGGTAAGTCCCTGCTTATAAGTTAGTTTTTGTAAGAAAAAGTGAGAACTGAAAGTGGTCAGAGAGCCCACTGCAGCCTTCTCAGCTTAATGGCAATTAGAATTTGGAAGAGGATTTCTAAGTATTATAGGAGTGAAATTTTGAAGTAGTTTTCCAAGCCAAAAATCAGGGAGCACAAGTACCTGAATAACTTTCAGACTGAACTGGAGAAGCTTATAGAAGAGATAGGAAGATATAACGGGTAGTTGTGTGTGTGTCATGGATGGAATCATGTACTTGCAGTCACCATATTTGGGTAAAAGCTACCCCCTTGTAGTGCGCTTGGTGCCTGCTAATCCCACGCTTCAGAGCTTTTGCTAGATTTCTGTCCCCCTCCCTGCCCTCGCCCCAAATACTGTATTTTGTTTGCTTGGGTTATTTTTTTACCTTCCTCTGCAGCATTTGGATGTTAGCCACAGATAGGAGATGCTTAATGGCCCAGGCGCCTTCTAGTGTTATGTGCCTATGAGACAGAGGCAGTTAAAAACCCTAGGCAGGTGTCAAGGCAGGGGTCCACAATTCAGTCACTACCAAGGGCAAGGTTATATTTTCCAATAGAGAGCTGCTGCCTAGTTACACATGCAGTTTTATCAAGTCTCCAGGACACTGTTGGTACTCTGCACACATTCCACAGCCTGTAAATTATGGACCCACATTGGAAGGTTTCAGCAAATCTTCGTGTCATGGTTTTGCCTTACTTGTATGTACCAACAAGCCTCACACACTTCATCTTAACCTACTGTAGATTATAAGCAGGCCAGGGCAAGTACATCATCTTGTGTTTATCTGTAAAATATTGGGCAGCATACAATTATTTTTAATTAATTTGAGCTATATTAATCAACACATTGGATAAATATTGGCTTGGGATAGTTTAGGAATATAATTTTTATATTTGTGTAGGGGGTTAGACCAGGATGATCCTCGAGGTCCTTCCAAGCCTGTGATTCTTTGAAATTTGTTTTAGCCACTGGGAACAACTGTAAAAGATTTAAAATACAAAAAAGAGCCTGATTGGGTTCTCATTCTACATATCAAATGAAAGTGTTACTGAAAACAAAGTCTTTTCTGCCTCTAAATGTATAGCTTGTCAGAAGCAACATGTTCCCACTTACTGCAGCAGAGGTACAGAATTGAATAAAGAAAGCATGCATAGCAGCAGCTGCAAATTCTGTTGTAAAAAAAGAACGAGTTAAGTGTGTACAGCTCTAGTTTTTAAATAGCAGTCAGGAAGCTCTGTGTTGCCAATGGGCATAATATATTTAGGACTATGCAGAAGCTACTGCAATGGAAAAGACTTGAGTGTTATTTCTACAGGCAACATTGATGGCAGCTCCTTCTTCTGACAGTTCCTATAAAATCAGAGCAACTGCAGGGCTCAGTTCCTAACCTTCCAGCATGCTAGGCCTCTGCAGTCCTCTTACTAGAGCACCCAGGGCTGCTTCCAACCCCAGTGATTACTCCACAATATGTGCATAAGTGTAATATATTTATATATGCACACGCTCGGGTACAAGTCACCAGTAGCAGGGTTCTTCTCCTTTCAATGTTATAAGGAAGTGGAGGAGAAATACCTTGTATATATTATCAACTATCATGCTTCATGGACACACGAGTTTATCAAAAGTGGGCATAATCCCTAGGTTCTACATGCTGCCAAGACAACCAGGCCTGGTTATCTCATTGTGGCTTTTCTGATAGGCTGCAATTTCTACAGCAATATGTTGCATCTCAGACCTTTCTTGTGAATGTGAAATTTGATTCTTTAAAAAACCATGTACCTGCACTGAAACTTAATGTTGGATCTAAAGTGCTTTTAATTAACCCAATTAGTAATTCCATGATTATAGACAGGATTATTTCTTAATAATCATTTAATTGAATACTGGTAAATTTTTAGGGTCAAGAAATGATGGGACGTTGCACTTACAAGCTTGCCTTGAGTGACAAGCTACAAAACCAGAGACCAACTGGGCACGATTACATGTAATGCTACGTTGCTGTAGCAATGCCCTATGGCGATGTAACATTGGTGTTCACAAACCGTGATGCTGCAGCTACATTGCTGTAGCAACATACACCCTCATTATAGTGCATTGCTATGGCGACACAGCAGCAAAAATAACTGTGTGGGGTGTACGGCACAGTACAGGGTGTTACTTTACCATTTAGTAGTTCCTTTCGGAAGTACTAAATGAAAGTGCAGGAACAATGGCACCATACAGGCACACGTAGACTCACCCACTGAGTTCAAATTTTCCAAGTGCAATAATTGCCTTGAAGTACGCTTATTAGTGGGAACAATTGTGGTTGCAAAACAGAATTTCAATACAAAAATAAGGAAATATACCTGCGTCTTCAATGGACAGCATGTAATGGGTTGTAAAGAGATCAGTTTTTGCCACTTCAGTGAACAAAGTGAGTTAGCTAATCCTCAGAAGATCTTGGTCCCAGAAAACCCTGGAATAAAATAACTACCCAAATCAAGAGACTAAAGGGATAATAAAAGAGTATAACATTGGAACCAATTTATAAAAATCAAACTAGTGATGAAATACCCCTTAGCTAATTTATACCCTGTTGCTATAGAGATTCTGATTCTTAGAATACTTGCATAAGACAGCTGGTATAAAACTTGCTCAGCAAGAATTCATGAATAGTTGAAAGACCCGCAGCCATAAAATATTCAGTGCCTTCCTATCGGACACAACTGCATCGGCCAAATCACAACTGGCAAGTTTGCTCCAAGCAGAAATGCCCTGGATTGGCCCCAATGCCCATCATTATATATAGACAGAACTTTGATATGGGGTCTCTCTCTCCCCCACACACCCCTACCCCATATCAAAGTTCTGCCTGCCATGTGCCTCATGGCTGCACTGGTCTAGTGAGGAACACCTATATTTCATGGTAAATCACTGCTTCCTTCAAAGGCATCAAGCTGTTCTAGAATGCAGTAGTCAGACTGAAGAAGTCTGAGTTGGACCCCTACAAAACTTAGTGAGTTTCCTTTCAAGGCACAAGTTGTGCAGCTATTGCCAATAGGGTGGGAGAGGGAGTGCCCTCTTTCTTGATAGGCCCCAGTTTCCTATCAGGTTACTGCATAATTTCCACATAACTAGGTCCTGATAAGAATATGTAGTGGTCCTGTAGTTTCAGGCTTTTGGGGCATGTAGGCAAAACAGAGGGCCTAAATTAAAGCAGTGGGTTTTAAAAAACAAGGCTTCAATTTAGGGCTGGTTAAACCCCCGTGTCATGCACACACCCTGCTGACTTACCTGCCTCTCCAGCAGGGAGGGGAGGGCGAGCTGCCGGCAGGTGGAGTGGTCCCTGGGCTGTAGGGGTTGGTGCTTTCCCCCGCAGCAGCTGCAGCCCTCCCGTGCAGCACCTGGCTCGGGTGGTCCTGGGGGAATCACAGCTGCAGAGGGAAGTACTGGGACCCTGTGCAGCTCAGACAGGCAGGCAGGCTCGGGGAGGGGGGGGAGAAGAGATCAGGCTCGCCACTTTTCTTGGGTGGAGCTGCTTTCTTGGGCTGCTGTCAGGATGCCTGCAGGGCTTCCTGCAGAGCTGTGGAGCTGCACAGAGCCCAGTGCTGTAGGGGCAGCAAACAAACACTTCAAAGGAGTTTTAGTTTGTTGTGCCCCAAGTCATTAAGGCGCATTACACTGCCGAATTTCCTAGAGCGGCTAGAATTAATGTACAATACACTGCCAAGGTGAGCAAACACCTACACCATTATAGTGCGACATCTGTGCTGCAAAAACTCTATGGACAGTCTGTTCTGGAATAATAATTACCTTATTCTGGAATAATTATTCTGCTATGGCTATACTGGTAATTTTCCTTGTGTAGACAAGCCTTTGATCTAACAATTATAATGAGTTTATACATAATCAGCCCAGATCCTTCTTATTGGTCAGCGTAGTACAGTAACCACTTAATCCATAATTATTGTTATCACATGGTATCCAAGTTCAGTTATTTTGTAGGTTTTCAGCATTTAATTATTTTTACTGGTTATCTGAAAGTCTCTCCCTCTGTTTCAGTCTAAGATACTTGTCCCTTCAATGGGTAAAACAAATCAGTAGCTTCCCTGTACCATATCATCTGCAACTTCATCCAATCAAGATCAAGCAAAGACTAGTACTCCTAAAAAAACGAAAACAAATGTTTTATTTACAGGAAAAGATCTGTACACTGTGCATACATAAAAATATACAAAATCAAAATAGAAAATATAAAAGTGTTAAAATGTATACAAACACTGTTTAAAAATGTGACTCCTGTAAAATCTCAAGCTTTAATTTGTTGAAGAGTACACATTCATTTAAAAAAATCATCATACAAAATAATTCTCAAAGCTGTTAAAAAAGTACAGTCTTCTATATTTGAATAGTTGAAGGACTACATTTCATAGAGAATGTGATGATAAGGATAAACGTAAGGCTTTCACAAAGCTGATATTTCAAGAACAAAAATGTGAATTTCATCACCAAGTCAAAGAGAAGAAATTCATGGTGTCATGATCCATTTAATTAAATAAACCTATGAGAGGCATGCCCAGACATGGGCTACTTTAAAGTCCAAACAGTTAAATCAGGTATCCACTTGCACTGGAGAGAGGATAACACTTGGGAAATATCTATATGTTTTCTAATGACATTTTAACACTCTGCAGAAATACCCACTTCAGAAAGCAAATATAGCATGTCCATGAATGGAGACCACGTGAAGAGAAGAAGCAGAAAGTGAAAGTGATTTACTTTCAGAGATCATGCATTTAACATACATTTTTATCAGATGTGTGAATTGGTGTCTACACAGCATTTCAGTTTGAGAGCATCACTGAAGAATAAAACAAAAATAACTAGGTATGCCCGGATCTACAAACAGCTTGAGCTCCTATTTAATAGTCTGTTTTTAGCCAGTTAAGCTAAATCTGTGCAACTCTTTTATGCAGAGACCCAGTATTATTTAATACTAAACCATTTCAGTCTTGCTCAATTGGCAAGAAATGGACTTGCAGAAAATCCAAAGGGAATTATTCATCTGAAAGGAAGTTTCCATGCCAGAGGGTTGTACTCATTAGTTTAACTTTTTGCTCAGAATGTAGACCAGACAAGAATGTGTAGTTCAGTGTAATTATATGTTGATGTCTCTACCAACACATACAAATTTGTAATACAGGTGTTACTTCATCAGCTTTAACAGAACATAATAGTATAAACTGGCACAATAGGGAAGAAAACAAAGGACTGCAGTCTAATCCAAAGGAATGACTGCTCACAGGTAATCCTTGAAATCGTATAAGGAATGGGACAGTGAAAATAATCTGTCCACCAAAAAAGATGGGGTGCAAAATGAGCCAACTTCCGCATTTTCTCAGAGATGAAAAGAAGAATACCTTGATTTAACTATCTAAAGGCTGAATGCATAAAATGATAGAGAGCACCACATGTTGAATAAACTGCAGGATTCACAGTGGAAAACAGAGCATACATAAAACAAATTAAGAAATTCGGCACATTTACCCATGCTGTTTGTTTTTAAGTACAACTCTTTCACCTCAGTCACACACCATCAGTGCACAGGAACAAGGCTTTTATAATTTTTGAAGGCAATTTCCCTATATAGCAATAAAAGCACCAAAACTTAGAAGATCTGGCTTTGCAACAAGTTTAACAAGGGGGATGAGGCTAACTTGGGTATTTACTTTATACAGACTATGCTCCAGAGAAACGTTTGCACAGGTCTTGGCCAGCAGGTCTCCCACTTACACCAAGCAGCAGTTATGGGCTACAAGATTTTGCCTTGAAATATTTAAGAAATATGACTTGGATGGGAAAATGCTTTATTTGTCACTATATATGCAACATACGTCACAGGTCACCATTGTTAAAAAAGATGTCCCATGTCTTCCATGAAACAAGTATGATTGAAACCAAAGAAGAGCATTCTTGAAGTGAGGGAAGACATGTGAGGTCTGTAATTCTTCAGTTCTCATAATTTTGCTCTTTGCTTCCCTCCCTATATCTCGTACAGCAGCAAGCTGGAAGCAAGCCCTCAGTCAGTAAATCGGGTTCAGCTGAACTTGCATTGAATATTTCAGTGTGATATAGGGGTTACAAGGAGAAAAATCTTTTTTGATTATCAAAATGGCTTGGGCAGAATAATGAAACATCACAGGAAGAACCACCTTGGGAGGACTAGGACCATATACATAACAACTGATGCTGGGGTCTTTTTTTTTTTGGAAGAGGCTGGTGTCTCAGCTTTTTAAGTACCTGTTATGGAAAGATACTGTAGCACCCATCCATACAGACAGTTCAATTGTGGAAGGAGAACTGAAGAATAAATGAGGTATGATAGAGTGGTGTATGAAAGACAAAGCATAGGTCACAGCTTAAGAAACTATGCGTTATCTGGGAAAAGTGAAGATTTCTTGCCATGTATATATACTTGGACAAGAAAATTTGCACTGGAGTGCTCACTACTACAGAATGAAGAGAGGTGTGTGTTGATCTAGGTTGAAAATAGACAAATACATTTTTTGAATACTTGTACCCACATGTGTGGTTGCATTTAAGCTGGTAGTGCTTCATTTATAATAGGAGCACTTGCATCTTTTTTTTTGTTTACAGACTATATCAGTGGTATATAAGATATACTTGGGATAATCTGTCACCTAGGTGTAACACAACACAGTTTTATTGTAGATAGTTAAATACTGCCTGGTTCATATTTTGGTTCCTGATGGAAGCAAGAATATTGGCTTTGCATGGGAAAATGTATCAGAGAATGGCATGCTATTTTGCAGACTCTGAGAAACTCCTGCATATAAGACTTTAGCTTACTCATTTGTAACAAGAAGGTCACCAACTCCATTTGTTACAAATGTACAGTAGGTAACGTAATCTGGACCCAGTATAAGCGAAGGAGAAACTCTCTGATAATCCAAACAGCTGTAATTCCAATTTGCCTGGACTAAAAAGGCCTGTACATTTTCAGAAGCTGAATCAAAAATAAGGGAGAAATAAAAATTGTTTTTGTTTTAATATTCAGGTTTCCCAGAAACACAGATGGGTTGTTGTTTATCTTTTGTTTTAAAAGGTGCTGTCAAATATGATATTATTTAAAAAAAAAAAAATCAATTTGTAAAGTATCTGGATAAAGTTAGTGAAAACTGCTTTTTGAATATATGACAAAATTATTTACAAACACACTAATCTGCTCCATGCAGGGCCTGCATTACACTATGAAGAGATCTGTACCTTCTGTCAGCTGAGAAGAATGAAGGCTGAGTTTCTGCAATAAATTCTTTCTGTACTTATGGTGGATGGGAAACTGCATGCCTTCAAGGAGGAGTCGGGCTTGTGTGGAAAGTATTATGGAATTCAGAAATTTATACTGATGTCACTACAGAAAATGAAATGACTAATAATATAAATTTTACCATTACCAGCTGTCTATTAAAGTGGCCCAAAGCCAAAGTATATGCAATATGCTTCCCCCCATTATTTTTTAATAGTGTTTCTAGCAGCCAGTCACCTTTTGCTGACTGAATATTAGGAAATGTACACTATCTTGTACATCATCATTTTTCGCTGCATTTAGGTCACTAAGAAATCAAAAGCAAAGAACAGTATTCAGTCCAAAACTGAGGTCTTGCCAGGGAAAATATGTTTGAAATGCATTAACATTCAGGTGGATTTTTAGACGTGCCTTAGAGAATATTTGTGCTGAATTTTAAAAAGGAAAATTATCAGATTGTCTGAATGTGCAAGCCACAATAAGTTTTTTTTTTTGCAGGCGTTACAGTTCTTCTGCATGATATGGTCTTCATAACTTTAGATTGAAAAAAAAAATCTCTCTCAAAAAATCTCTTACTGCTTTTTCAAAAGCAATAAGTGAACGGGACTCGACTTGCAACAAAATATCCCACTTGTAAATCCTGAAATCTCCCCACTCAAAATTCTTATCATCATCCAAAAGGCAGTTCTACATTTCTGAATGACATCTTCATTAACAGCAGAATGTCTGTGTGTATACACATAAGGTAAGCTCTCTTATGGAGTTTATACACATGCCCTGGGAGGCAGGGGGATGCTTTAATAGTGTAGCTCCTAGAGCCACGCTAATTAAAAGCGCCTGGAGTGTCACATGTATCAGTGTCCCCAGGCTGAAAAATGGCAGCAGGATACTTTGAACTAAAGCTCATTAGACGATTAAATCAAATCTGCTCCGACGCACTGGAATTACAGCCTCCCTGCACGTGTATAGGAGCCCTTAGTTTCACAGGGCTTTATGTTCTACACACATATACCAAGGCAGAAGTCATTCCTGTGCAAAAGGGCCCATGAACCAGGTAGGCTTGTCGTTGCCCACCGGCTAGCAGTCTGCACAGGTGAATTTCATCCCTAGTAGATGCAGAATACGTCTCTTTCTGAAGGAAAAAAAGAGATTCTTTTGTCTTCATCCTTTGCCAAGTCAGCATAACTGCCTGACATGAAAGATAAGTGCAGCAGTATGGTACCCATTTAAATAGCCTGGCTAAGTGTACAGCAATATACATTTAAACTTGAGTAAATATCAATCACTAACTTCTGGTTACAGGAACTCTTTGATTAAAATGGAAAGCTCTTGGGTCCCATTCTCATTTGCGAGGGTCTCATCACACCACACATTAACACCTACTTTAAAGTCCCATAAAATGCCAGAAGGATGTAAATGGGATTCTGTAAATTAAATCAAGTTCTATCAACTGAATGCCCAGTTCAAAGCCATGATCATTTTACTTGAAATAAAGTGAATATCCCTTAGAACTGGGAGGAATCTCTCCTCTCCAGCTGACAGCTCTTTTTATGAACCATACAAGCTGGTTCACAATATTAACTTTAACTATTAAATAAATGCATTACAAAGTTGCAATCTAGAAACCACTGACATTTTCTGACAGGTCACACCCACAACAATACATTATCTCTCTGCCTAACTGTGACTTTGCATCTTTCATATGCTAAGGTTTTTGTCCCCCTCTAACTATTTGCAAAGCAGTAATAAATACTCAGGCTTAGGAAGTAAATAATTCTCATGCCTGCTACTTAATTACAGTTTATAGACCCAAGACTAGATTGGTCTAAGATACATTTTCAAGTATTCTCTTCTTGTTCGTAGAATGACAGTAGTACCCTATTGCACATTGTTTCTGAAAGATTCTCTTCTACAAGTGTAGGAAGTGGTTCTGTTCAGGGCACTTTACAGACCTGAATCCTGGCAGAACTACTTTCCCTTTCCGGTACAGATCGTCTTGCAAACCTTTGTTCATTCTCTGCACCAGCAACTTTTCATACAGTAGTGGATGATAAGCCCCCAAGGTACAAGCAGCATCATAGTACAGTTCGTGATAGTGACAAAGGTCAGTCTGTCGGACTGAAGGAATGTATTCATACACGTGCACTTCATCACACATGGACATCATGATGAGGATCCCTGAAATGAAATGTAAAATAAACATGAACATATTTAATCTCTTAGAATATTTTCCCAGCACATCAAGTGATCTACTTCCTTTACCACTTTTTCTTTGCTTTCATTGTTCTTAGTTTAAAATATCTGACATTAGCATAAATTAATTTAATAGACCAATTTTTGTTTTATGCTATTATATAAAAAGAATGTGCTGTCTTACAAAACTTCAAACCTCTTCTAGCTGATGGCGGCCTAGAAATTAGGTCTACCACTCCCAGATCAACTGCCCTAACTCCTAGACCAGGGGTGCTCAACCTCTAGTCCGTGGGCCAAATGCAGCTTGCTGAGATATTGGTATCCAGCTTGGAGGGCTACTCACAAATCAGGAAATTTGGCAGCAGAGGAGCAGTGGCCATAATTATGGCCACCCTCCACTGCTGCCAAATTCCCCAAACTCAAAATCTGCAGCTGGATGAGGCCGAGCCATGTCCCTCCCGTCGGGCTGAATGGGACAAGTGCTGGCATTTTGTGAAACCAAACAGCCCCCATGAAAGAATCTTAAGGCACCCCAGGATGCAATAGCACCCTGATTGAAAATCAGCAGATTAAGAGAAGGGAAGAGGGATATTTCTGTTTTATGTACTCTCAGAAATGTGTCTAAAGATTATTTAATATTTTAGAAGACATTTTCTTAAGAAGCAAGTTTTAGAAAAATTCAAGGTAGCTATAACTAATAAATGTACCATATTTCCATTAATTTATGAGAATACTGCCACTATGGCAGGCCACCATTCAAGACAATGCTATTTAGTGTGGCAAGCCAGAACGTACTTTGCTTTTCCCATCAAAAAGTTTGCAATTTGAAACTCAAGGGAGTTAAATCATAGGAAATCAGGGTTGGAAGGGACCTTAAGAGGTCATCTAGTCCAGCATTTCCCAACCTTTTTCACCCCACGGCACACTTGCCTAAGGAGCTGGGGGGTGGCACACGGCCAGCCGGATGCTGATGGGGAAGGGGGAGCATGTGGCCAGCCAGCTGGCATTCTGGGCTGGAGTCAAGCCCCCCCGCCTGTCTGTGTTGGCAACAGCAGCAGGCAGGGGGCATGGCTCCAGCCCAAAATCCTGTGGCACACCTAGACATGCCTGATGGCACACCAGTTGGGAAATGATCTAGTCCAACCCCCTGCTCAAAGCAGGACCATCCCCAACTATAATACCATACTTAAAACAGAAAATGTTATTTTAATGTTTAAATATACAAAATAATGGCTTAATATTTCATTTGCAGCTTGAAAATGCCCATTTTTCATTGCTCATTAATTCAAAAGGGAACATTCACAGAAATTAGTTATTCATACACTCATAGAAGTTAGGGGCTGGAAGGGACCTCATGAGATTATCAGGTCCAGCCCCCCTGCTCTTAGACAGGAAAGAGAAGACTGCCGGGGTCGGATGACCCCAGCAAGGTGCAGGTCTAGTGATCTTTTGAAGATCTCCAGGGTAGGTGACTGTACCACCTCTGGGGGGAGTTTGTTTCAGACTCTAGACACGCAAACCATAAAGAAGTTTTTCTTTATGTCTACTCTGAAGCGATCTTCACTGTTTATGTCCATTATTCCTTGTCTTCACCTGGTGTGCCTTGGTGAACAGGTGCTCTCCCAGCCCCTGATGTTTGCTTCCCATATACTTATAAGCTGCCACCAAGTTCCCCCTAAGTCTTCTCTTCTCTAGGGTGAACAGTCCCATGTCCTTCAGCCTCTCCTTGAATGGCCTGTCCTCCAGACCTCTAATCAGACCCAGGGCACCCCAGGGTACTCAAGGAGCTGGCGAGCATCATAGCCCAGCCTCTAGCACTGATCTTTGAAAACTCTTGGCGCTCTGGTGTAGTGCCCGAAGACTGGAAGAAGGCCAATGTGGTGCCTATCTTCAAGAAAGGGAGGAAAGTGGATCCGGCTAACTATAGGCCCATCAGCCTGAC
>NW_005842354.1:1356025-1356804 GCF_000455745.1 Alligator sinensis
CAGAGCGCCCCAAGGGATGACGACTAGGTCGAATGGTCATAAACTACTACAAGACCGTTTCAGGCTGGACATAAGGAAGAATTTCTTTACTGTCCAAGCCCCCAAGGTCTGGAACAGCCAGCCATTGGAGGTGGTTCAAGCGCCTACATTGAACACCTTCAAGAGCAAACTGGATGCTTATCTTGCTGGGATCCTATGACCCCAGCTGACTTCCTGCCCTTTGGGCAGGGGGCTGGACTCGATGATCTTCCGAGGTCCCTTCCAGCCCTAATGTCTATGAAATCTATGAAATCATACGCGTGGCCCTACTTTGGACTCTTTCAAGCTTCTCCACATCCTTCTTGAAGTGCGGTGCCCAGAACTGGATGCAGTACTCTAGCTGCGGCCTCACCAATGCCAAGTAGAGTGGGAGGATGACATCCTGGGTCTTGCTTGAGATGCATTCTTTTCATCCTACCTTGTGTAACAGGGCTGGGCCCTGTTACTATGGATGTGGCAGAGTCCAAATGGCCCACGCCCAGGAGTAGGGCATGAGGAGAAGCTGGCCCATGTGGGCCAGGGGGGGGAAATAAAAAGTACCTGCAGCAGCCTCTCAGTGTGGCTGGAGCAGCAGCCAGCACAGCTGGGAATGCTGCTATACTGAGCCTGGGGCCAGTGAGGGGCAAGTAGTTAGTGGGAGGGACAGTGAACAGGGCTCTTCTGCTGCTTGTTTATTCTGTTTGCATGGAAGCCATGCAGGCTTCTTTCAAAGCCTCTGAGGGACAAAAGGGGAGGAGGAA
>NW_005842354.1:1356814-1366168 GCF_000455745.1 Alligator sinensis
CCAGGGACTGACTGATGAGCCACGGATCCATTGAGCCAGCAAGGACCCACTCAGAAAGCTAAGTTGTAGCTTATTCATTGGACTTTTTTTTTCTTCTGCAGTTCTTACAAATCCAGGGTGGCCTAGTGGTACTATATCCTGGCTGCAGCAGAGGTGAAGATCCTGAATAGTGGGTCCTTAGCTTAAGCCAGCAGCAAAACTAAAAGTGGTTAGCTTGGGGTACCTGACCAAACATGCCTAGCTCTGCCCTGTCCCAAAGATTAGATGGTCAATGTGATAGATTTGTAAGGTATTTTAAGTAATTATTTTTATAATTAACTCCTATCATTAGATAGAGGGATCAGAATTATATTTTAAATGACACTGAGGTTTTCCTTTTACAACTGGTTATATTTAAAGATATAAAAAGGCTAGCAGTGACAGCAAAAGAGAAGTACATAAATGTGTGAATTTTACAGTTTCATTCTTAACCAAGAAGGGTTTAGAATAAGAAATATTTAATTACAAACTGGTAAATTTATGAGCCGAATAATTCAGATCTTGTATGTTCATGTCTCCAAATAGTACCTAGAGGTGTCTTCAGTTTTATAAATGTCTAGCTACTATTGCTACTAATATTTATTTATTCATTTTACAGTTTTACAAATTCTTTTTCAGCTTTTATGTTGTCAACTTCCTTTTGCTGCAAATGGAGACTTGATGTGTTGCCCTAAGGTAACAGCTGCCCAACTCAATCAGAAAATGGTCAGTGGAAACACAAGCAATAGGAAAGTACCTCTGGATTCAATAAGCCATATTTTTCCTGATTCCAGAATCACCTTTAGAAAACACAGATGTCAAAACTGGATTTTTTCTAATGACAAACACACGCCATAACCAGGTTATGTAGTGTTCAACTGCTACATGATGTAGTTTTCTGTAAATATTCCTGAAGGCAATCAGATTGGGCAGGGGAAGGGGATTGAAGCACCACCCAGGGAAGGTGCACGGCCAATTTGTGGCATACCTACCAAAAGGGTTGGCCCCCACTGATCTCATTGACCCTAATCAGTCAGAAAATTAAGTCCAACAGCCAGTACTGACAAAACACAATGCTGTATTAGCAAGGGCATAAATTAGGAATGAATAGCTTTTTCCTACCGAACTTTGGCTTTCATGAACAAAGCTGACAATCTAAAACTTGCCAAGATACCCTAGTCTTTCAGTGAAAAAACTCTTTTCTTTAAAAGTTGGTGATGAAACTGGTAAGAAGCCAATAAAATACTAAGTTAAAAATGACACTCCGCTCCTTTTCACAGAGCTCTGAAAAAAGCATAATAGTTAAGTTAACCCCCCCACCCCCCTTGTTTTGTGTGAACATGATTAGATTTACTTAGCAGCTTTTGGGAGTTGCTTTTGCTGATTACCTTTCCACCCCCCCATTTTGTGTATTTTTCCAACAACTCCTCAATAGTCAAACAACTGATCCTACTGCCTGCTAGACTGCCAAAAACTGTTTGGAAAAGAATTACACACAGGGAATATTCTACACGTGCAATTACACCCCAGATGGTAGCCGGGGATACTGTGATCCAGCTCCATGTGCTGTGGAGGGGCTGGCTGGACTATGAGGGTGCGTCAGGGTTGGGCTAGGTGGTAGGCAGCCCCCACACTGAAGCACCCTTATGCCCTAGCCAGCCCTGTCAGCATCCACATATGTGTTTCGGCAGAGTAAATAACTCCACTGTAGCACAGTACTTGTGTCTGGCAGTACTATCCTACATTGGAGTTAATTAGTTTACTCTGTCCTAATAGAATCGCATGTACAGACTATGACATTTTACTGTGGAGCTAATTAATCAACTGCAGTAAATGTCTCGTGTAGATGCGCCCAGACAGAAGAAAAGAAGTTTGAAAGAATTCAACGCAAAAATGTAATAAATCACAACTACTAGGACATTTAGTTCTACCTTCTGTCAGGTTCAGATTTTCCCTACACTGCATTTTCTAAAGTGGTGTCCTGCTCATTTTGTAAAGTCCCAAGCAATAAGACAACTAGCTGTCTTCAAAAGGGAGTTTAAAAGTCGGTAAATCTCAGTCCAGCCCTCCCTTTCTTTCCATTAGTAATAATTAGATTCTTTTTTGTCCCCCTCCCTGCAAATAATTCTGATTTTTCCTTGGTGTTTACAACCTTGAGATAAGAGGCTTATGATGTCCTTTCCCCCTAGCAGGGCCAAGCTACATATATTTTCGTCTTTCCTCACAATTCAATTTCTCCTCAGTCTTAATCACTTCTTGATGGTCTTCTCAGCAATAGCTTTTTGGTATCAAAGTCATCCTGGAAAAGAATCCCTATATTTCAGAGATGTAGAGAGGATATATCACCAGCCAGCTTGCTGACTTGATAACACTGCATGATCAATCCTAGTTTAGTTTAATCTATTTTGCTGCCAAACCACATTGCAAGCTCATACTCAATTCCCTATGCACCATCTTTCTTTCTACATTTAAACATTATTGGTTTCCAGGTTTCTGTTCTCTCTATATATTAAATGATCTCCCATATTAATTAACATGACATTTTCCAGGTGAATTTATAATCTCGTATTTCCAGCTGCTCTCAGGTTCATCACCTTGTTGTTCTAGTCTTAACAGTTTTTACATCACTGCCCAATTCAATATCATCTGCAAGTCTGTTTAGCATCTATTTACTCCTGTTTCAAGATCAATACTCATTTACATGTGAACCAAAACCAACATGTACTACTAGGATTGTTCTTCTAATTCCATACATCTCTATACACCATTAGTCTTCATTTACAGTCCGCCAGTAAGATTTCAAATCCAGGTGATATAAGTTTATGTAGGACAATCTAAATTAATTTTGTAAGAAAGGTGCCTTATCACATTATCAAACACAGCATGTTACATTTACAATATTCTCTTCATCCACTAATTTGATAAATCTGTGTTTTTTAAAGATAGGAAGGCTATTGTTTAAAAAAAAAAAAATTGTTCACTATCTCCAGGACCTCTAATAACCTAAAAGGGAAAATAACCTGCACAGAATAATAAAAATAATAATCAGAAACCCATAACATTGACAAAGTTGCGTCTTTAAACACCTAAATACTACATATTTGGATTGTATAGGAGAAATTGAAAGTAGAATCTGGAAATTTTAGCGATTCTATTCTTCCCTTTTGTTTTAGAACAGATGCTTTTGTAGCTTTGAAAAATAATTTAATTAGATTTGATATAAGCACCATCGTAAAACTCATAATTTACTGGCTAATGGGATGTAATTAAAAGGTTAACAAATAAATGCAAATTCAAACTTGAGCAGGGATAGAAAGGGAAACTACATACATTTTTTCACAAACTTGAGGGGGGATAGAAAGGGAAACTACATACATTTTTTCTTTTTTTTTTTTTAATACGACTGATGATAGAATGGAAGCACTCAATAACACGGAAATATTAGAAAAACTAGACATGCAAGCTTTGACTGAACATCAGCCAAGGACTGGAAACAGGTGTCTATAGTGTGTAAGCACCTAGGAGGTACAAGGATTGTTTAGAATCTTGCAAAAAAATGAGGGGGGAGGGATAGGGCCAGATTCAGAACCTACTCAAGTCAATGTCATTTGTCAGGCCCTGAGTAAGCAAAGGAGAATTTAGACAGAAGACTTCTAGCAGTAATGTGGAGTGCTAAACCATCAACAAATACAAACAAAGAACGAATATAACAGAAGCAATAATTTAACAGAGATTTGAAGAATAATTCTAAGACAATTAGTTGGGTAAGCTCAAGAACTCAAAATCGTTTCAGAAACATACTGAATAACATATGCAAGTGGTTACCATGGATCTATCCTGAATTGAGAAATGATAAAAAATGTGTTTAAGCCATTTTCAATCCTCATGTCTGTAACAACTATTTTTAAACTTCTAGAACATCAATGTCTCATAACTTTTAATAAGAAAATCAGGCGAGTACAAAGAAAATCTAAGATGACCTTAACTGTGGCAAGCATAATTCATGTAGTTATATTAGCACCATACATTCAAAAAGGTAACTGAAAAAATGTCTCTATGTGGCAAATTTAAGCTATGCTAATATCATCACTTTTCTATCTACATATATATCACATTTTCAAGACCATTAATAATTTATCTTGATCTCCTTTGGACTCTATCATTTGTCTATGCCTTTCTTGAAGTACAGTGCCCAAAACTGAACATAGTTCAGCACACAGGGCCGCGCCAGGACCCCGGGTGCACCCCCAGACCCAGAACGCACCAGTCACCGAGCCAGGGGGCGGTCCCCTACGCTCTGTGGCCAGTGCTGAATAATGTGGAAGAATCACTTCCTATAGTTCGTGTAAGACATTCCTATTAAACATATATCCCAGTATGCTATTAGCTTTTTATTTTATTTTTTTTACAATATTATATTTCCATCTCATAGTCAGTTTGCAACCTACTTTAACCTTCCAGTCCTTTTATGCAGTACTGTAATTTGTGCATTTGATTGCTCCCTCCATAAGCACAGCACTTTCCATTTGACCATACTGCATTTCACACTGTTTATCTTAAGACCATTTTTCCAATTGACCAAAGTCATTTTGAATCCTAATCCTGTCCTCTCCAGTTTGTGCTACCCCACCCAGCTCACCATCATCCTGAGATTTACTGAGTATACTTTCAATTCCATCCGCCATGTCATTAATGAACACATTGAACAGTAGGGGTGTGAGAAGCAGGCTGTATTCAATTTGGATTCACCTCAATTTGGGGACAGTGATTCGATTTGCTGATTCAGATCACTGTCCCGATTCGATTCGGCTGAATCTGAAGAGTCGGTTCTGATTCAGAGAATCAGCGATTTGGCCATAGACACAGCTTTATACCAGTTCTTCTGGTCCACTTTCGGGTCTGCTGCTGAGCATGCAGGGAACCACCCCCCGCCCTCCCACAGGATGCTCCATCCACCCCACCATATCAGTGTTCACAAGCCATGCCTAGTACCTTGAGGTATGTCGAAAAAACATAAAAGCTGTGTCTATGGCCAAATCATCAAATCTCTTTGAATCAAATTGGAGGCTTCTGATTCGATTTGGAGAGATTAATGGGTCTCCCGATTCAAATCAGATTTGGAGATTCAGCTGCTGAATCAGGCCGAATCTCATCCGAATCGAATCAGCGACCGAAGCTTTGCACAGCCCTATTGAACAGTACCAGACTCGAAGACCCTTGTGAAATCTCATTTCATACCTTTTCCTAGTTTGACAATTAGCCATGTCATGCCCAGTTTGACAATTGAGATATGCCCAATTTGACATTTCAGCAACTCTGTACCTATAATAGAAGCTTAATTAGACCATATTTTCTTGTCTAAAACCAGAAACTATCAAAAACCTACAGAATATTTATTTTAATAATGGTTTAGCCTTTTTATGCCAAATGAAATTATAAACTTGTCAAACTGGCAAACCAACTGTTTCTCTTGTATAATATTGCAACTTGGGGCAATAATACAATTTAAACATTTCAAAAAAGTTAGAAAGGATACATTAATCTGTCTTCTTTGGGCAGATTCATGATTCTAGGAATTTTTAAATATGGTTAAAATTCCATCTAATTGACACAGCTAAACCTTTGGGATTTTAGTCTGTGATGGAGTCGTCTGAAAAAGAATTAAATTATGGCTAAGTTCCTTGCTTACTTCCTACGATGGTTTATATAAATGAACATAGATTCTAATAAAAAAGAAAGACTATTTAAATTTGTTCTTGGCAGTAGATATTTTTGGTGCTCAAGATCTCAATTTCCAACATGCATCATTAGTACAATACAGTTGTGTTTTATGGCTGGCAAACTGATTTTTTAAAATTCCCTAGTTTCCAAGTAAAACAATTTAATAAACCTGAGCAGAACAGATATTATATAAAAGCACCTGAAATAAAGAATATAATTAAAAAATTAACCAGAACCTCATCTCATCTTCTGTTTAAAAGATGTAAAGGAAACCAAACAAATTTGCATGTTTGTAATGTGTTTACTTCATACCTGATATGTGCTTTTGTTTTCACATACCTCAGACTAACTTGGTTATAGAACAGAGCTTTACCAGAAATAGTTTCATTTTGGTTTAGATTTAACAATATACATTATTTGAGGTATTATGAATAAAGCATACAGAAAAGTTTTTTTATATAATACCTAGTGCAGGGGTTTTGAATCTTTTTTAATAAATATATCCCTTCTGTCTCAAAATTTCAGCTCATGTACCCCTTTATATTAACATTTTTTGCGGGGGCTAAGTGCGTGCACACATACACATGCATGCTACCCCCCACCCCCCAGCTGGAAATTCTGGGGGGAGGGGGAAGGGCCGTGGGGAGGCCCCTACGATGAGAGAGGGAGTGGGGCACAGAAAGGGGCAGGGGCGAATAAGACCCCACACAGGCCAGGTTGTGAGACAATGGGAGCCCGGGCAGCCCATCTAGGGGCACGGGTGGGGGGGAGAGGGGGACACTGCTGCTGCGCTCACCCCAGCAGAGGCCCGGGGGGGCGTGTGCCACCCCACCCCCCCCAGCCTCCACCGGGGTGTGCGAAGTGGCAGGAACCCCCTGTACCTCCTACAACCTTTTAAAATACCCCTAGGGGTACATGTACCCCTGGTTGACAACCACTGACCTAGTGTATGTACAGTTTGTATTTATCATCACTTTAAGAAACAAGTTTATACATAATTAGAAGTAATGGAGTGGATATACTGGATGTTACCCAGTCCATCATATTTAACAAACAAAAGGCAACAAATAATAGACAACATAACTGAATTATCACTGAAGTGCATCCTTTGAGACCGTAAAAGCACACTGATGTATACATTTTTGTTGGTACTCTGGTTTAGGGTCAGAAAATACAAGTGTATTTGGTCTCATTTGAAACTTATTTGGCCACAGATATGCAGGTGGATTGAAGAGGCTATGTAACCAATTGTACTTCATTTAAGAAGACTATTGAATCTAGAGAAAATATTGTATTCCTTTTCAAAAGAAGGTTATTTCATGAATGATTTGGCCAATAGAAGATGATAAACATTAACCACAAGAGAAGACTACTTATATTTATAGAAAAATCAATGCTAAGCAAAGAGAATTTAAATGTTCCAAATGTCTTTTGTGCCTAGACTTAAGCAGTAATATAATATCTGTCTTTAATGTTGACTTTTACATAGTGCAGCGTGATTGGAGATCAATATTTATCACTTACTGTCTAACACAAAAAGTTATGCCATTTGTCACAGTGTTGTATTCTGTATTTTCATAGATACATATACACTAATCAGTATATCATGTGTTGTTCATGTTTAGATGACACACTGGAGTATTTAAAAGAACCTCCAATACAAAATGTAATGATAAAAACTGACAGTTGAGACTTGAGAGCCTTTTAAACTACGATGAAAATCGGCTCACAAAAAAGAGATTAAAGCATTAGCATTTTTTGCACGCTAGTATCTGAACAAAACTCAACTAAAAAAAAAGCACTATGCCAACATACTTTTGGTTTTCACCTTAATACTACTTGAGTCCAAGTAACAATGATTCAGATAACTCATTTTACAACTACTGTGTCTTACATTTTCAGTGTCTCTTTCAAGGTATGTAAATATATTCTTTTTAAATGTTTATAAATTAGAAGTCTTGTAGTTGAACTACTATTTGAAATGGTTTTAAAAATCAAGTTCTGAATCAAAACCATGAGCTGATAAAACAGTGATGATTAAAGTTTGGTTAGTTTTCTTATAACCAAAACTTCTTGAATACAATGTTTTCATCTCTCTCTCTTCCTTTTTTACACTGATTTGGCACACTGTATATACAAACTAGTAGAAGCAATACTACAAGAACTGACTAGCATCCACTGAAATAAACTGGAGACAGGTTTGAGCTTCCAAACTACCGAGATCCCGATATTAACAACAACAAAAAAAACCCACAGAAAAAAGTGATGCAAGGCACTCTAATGGAACATGCCTTGAGGCAACCAGAGGCTGAGTCCTCCAAAGAGACACTGGCATCTGGCCACAGCATTTCTATGCCTGCCCCTTTCCCCTGCTGCCCCAGCATGTTGCCTTAGCATGCTGGGGCAAATAGGAACAGAGTAAGTCTGCTGGGGAACTCCCTTCTAGTCAGCACAGAGGCAGAAGAGGATCTTGGTGTCATTATTGATTCCAAAATGAACATGGGCTGCCAATGTGGGGATGCGGTCAGGAAGGCTAACTGCACTTTGTCATACATCCACAGATGCATCATGAGCAGGTCCAAGGAGGTGATCCTCCCCCTCTATGCGACATTGGTCAGGCCACAGTTGGAGTACTGCATCCAGTTCTGGGCGCCACATTTCAGGAGGGATGTGGACAGCATCGAGAGGGTCCAGAGGAGGGCCACTCGCATGATCAGGGTTCAGCAAGGCAGGCCCTACGAGCGGAGGCTACGGGACCTGAACCTGTTCAGACTCCACAAGAGAAGGCTAAGAGGGGATCTACAAACTGGCCAAGGGGGACCAGCAGGCAATGGAAGATTCCCTGTTCCCCCGAGCACTACCGGGAGTAACAAGGAATAACGGCCATAAGCTGATGTCGAGTAGATTCAGGCTAGATATCAGGAGGCGCTACTTCACAGTCAGGGCGGCTAGGATCTGGAACCAACTTCCAAGGGAAGTGGTGCTAGCTCCTACCCTGGGGTCTTCAAAAGATGGCTAGATAAGACACCTAGCTGGGGTTGACTCCAGTATTCTTTCCTGCCCATGGCAGGGGGTCGGACTTGATGAACTGCTTAGGTCCTTTCTGACCTACTATGAAACTATGAAGCAGTGTGACCCAGACCCGGGTGCCATCGCTAGTAAGGAGGAGTCCCCCACCTGCACCCAGCACGGTGCACAGCTCCCTGCAGCAGCAGCAGCTACTGGATGCTCAGTGCATGCTGCTGGCAGAGCCCTCCAGCAGCACAGTGCAGCCCCAGTCAGCTCAGACCTAGAACCACCTGTGCCACGTCACAGGCCCGGCCCAGGGGCATGCTCCTTCAGGCAGGACTGGGCCGCTCTTGCTGTCACCCAGGGTCCTGGCAACGCATGCAGGGGCTGCACAGTGGGTTGGACCTGGTCCTGCCTCCATGGAGCCAGCCTGGCCCAATGGCACATGGGGCACTTGGAAGCAGAATGAGGCCCAATGCACGGACAGGAGCTGAGGGTGGTGGCAGGAGTCATCCCAGTCCTGTTCAAAGCTAGTGGGGCAGGCCAGGCTGAGCCATTTCCATTTGCCATGTACAGACCCCAGATCAGGCAGTGCTGTGCCGCTGC
>NW_005842354.1:1366259-1366875 GCF_000455745.1 Alligator sinensis
CCCCCTCAATCCTCCCCCACAAACCCCACCCTCCCATCTCAACTGGGTCAAGAGCTTTGGCCTGACAGCGGGTGACGGGCGACAGGTCGGCTCATTCCCACCCACACTCCCCGGGATCTGCTCAAGTGCGGGCTCACTGCTCTACTTGGGGGTCTACCTGCCCTCCACAGATCCCTCCCTGCCAGAGAACTGGCACCAGCTGGAGGTAAGGGTGGTGGAGCAGCTCCGGGCATGGGCAGGGCTCCTGAGATGTCTCTTCCTGCATGGGAGAGAGGTAGTGCTGAACCAGCTGGTCCTGTCCATGCTCTGGCACTGCTTACACAACCTGCCTGTGCCCCCTGAAGTCCTGCAAGGGCTCCAGAGACGGGCACTGGAGTTCTTCTGGCCAGGACGGCACTAGGTCACTGCGGAGGTCCTGAGCCTCCTCTTGCAGAAGGGTGGCCATGGCCTGGTTTGCCTGCACAGCCAGGTCCTGACGTTCCGCCTTCAGGCACTGCAGCGACTGCTATATGGTATTGGTAGCCATACAGCACAGGGCCATCAGGGGTGCACATTCCTCTACCACTTTCAGGGGCTCCAATACAACTGGCAGCTCCTCTGCCTGTAGGGCTTTTCC
>NW_005842354.1:1366885-1370238 GCF_000455745.1 Alligator sinensis
TGCCAGAGTTCTACCAGGACTTCCTCCAGCCTGAAGGCTGGTCTCCACCTCCAGGTCCCCTACAACACTCGCCCAGGGCGCCAACCTGCTCATCAAGCCTCTCCTCTGGAACCCACAGCTGGAGTGCTGACAGTAGAGCTGCCCCGATTGTGACAACGGTTGATCCTAGCTGGTGTCACCCACATCAGAGATGTCCTGGACTACAATAGTCAGGAGTGCGTGGACCCCACTGCACTGGCCCAGTGCATGGGTCTACCCACAACATGTGCGACCTGCCATCTGGTCCAGGTGGTGAAATCTCCTCTACCTTTCAATACCCTTGCCTTGGTTGACCATGTCCTGTGCAGGGATAGTCTCTCCCCACCCGCCCCACCGTGTCCTCCAGAACACCAGAGTTTGCATGGGGTTGGTGCCTCGCCCAGCCTCATGGCACTCCCCACTCCACCACCTAAGCCAGATAGAGGACACCAGACTGGTCTACTTTTCCACCGCCCATCACAGCCACCTCTACATACTCGTGTGCCACGCGATCCATCATGCCGCCTTCATGTCCTACCCAGACACCAAGTGGCAGGAGCTGCTTGGCAAGGGTGTGGCAGGGGCACCCCAGTGGCTGAGTCTGTACTCCACCTTCATCCCATGAGCCACTGGGGACCTCAGCTGGCAGCTCCTCCACTGAGACACCACCACGGGCATGTATGTGACAAGCTTCACAGACACCGCAGTCTCCTGCCCCTTCTGCGGACAGAGGGAGACCCTGGTGCACGACACCCCATCCGCAGCCCCACCAAGTCCTGGGACCTCCTTATCAACCTCCTCCTGGCCCTGGCCAAGTGAGCCCTGTACTTGACCAGGAAGGAGGATCTGGCCGGGAAGGTGCCCAGAGACTGCGGGACTGCTTTCCTCTCACTTGTCTGTGCACATTTCTGAGCAGAGTACCAGTGGGAGGCATCCACCAGCTCCCTGGATGCCTTTGAGGACAAGTGGGTGTGGCCCAGTGGGCTCTGCTCAGTGTCCCCCTCAGGTGCACTTATTTTCACATTTTGGCCCTTCGACCCATACAACACTCCTATCCTGTTTTTTTCATTAGTTGTCCCAAGGATTTAGTTGCACCACTCACTCATTAGCCCCACATGAGGTTACTAGTTAGCCAGGATGGCCTTAGGGCCCATGTTATAAGTGTTACAAATAGAAAGGAGCTTCTGAGGCCCAGCCAGTTGGTATCTAGGGACACTACCCCTTGTGCCAGCTGGACTGCTGAAGCAGCAGTAACCTAGAGTGGCCTCTGCACCTTCTAGCCACTGTGGCAGCCTGGAAGTGGGGGCTGTTGCCTGGCTGTGACCTGCTGCCACCTGTGACAGCATCTGCCCTCTTGGACCTGCAGCCTCATGGTTGCATGCCTGCCAGATCCAAATGGGGGCTGCATGGCCGCCTGGGCTCTGGCATGGGCACTGTAGCAAAGCCACCTGCACCTCTGGACCAGCTGCCAGTAGGCCTTGGCTGCACAGCTGGCCTTTAGGCGGCACTGCTGTTATGTTTTCTGGTGTCCCTGCTCTGCCATCTGGGCAGCTATTGCCCAGAAGATGTGCTCCTTGAGGTGGCTCACTTCAAACCATCAAAGTGTGCCCTCCTGGCCCCAAATGGCCAGGAGATCAGCCATCTCATCTGTCCTCCAACCGAGTCTCTGGTGCTGCTCCTGCACAGGTTTCTGTATCTGAGTCTCGCCACTTGCCTCACTAGCAGAGATCCTAGCGTTCCCTGTTTAAAACTGAAAATTCTCTGATAAAACCCCCAAATTCTCTTGTTAAAATACCAAAAATCTGTGTTCTTCTGCAATTAAAATGAAATGCCACTATGTATAGAGAGATCAGTTAGGCAATGTTTTATTGATAGATTCAAAATTTTAAAGCAATTTGCAACCCTACCAGTGCCTCTATCATCATAATAAAATTAATTCTAAATATGTATACACTTTGGCATTTGCCTTTGGGTTTGTTTTTTTTTTTTATCATTAAAAAAAAACAAAAAAACCCAGAATTGCTCCTGCCCCCTTTGCTCACCAGGATGTGAGATGCTGAGCAATATTGATATGCCAGTGCCCTGTCAGTGCCCCTCCCTCCTGACCTGCAGCCCCTGCCTGTCACCACTATCTCTCTCCAGGCAGCAGCTCTGTCCGAGCACCAGGACATGAGTCCAGCTGCAGCTGTCCACTGCTTTGTGGTTCTGAGCTGTGCTAGCCCTTGCGCCTGTGCGCAGGCCCCAGCAAGCCCCACATTATTCCTGGGAAGCCCTTGAGCGGGTTGGGCTGGGCAAGCCCCTTCCCTTCCAGGCTGGTCTCCCCCATACAGGCTGCTCTAGCAGGTGCCAGGGGGTTCTAAGCTCACTTGTCTTGATGTGGCCATTATGTCTTGCTATTTAATATGTAGAGAGGTCACAATCACACCAGTTAATTACATGCATTTAGCTTGTGTTTACTCCAAAAATAGAGAACATTTTTCTAGTGGAAACATTAGAGAAGTCAACTTAAATGTTTTAATTTGGAGATGTTTTAATTTGGAGAGGCTCCAGGTGGCTTTGGAAAGAGCCAGAGCTTCTGCAATAAAAGTGAAACAAACAAATGTACTCCGAGTACTGGATATAAGTATACAGGAAATCTTAAAATGCCTCTGCAGATTACAGTAAGGCTAAGGCCATCACCAACACATCTGCCCTACCAAACAAGCAAGTGATACAAATAAGCCTTAGAATGAAGACTGCAGGAAAATTTGTACCTAATATACCTGGCTAGACAAGACACCTGAGTGCCACATTGCAAAGATATCTGTAAACTAACCATGACAGGCAGCAGCACACTCAAACATGCCATGGTTCTCCACAAACACTATCCCCAAAATGGGACACAACTACGTTAGTATTCTCAGTAGTATTAATTAGCTTGCTTTCAGCACTTCATGAACAAAGAATGATAGAAAAAAAATAGGACTGTAATGGAACTCTGATTCATCTAGTCCAAGGGTCAACAACCTCTTGCCACTGTGGGCAGATCGAGACCCCAGTGGTTTGGTAGGGAGTGGGGCGGGGGCCAGGGCAAGCGGGACCCCAGCCAGGCAGAACAACTGGAGCCTTGGCAGCTCGTCTAAGGGTGCAGGGGGCTCCCGCTGCTGCGTTCACCCCAGCAACAGACCAGGAAGCATGTGCTCCCCCATCTGTGCATGTGGTGGAGGCAGGCACCACCATGCATTGCACCTCACTCCCCACTGTAGCTGCCGCTGCCCCAAGAGCCACATATGATGCCATGTGCATCCTGCCGCAGGGTGGGCAGCGGGCGTGGTGCAGCCCAGCAGTAGCAGGAA
>NW_005842354.1:1370269-1375271 GCF_000455745.1 Alligator sinensis
ACCCCGCATTGTTCCCGGGGCCCCTGCCACAGGGAGCAACGCAGTGCACAGTGGCAGCCCCGTGCACAGATGGGGGGACACGCATCCCCCAGGCCCTGGCCAGGGACCGCTCAGCAGTGGGAGTGCCGCCTCCCCCTGCCCTATGCCCCTAGATGAGTCACCTGGGCCCCAACTATCCCACCACCTGGCCTGGCCAGGACCTCACCCACCCCAGTCCCCGCCCCATTCCTTCCCCCACTACTGGGGCCCCGATCTGCCCCCCAGCCCTTCCCCTTCACAGAATAGATTGATACTTGCCTGCAGTGCTGGGCATCCAGTGATCTACACGCCAAGATGCAATCCTGGCTCCATGCACGCCCCTTTCCACCTCTGCTGCACCCGCATAGAGCCATGGCTGGCTGCTTTGTGGCCCTACCTGCTGCCCTGAGTTGGGGGGGGGAGAGGGGGGCTGATCCCCGTTAACCCCGGCCTTCTGCTGCCTATGCCCCTAGAGTAAACAACCTCCCATGCACTTACCCTTGTTGCTGATCCGCAACCTTAATAGCAATGGAAGAGAGGGCTATTGGGCTAGTGCCCATTATCTTCAATCCAGTTGGTTGCTGGACAATGGTATCAAAATAAGTACCAACTGAAAAGGGAAACAGGGTACGTTCTTGATCTATATTTAATACCATTCAATTTCAGAATGGTACCAATGAAACACCAGTTGTGACTGTCAGAACCCAAAGGTATGATTTTGTGTGTGCTTCGGCACTAGAATTATTCCCGCTAAATTGCAGCTTCCTTGCACGGTGGAGTTTTCTGCTGCAGAGGAGAACCCCGGTGCAAGGGAGAATTTCCCGCCAATTTGTAGCGTCAACCGGTGCCCCTGCTAGCCATATAAGAGGCTTGAGCGGTTTCCGCCCAAGCCGAAGAGGACTCCACATCCATCTCGTGGGGACTCTGGGTACACGGCAGGGTAATAGAAACCCTGTGTGAGATTCAGAGGAGTTTGGCAACCTGATCCACCGCCCACCTCTTTCCGTCTTCGAGCGATAATTTTTTTTTAAGACGTATCTACGAGGTTTCTATTTTGGTGGCACGCTTGTGCAGGGCATCCGGAGCTCTGTTTCCGTGGAGCCTAGCAAACTCCACGTGATTGTTCGTGTTGTTTTGTTTGTAACTGCAACTCAAGCAAGTTTTCCAGCCTGCACCGCAACCATCTTCGGTGTAAGTAAACAATCTTTAAATCTACCATTACGAGTCCGTGCCTAATTCTAGCGTGTCGCCTGTTCTCTCCGACCCCGCGTGCCCGGGCTGCTGGCCACAGCCCGCGCAGAGCACAAAAAAGGGCCCAGCTCACACCCGGCCCGCACAGTGACATGCTGTCGTGTCCCATCCCATCCTCCCCGCCTCCCCCCTTAATAGAAAACTAAGAACACAAACATCTGAAACAGCCAACCTGAAACTGATGGCAGAGGAGCTGATCGCTGGGGAGTTGCAAAAGTACAGAGACACTCCAAGGCCAAACAAAAACATCAGTATAAGATGGGGCCATTAGTACCATCAGCACTTTATCAACATGAACGTTTTACACTGTGCATCTGTATGGGAATCACAGACTGCAATGGCATCACAAGAGGTTGCCTCATGGTTGTCACCCCAGAAGGATGTATACTGAGAAGCAATAAACTTACACATTGACCATCAACCAGAAAGGAGGGATATAAATCTGACATTTTGACCAAGAAAATTGAGAGATGTGGAGCCTGGGATTTGATAACCTAAGAATAGACATCAGTACTGATCTCTCAGAGGAGACCCACAGTGCAAGGCTTCTCAGAGAGGAACTGAACAATTAGTCAGATTAGTTAATGGACTGCTTATAACTGAAATTTCATATTTTATGAACTGCTAGTGCTCATTATCCTCAACCTTTAATTTTGAACACTTATTGTTATAACTACAGGGTTTCATTGGGGAAAATATGGAGCAGTGGTTCTCTACCTTTTTAGACTAAGGGCACCACTCAATAGAGGCACGGCAGCCCTCAAAAAATGCCAACTTCTAGTTTTCACTTCTTTTGGTTATAGAAAAATAAAAGAGGAATTCTTTTATTGCAAAGAACTCAGAAACATTCTAATGGGTCAGAATGTTTTTAAATACTATGGATTTCTATGTAAAAACTCTGGGTTTATCTTGTAAATCATGTCTGCATACCTAACAGTGCTAACACTGAGCAGCACTCTTGAAAGGCTCTCAAGGCACTCTATGGTGTGCCATGGCACCCTGGTTGAGAATTATTCATTGGTGCTCAAATTATGTTACAGAGGCATGCATAGTTGGAACTGCAACACTGAATGAAGCGGATCAATTTCAAGCGCCTTATCTTTGAATGATAAAGATTGCTGTGTGGGCCTATGCACCACACAACACACTGCTGTAACAGAAATTAAGTATGACAACTAATATTCATGAAGATATGCAGCCATCTCTGCTACAGCACATCTCAGTACTAACATTAGAAAAGCAAAATGGCAGCTGGTATCAATAAATAACAAAGAAGGCACAAGTTTAGCATGGGCTTTCAAATAATTTTTGTGCTTGCTAGTCTCCTTATATTTTGGCACAATTGAGATTTTTTTAATCGAGTTATCTTCTCAACTTCTCAGAAACAGCCAGCTTGTCAACAGCTCTGACTTTCAAATATGTTATCTACTGTAAATAATACAGCAAGATTTACTCCTTTCTGCAATTCATCTGACTGCAATCTACAGAACATCCTCAGCTAGGAGTAGGTTCTATTACCCTATCTCACATTCTGTCGCCCTCCTCCAAGAAATGCCTTATTGCCACACTGAAATAACTGGGCCCCAAGCATCTGAGAATAGAAGTGTGAACGTGATGATTATGCAGGGAATTAGAAATAGAAGCTCGGGAGCCCCTGTGTTTTAGGACTAAGAGCAGAGTCAGAGGGGAAACAGTTCAGGCTGCATGCCTAATGCTTCCTCTTTGATCAAGTGACTGGATGGTAAGCATAATCTTGGGTGGTGAGCAACTGTTCAAACATCCACCCCCCTGATGTGCCAACCAGCATAACTAAATCAGCACAAAGGAAGCGGGATCAAATAAAAAAAAATTAAAAATGGTGAGCTGTCATTTCTTCCCTTACATATTAAGCAATTATAGAAGCAAGTTCAAAATGCCCATCTGGGATCTACATATGATGTTACAGAAAACAGCCAGCTTTTGACTTCAATACAGAATGCCCCCTGTACAGTGAACCCTCTTCTTCCCTTTTAGTGATAAAAATTCCACGAGCTTAAATTAGAAACGAACCCCAAACCACTAAATAAAAGTGAAAGAAGATTGTCCTAACCTGGTTCAAAGTTTTGATATAGATTATGCTGAGGTAACAGAGTCATAAAAACCATGGAGCTACTCTATTTAGATCTGAGATTCAGAGCAGTGCTTGAATTAGTTTAAGAAAAAAAAATCCTCGGACATATACCATTGCCGAGCTAGAAATCAGCCTGAAAATTGTGCCAAGACCCTGGCAATAACAACCCAGAAAAAATCCCCCACAGACACCTTTTATTATCCTCTTTTCTAACAGGGAAATGCAGTTAAATGCACTATTAATTAAATACACCATTCTTTTTCTAAAACATGCTCTGTGCCTATATTTCAATTACTATGTTTTTGTCAGTATCCCTATCTTGTTGCTTATTGCTTCATTCCTTGTTCCTCTTCATACTGTTTTTCACTCTAGTGATGCACCTTTGTCATGGTGTTTTTGCACCTTTGTCATGGTGTTTTTGCCTTCCCAAGCCAAAAACCATAGAGTTCATATTTTGTCTTGGATCTCTCTCTACTCTCACTTTTTACTCAGAACATCTTTAGTTTTTTGTGGTTCTTAAATGTTCAATTATCCAACTAATGCAAATGTCATCCTCGTATAATGTCTCACTGGAGGGTTGGAAGTTAAGACTCACAGCTGGAGTGTTGCTGAAATCAGATTTTGTTATATTGCCATGATTAGAGACATGAACATCTTTGTATCAGTTGGTTTTAAATGTGTGCACTGCATGAAATTCATTATCATCAATCTGATGATGCTAATTCACTAAAACATACTAGGAAATCATTGACCAATGAAGCATGTGCTTTTGCATAAATGTATAGGGCTTAATCCTGTGTAGGCAAACCCTAGAAGATTGCTGCACAATGTAGGACAATGGCAGATGAACAGTTTTAGTAAAATACATGCAGGAGCTCCCTTCACCGGAATGCACAGCCACATTCATCATAATCATCTTACATGTTCTTCCATTTCACTTTCCACAAAGGAATGCCTTCTCTGAATTGACCCATAATGCCAGATCCTTTTCTTCTCTCAGATGGCTCCTTGAGACTCACCTCTTCAGAAATGGAGCTCACTACCCAAGAAAGAAATGGGTTTGATTTTGATAGGGGTTCTGGAAATCACCACCGTAATATCCACCATCATCTCTGGACATTTGCAGTACAAGACGGCTGCAGAGTTCTAATGGAATCTACAGCACTGATGTACTTTTGGTTAATACTAATCTCAAAATATACACCTTTGGCAATATACAGATGAACATACAGCAAGCCATTTTCTCAATGTACGTATCACTAATCATCTGTCCTACTGTGCTATAAAAGTTTGCAAGTATTAAGAACTTTTGCAAAAGGAGCACTTTCAGATATTAGAACTTTAGTGTGTTAACATTTTTGTACCACATGCTCAGATGCTACAAAGAATTCTAGTGATTCAATAAGATTTATTTGAGGTGTAACTTATTAGTCAATGCATGCACAGATGATGGAATTTTATTTTTAGGTGATACAAGCTACATACCTGTTTTAATTATAGAGGCAAAGTCTATTAGAATAACTTTTTATAAGTCAAAAGTATTTTTTATTCTTCCTTCAACTTTTCATTAAAATGAAATAGGTCCACCTACCTGTGAAAATTCATGCTTGCAACACACTCTTT
>NW_005842354.1:1375302-1382619 GCF_000455745.1 Alligator sinensis
TCTTTCAGCAGGCTATCTTTCTTAATATAGACATTTTCAACAGAATGGTTTTAACGGTATGGACACTTAATAAATCATTTCCTAGGTGTCTACTTGAAATTAAGATGTTGTTATATTTTATGACAATTCTCATTTCTCTCTTCTCTTCATTAAATTTGAATTATGCTTCCTGAATTATTTATCCCAGAGTATATTGATTTTATTTATTTCTTAAGAATGGCAAATAATCAAGCAATACCATGCAATTTAGGTTTAAATTACATTGCTACCATATAATCCCTCTAATTTGTGTCTGTCATCTTCAGTTTTAAACCAATATTTGCTGCATGAGTTATTGACAGATACCCTATCTGAAAAATAACGTCCCATCACATTTCTGTCAAACTGCATTATACTATTTATGCATTATTCTGCCCTTTATGTCTACCTCTGACAAAACACTGTCTTCCAGTTTAAATTACTTTTACACATGCTTTGCATAGATGTATAAACAGGAGGCTCTTAAAATATGACATGACTTTATTGAAAATATTTCAAATGCACCTATCAAAATAGTGATTAGATGTCAAATGATGCTAATTAGAGATAACAATAAATTTATCTAATTATTTTCCTATCTTAAGGCTGAACAATATCTGAGCATCTTTGCAGCAATATCTGAGAAAAAAATATAAGAACCTACTTAATGTATTTAACTCCTTAGCACTTCTCTTTTCTGGAACAAGAGCTCTGCATGGCTTTGATTCTTTCAGTTTCAAGAATATTTTTTTCAAGATGTTTTTTGTAGGAGGGTGCCTGGGAGAGTTAGTTGGTAGGAATTTAAGGTAGAGGGGATACTACATTTATTTTGTTCTTATGGGTGTAAAGGCCTTTCCAGGAAGGTTTTACTGTATTCCCTAAGGAGGTTCAGACCCTAGCTTGACAACTGGACTATCTTCTTGGCCTGAGGTTCAGTGACTTCTAATTTATCAAAACTTTTGAGAATCCAGGGAAAAAATTGCATAGAGAGAGAAATAACTAATGCTCCAGCATCATTCCACAGCACAATCTCTCTCTATTGAGACTTTTTTGAGCCCACGTTCCAAAAATCTCTCTTTGGTATCAGGCAACTTCAACATTCTTGATGATCTACCAGGCTGCTATGTTTAAAAATAGAGAGGCAATATCCAGTGCAGACAGATTCCAAGTTGCTGAAGTCCTAAAACTTACCATCATTTGAATTGACTCTGGAATCAACATGAGAAGTCCGCACTGGATGTAGAGCACCAGGGAGGCATGCTTTAGAAATGTTTATGTGCTTGTAGCAGAAGCTCAAGTATTCAGGGAATAATCTTCATCTTCAGTCCCAGGCACAGCAGGCATTAACAGTGTGTTCTGATTATGAACACATGGACCAACAGAGATGCATTTGATAGGGAAAATCATAGTGTCAGACAAAACTAGACCCAAAAGGCAGCACTTGTTGCAATGTGTGTCAGACAAAAGGAAATATGAACTCAGGATCAAAGCATTCTTCCAGAAGTATAACATAGAAGGACCAAGAAATTGGGTTGAAGTTTATTTTCTCATATGATTGGAGGAACATGGGAAAGCAGTGGCCACGCTGAGGCTGGAGCAGTAGTCTCTGAGCCCTATCAGAACATGGGTGTTCCCTCTCCCTTACTACTTCTGGAAGCAACATATAACTTGAATAGTAAAACTGCCTCATGGATCAAGCATATGAAAACTTTACCGTGTACAATAGCATCATATGAGCCATCTCTTCACAACTAAACCACAAACAACTTCTATAATGAATTATAGCATATTAATAAAACATTGGTTTATAAAAACTTCCCAAGTTTCTCACTGCAAAAGGCTCAGACTCTTGTGCATTACATAAATACAATATATGTTCTATAGTGTATGTACAAACTGGATAAATGCATAGCACAATAACACTGCAATACGTTGCCTATTGTTTACATCATCACAAATTTTGTTTAACTGCATATTGAGTAGGTGACTGAGCCACAGAGTAGAGCATCTTTGAGCCCCGCCACCTACTTTGTAAATGAATTACTCTCATTTTAACTACACCAGAAACAATGAAGGGGAGGCAGCTGTCAAAAGGCTGCTATTAAAAGACTTGAAAATGAGGGTGAGAGCTACTTAATTCCATAGCAGCTATTTCCTCTATTTTCAAGGCTTCTAACAAAGTCGACCAAACCGACTATTAGAAGACTTTCAACTGAGAAGAGTTTATCATGTTCAGGACTGCTAATACCAAAGCACAGACTGTACTGTATACTTGAGGAGCATCAACAGTTTGTATTGAGGTATCATAAGTGCACCTTCTGGGTAAGTGCACTGCCTTTTGTCAGTCCGAAGGCTATGTACTTAAACAGAACACACCATAAATTTTATATATATATATAATATATATATATATAATATCTATCTATCTTGATATATATACAGATATAGATATATATCTCAATATATATATATAGATATATACATTATATTTGTATTTATAATACACTTCTGCAGCAAGAAACATGGGAAGTTTTTCATGAAAACACCAAGGTAAGTCACTGGTCTATTTTATACTATGCTTCCCATTCTGTATACCCTAGTCAGTTATTTTCCTTGCACTAGCAAAGCAAGTGGTACATGAAAACGGGCCTCATTATGTACCTGTATAAAACCCATTTTACATGTCTGTTGGGCATTGCTAAATGCACCTACCAATGAAACCTGAAGATGGTGGGTTGGGCTGTATCTTCTCTTTAGTGTTCTCCTGAATGATATCCCAGAGCTGCCATATGAACTTAGGATGGAGAATGTAAAATGGCTGGTTTGGATTCTTCCTGCGATGCTGTACATATGGAGTGAAGAGGTTGTAGTCTGGCTTCTTGTACCACTGAGGGGAAAAACAGAAATGAATCAACACACACTAAACAGCAACCAAAAGGTAGCACCAGCAGTTCTGTGTCGAGTCTGAAGTACAATGCATAGGCAGCAAGTCTCTCTGGGCTGCTGGACACAATCTTAAGTGAGTCAGTCCCTAACTTAACTGCTTTGCTTCTACCTATGTGAAATTCACTCCAGTACAAAGAAACGACACAACATCCTACTCACAGATCCACATTAAATATTAGATAGGGCATGAAAGCCTTACTGCTGGACATGCACACTAAAATTCACTCCATCAACCTTGACTCTACATTGCTTCTCCATTCCCACTGCCTGCAGTGTAGAAGTAAACTCAGATAACTTGAACAAGAGGCAGGCAGCACCCTCCTTTAGCTGCTGCTAAGAGAATTCACCTGATGAAACAGGCAGGTTCATCTACAGTTGTAGTCTATTCAGCTCTGTTGTCTCCCTAGGATCCCACTGCCAGTAGTGGCAATAGGAGAGTCAATTGATCTCTCTCTCTGTTCTGCAACATCATCCTCAGAGACCCTCAGAATAATTGCAGGGTATTTTTTTGTTGTTGTTTTGCTACAACCACATACAGCTTTGGGGAGAAAGGGGCCCAGCAAATAAATCCAAAAGGCCAGAAACCCTGCAGGTGACATACTGAGTTGTGCATTTTAGAGAATAGATAGATTGGGAAAGGATCTGAGAAAGTTATTTACTTTTCAGGTGTTTGGCTTTTTCAAGATTGGCACTAGGGGAAGATGGGAAATAGGGATGTCATTTCTCCACCTTTCCTCAGACCCCTCCCCCTTCTCCATACCTGCCACATACCAATAATCTTGCTTTTATATGCAAACATAACCAATAATCTAACTAACAGTATGATCTTGCCCCAACTCCCTGCCAATGCATCAACCTCAAAATCATCTACTCAAACAGAAGTGAGGTCTAATTAAAACATTTTTGCCTAACAAACACATGTTTCTATGTAGATGTGGTGTGTCGTATCTAAAAGTTTTTAAATCTTGAGATTGATTGAAAGGAGTGGTAGTGAGGCTGCGAAGAGGGCTCTGGGATTAAACTACACCTGATCTTAGATGGCCAAGAAGCAATTAACTGCAGTTGACTGTGTTGCCTTCACACTGGTTTGAAGAAAAATGACTAAACAGAGGGCTTACCACATTCAGATTTGCAGAGTAGGGAGCTGGATCCCAGGCCACTAAAATGACATCTTTATACAAGGAGCTGTCAATGAAGTGATGATTTGGATTGGTAAGAATCTGTGAACACACGCACAAAATTGCACAGCATGAAATCTCCCACAAACAATGAGAATCATCATCAACAGAAACAGTACTAGCAAATGGGAATCTGTATCAAAGTAAAGCACAGTAACAATGTGTGTGTATCAAGCTTTGCAGAAGATTACAGGTCACTAGCAAATGATAACACATCCATGCTTTTTTTTTTTTAGATAGTCACCAAAGAAAAAACAGATGTTAGATAGATGCTAACCACTATACTGATAAAGATAAATTCAAGTGATTTGGGATAGCTTTAGACAGGCAATACAATTTAAGCCTTAAGAAAGAACAAGAAAAACAACTAGTTTGCCAAGGGCTTCTCATCTCCATATACCTCTTTGGAGGCACCTAATTATCTGGTGGATTTGTGGGTAACCACAACATTGTCTGCACCAGAAAACAGAACTTAACCCAAATAGCCTGGCTCTAAAAGGGTTCCTCTAGTCATGCATATTAACTGAATCTCCAGTTACTTTAATCAAATTCATATGCTAAGAAAATGTGTGACAAATAGGAACATTTGAAGCACTGTGTCACCAGATTGCAACTCTCTACCACCAATACAGAGTATGTTATGAGCCTCCCAGAAGATGTGTGTGGATACAGATGTCTACTTCGGAAATTTAAAATAAAAAGTGACATCATCCCAGATCTTTTCCATTCTTTGGAAAAATAACAACTTTTATTGGAGGATTGTGACCATCCAATTACTTTTTTTTGAGGGTGGTTTGGTTTTATTAAAAATAGCCCTCACTTAAAATAGCTCCAAAAAAGCAAATTAGATTAAAAAAGAGCGGTCCAACTCCTGGGTGTTGGAAGGGGAATGTGGATGTGCAGCCCAGTTCTCCAATCTCTTGGCATATCTCCTAACTCTTCCTCTGTTCATTTTCCTTTCTACTTTTCTTGACACATTCTCTCCCTAAATTGCTATTGTCTGGCCTCTATCCAAATCTCCATGATCCCTGGTTCAACCAGCCTCAGAAAGAGTTGGTAAGAATGATTTCAACACTGGTTTAAGCAGCATGAATTTGGCTCCAGCTGTTATGTTAATCTGCATTCCAGACAAATTAATTCATACTAATTTTCATTCCCCTTTAGGTTCTAATGAGCCATATTTGATGATGCATATTTTTTGAGAAATAATTTTGTTGCCATAGTAATATTTTTCCTACTGTAAATTTTGATATTAATGACTTTTCATCAGCTTTCAACCACACTGTTCCCAGCCATCACAATCTTTAACCTCCTTCTTTTCATTTTAGTTTTCTTTTAAAAATGTAAACTTCTTCATTAAAGTGCGAGATCAACAGAACAAACTTTTAAAAAGTTTATGCACAACACCTCACATTGCAGCTGCCACTACAAAAGGGGAATGTGCCTTACCTTAAATGGAGTTCTTTGAAATGAGTTGTCCAAACAAATTTTATAATTAGTGAGCACATACTGCATGTATGCAGCATTTGTTTTTTGAATTACAGTGTCTAGTGCAGAGAGGATTTTGCCCAGCTACTTAAGCTGTAAACATAAGAAGAGGGAGGTCATAAATGCCACTCAGAGCCTTGTTGAAGGGACTAAGATACAGAGAAATCATTTTAGCAAGAATGAGGAATGAGTCACATAATCTGTATACGGAACACATCCTGAAGAACTAGTGACCATATATTAACTAACTCTTCTGTCTTCTGTGATTCCACTCTGGTGTTTGAAATGGAAAACCCTCAACAAGAGGCAGGAAAGGAGTCTCACTTAATGAATGACTATTGGACAGTTCTATCAATGGTGGCATCTAACCTGGAAGCCCACAAGGACTAGTGATAAGCAAATATGTCAGCAGAGCTCTTGAAAGATTTGAAAGGCTGGGAGACCTGTAGCTAAGCGATATATTGGGTTGTGCCAGTATACATACCCTTGAGGTGCAGAAACTAACTGAGCCATGATGGGAGGATCTTTGTTCAATCCTTGATAGAAGTCTAAATAGACTCTTAGATCCATTTCCATAATCACCGGGCACGTCCACACATACATCTGCAAGCAGATCTGGACAGGTTGGACAAGTGGGCAGAAAACAACAGAATGCAGTTCAACAAGGAGAAATGCAAAGTGCTGCACCTGGGGAGGAAAAATGTCCAGCACACCTACAGCCTAGGGAATGACCTGCTGGGTGGCACAGAAGTGGAAAGGGATCTTGGAGTCCTAGTGGACTCCAAGATGAACATGAGTCGGCAGTGTGACAAAGCCATCAAAAAAGCCAATGGCACTTTATCGTGCATCAGCAGATGCATGACGAATAGGTCCAAGGAGGTAATACTTCCCCTCTATCGGGCGCTGGTCAGACCGCAGTTGGAGTACTGCGTGCAATTCTGGGCGCCGCACTTCAAGAGGGATGCGGATAACCTGGAGAGGGTTCAGAGAAGGGCCACTCGTATGGTTAAGGGCCTACAGACCAAGCCCTACGAGGAGAGACTAGAGAAGCTGGATCTATTCAGCCTCCGCAAGAGAAGGTTGAGAGGCGACCTTGTGGCTGCCTATAAGTTCATCACGGGGGCACAGAAGGGAATTGGTGAGGATTTATTCACCAAGGCGCCCCCGGGGGTTACAAGAAATAATGGCCACAAGCTAGCAGAGAGCAGATTTAGATTGGACATTAGGAAGAACTTCTTCACAGTTCGAGTGGCCAAGGTCTGGAACGGGCTCCCAAGGGAGGTGGTGCTCTCCCCTACCCTGGGGGTCTTCAAGAGGAGGTTAGATAATGCACCATTGCTATGGTACATTAAGTTTAGTACCTCTAATATGAATGAGGTACTACATAAATGTGCAGTAGCCAGTGCTAATGTGCAGTAGCAACAGGACATGGTCTTTTTGTGACACTTAATGCACAGTAGACTAATTCTACTACACATTAGTGCATGAGCAAGATTTTCCCCATGACTACTATACATTAAGCATCTTGTGCAGACATGCCTACTGAGGAGAAACAGATTGACCCTCGATTCCCTGCAAATGCTATGAAGCATTTGGGAAACTTTTTGAAAGTCCTTTTGTCCAAAAAGAAAGGCTTGAGCTCTCACCACATCCAATGTGTGAAGTTCATATTTATCTAGGAAAGAGT
>NW_005842354.1:1382650-1422801 GCF_000455745.1 Alligator sinensis
TAATGTGTATGGATTAGTTGAAGCAAAAGTCCAAGACAATCTTAGGCAAAAAATAAATAAATAAACCCTACAGTGGAGTCTTTATTTGTTCCTGACCTTCTCAAAGAAGGATCTGTTTAACCTCTTCTGCCTGAGGTAAAGTCCACTAAAACCTCCATGTGCATGAATAGATGGTGAAGGGAGCAGACTGCCAAGCAATCAAAGCTGTGACCTGTTAAACCAAATTGAGATTACAGGAAGGAAAGGACTCAATGATAGATAGAAAAGATGCAAGGAACATCCTTAAGGCACTATGACATAAAACTATGACTTAGAATACACTAAGTTTCTGAAAATATGGGCAATCTGCAGAAATGGCCACCATATATGCCCTAAAAAAGATATATAAAATATTGTCTTCCTTCAGGGACAGCAGATAGCACAAGATAGTTGGAATTAAAGTCCATAATAGCAGGAGGTGCCTTTCACTCACCTGATTAGAGAGATGCTTCCATTTTACTGCACTGGTGAGCCTGGTAGATGGCATTCATTTGTAGCCCAGTGCTTGGCATCTCAGATGAACAGGGCAGCCTCTGGCTCTAGTTCTCGAAGAAGTGCCAAAGGAACCAATAGTTTGAGTGAAAAAAACTCTTCAGCTCAGAGTACCAAAACTGTCTGGCCTATGCTATAGGGCTAATAGAATGACATGGCTTAAGCCCCAATTAAACCAATAATATAATTTGCAAATGGGGATTCCTGTACATCAACCTATCTGTGATGTACCAAGCTCTCTCTTCCAGAGCAAACATGAGCCCAGCCTCACTAAAAGCTATATTCCTTTTCCTGTGGGCTCTGTGGCCTGTGGCACATCTACTCTTACCCTCCAAGTAGACTGTTATGTGAAATAAGGCATAAAAAGGTAAAATAAACTAGGTTAAATAAAAAACAAAACAAGGATAGATACAAGTCAAATGGATTGGTTATTGTGTTGCATCCAAGGCATGAAGAAGAAATGGAAGGCCTTAAGGGTACTAGAGCAGGCAATGCTATTAAAAATACTCTGTTCTCACACATATGGGATGCATGTACCCCCAGAGTGGAATCTGTTTGAATGATCCCTGAAAGAACAAATAATTTAATAAAGAAGTAATATGAAATGGCTGTGCAAATTCTCCTTTAACTGTTTTGAAAATGCTATAGTAAGAATTTGTATAGTATATTTCATGTTGAAAACCCTCTAGGCATTAGGTAATTAACTCTTAACACCTAGGTGGGTATTACTAGCTGCAGTAAGCAGATGGAGAACACTGAAAGGAGAAAGATACACAGTTCATTCAAGCACTCATGGGCAGGGGTGGGGAAGAGAGGGGAAAGGAGGTTGCGAGATCCTTTAAGAGGGATGCAGGATGCCACACAATGTTAGCATTGTTAAGAGTGCAAACACAATTCACAAGACAAATCCAGACATTTCAAACAGGAATCCATGGAGCAGAAAACATTCTGATCTGTTGTGGTCTTTCCAAGTTCTTTGTATTGGAGAATTACTCTATTTTTTTTCCTAATCAAGAAATGAGTGGAAGCCAAGAGTTGGCATTTTCCAAGGCGTGCCTCGAGTCTAACGAGGTTGAGAACCAGTGGTTTAATTGACCAGTTTTAGGAGGCACTTTTCAAAAATTGAAAAAAACAACCAAACTTCAACCACAAGAGGTCACTACAACTCAATAAACATCACTCAGAAGCATTCACTTGCAGAAGATACCGTTTTTCTCCCCCTTATAATCAAGGGAGTTCAGTTCAGGTGCAGCATCTTCTTCTCCCGTGACTCTTGGGTTCTTTCTACTTTTCAGTCAGACTTATAAAGTTTAGCCCCAAGCCAGCCCAGCCCTTCTCCTTACCCTTCCTCCAAAGAAGAGGTGGTCATCAGGAAAGTAGGAACAGAGAAAGGAGATTTGGGGGCTATGAAACTACAGTAAGGATGGAGAACATGTGCTACAACTGGCACAGGCAGCCTCTGTGTGTACATAGCAGATCAGGGAAAGGATGGGCAGGACAGTGGCAGATATAGGGCAGGGAACAAAATGCATAGCAGCAGATTAAGGAGAGAGCCCAGGGCAGGGAACAGAAAACAAAGCAGCATACTCGTGAGAAGAGGAATAGAGTGGTACACAGAAATGAGCATGGCTAATTTGTGGCGCACCTACCACAAAGATTGACCCTCACTGTCCCTCTGAGATGGATAATGGGGACTGAGGATTGCAATGCTCCCTGCACTCATGACCTTAATCTTCAGTAGATTCCCTGAGAACTACAGCCTTGATCAAAACCAGAGGTGCACCGATACATTGGTTCGATATCAGATTGGCACCCATATAAAGAAAATTTTCTGTATTGGAAATTGGCCTGATGTGGCCGCTAATTGACCAATAAATGCCTATGCATGCATGCAGCCTCAGTGCAGCACGTAGGCAGTGAGAAGCAGAGCCAGCAGCGTGGAGAGCTGTGTGTAGCTGGTAAGTCTGGTGTGGTAAAAGGGAAAGAAGTGGGGGGAGGCAGATCGAGGCCTGCACGGTGAGGGAGGGAGTGGGGCTGAGGCTGCCCAGCCGGGGCTGGGGTAGGCACATGACGGAGGGAAAGCTCGTTGGGAGGTTGTGGGAAGGGGAGAGGAGCAGCTCCTGCCACTGCACACAGCTCATTCGGTGCTTCTCTGGAGGCTCCTGCCGCCACTCCTGCCCCCTCATCCAGGAGGACATGGGGTGGAGGGCATGTGCCCCTGGATCTGCACAGGGCGGGGTGGGCTGGGGCCAGGCTATTCCTGGCTGGGCAGATCCAGGGGCGCCCCCCCCCCCCACCCCCATGCCCTCCCAGATGGTGGCAGGACCAGTGGCACGAGCCACCAGACAAGCACTGAATGAGATGCATGCAGTGGTGGGAGTTGCCCCACTCCTCCCTTCCCGCGCCCCCACAAGGAGCCATGCCTCCATTCTGCACCTGCCCCAGCCCGAGCGTGCAGCTGCAGCCCACCCCATGTCACACAGATCCCTGCAAGAGGCACGTGCCCGCCCCCCCCAGACAAGCCACTTGAAGTTCTGTCTCGTTCCCCTCCCCACCCTGGCTGGTCAGTGCCTGCCCTTGCTCCAGCCCCAGTCCCATTCCCACCTCCCTGCCCCTTCCATCCCTTTCCACCACACCAGACTTACCAGCTGGACGCAGCTCTTCAAGCTGAAGAGCTGCATATCAGAAATCAGATTCTGATTGGTATTGGCCAATATGCCTCCTTAAAAATCAGCTATCAGTGTTGGCCCCAAAAACCTCTATTGGTGCACCCATAATCAAAACTTTGCAAGATAATTCCCTGGCACAACCATAAAGGAACTTCTGATTCCAGATCCAGGATTTATGCAGAAAGGTATGGCATTTTTCTTGTGCAAGAGCCATTAAACCTACATGTTTCATTTACTCTAAATTATGATTATGCACTACCATGGTTCTACCATGCACTGCTAGTTACCAAGTCACCAAGGGCTCTCCAGATTACCCAACCACCTTAGACTAAAAATGTTTGATTTTCTTGCGAGATGAACCTTATACTGTACAGAGAAAAAAATTCACACATATAGATCTGCAAAAGAACCTTACCTGAGAGTTAATGATGCGCACGGTTGTTTTATTCCCAACATCTTTTTCATAACCATGTGTAGGAGCCGAATTAAATCTCAGAACTGCATCATGCGAATCTAAGGGCATAAAGAGGCTACATTTATTTATTTTTTTCATTTTTACTAAAAGAAAAAAAAAATCTCAAGAACAGCAGAAGGTTGTAAATTTTATTTATCTTGGTATTGAAAAGGCAACTCTTTTGGATGACAAGAAGCTCTCTTTTCTGTTCTCCTTAAAGAACAAAAAGAGACTTTCTTATTCAGCCCTGGGCACTGTGCAAGTCTCATGTGATTTGGCCCTAGGGCTCCTAGCCCCTTTTCTGCCTGTGCTTAAGTTGCTTGATTTATTTATTTTTAATGAAGTTTCATATGGCACAAAGGGCATATCTGCCCGCGGTCAGAAGCATCCTGCCCAGGACATTCCCAAGAATGATGCCCTCACCCAATTATGCCAGAAACAGAGGCACACTCATGAGCCAGCTCCAAGATCATCTCAGTGAATACTCTCAAGCATGCCAGAGAATGAGGTATTGAAAACTGCTATTGAAGAACACCCCAATGTAGCCTTACCAGGTTGGTTCTAAGTAGCACTCCCTGGAGTGACATGTAGGTGGTGGTGATGTGCCCAGAGCAGTACATCCAGGCCTGGGTGCAGAGAAGAGTCCTTCCACCAGCAGATTAGAACGTGCTTATAGGAGTGAGTGGATGTGGTGCATTCATGGCTGTTCCCACTAAAGCAGGCCACCACTACAATGTAGATGTGCCCAAACTCCATAGGGGCTGTAGTTGCTGACCAGTGCTGGAAATCAGGCCTCTTCTATTGAGATGCCTACATCTGGATTTAGGACCATAACTTCTAGGTGCCAACATAAATGGGAAGAAAATCCTCCTTGTGACTTCAAGGAAAAATCTCACTGTGGCCAGAACAGTTCTCCCCCTCCCCTCCCACCACCACACACACACACATACACACACACACCTTATTTAAATTACAAGGGTGTGATTAAAGCATTTGGAATTGCCAAGTATATTTTATTTTAAAAACAATGATGATACAAATCCAAAAAGCAAAGAGCAAATTAGTATTTGTGACAGCATTTCTAATAGGAATGCAGGAGAGGGAGCTAAAGGGCTAGTAATAAAAAAAGATCCTGGAATCCTACTTTTTAAAAAAAAAAAATTTTCCTGTCAGAAGATAATTAGAGACAACCCATAGTACATGCAATATCACATAACAAAACTATGAGATGGAGGACATCTATGCCACCTCAGTGTCACCGAGAACTGTGCCCTCTATACTCGCTACCTGCTGTATATCCACTGATCTTGGAAAAAAGTCAATATTAGAGCAACACTAAGTTTGCACCAGCACCCAAGACAAGAAGTCTGTCACGCATGCTCAGCATCACTCTACAGTGGCTACATTGCCTCTTCTGGGATGTAGTAAACGCAGATTAGAAGTGAAGTCTAATTCTCAGCAGCACTCCTGGGAGCAGAACTGGCACACAGGCAGCAGCAATATGCCTTGAGCAATATGCCACCTACGCTTGCATGCACCGGTAGACCTTGGAGCCTCTTGTGGTAGATCTCGGAGCCTCCTGGAGTTGATCTGAGGCTAGGGTGGGGGCCTGAGTGCCCACGTGCATGCACATCGCCCCCTACCCCCCCAGCCCAGCAGGTCAGTCCATGGGGGAGGGAAGGGATGGAGGCCAGATCAAGGCACCTGTGGTGAGGTATAGTGCCACAGAGGCAGGAGCAGGGATAAGTTGAGTGGGGCCCTGGCCAGGTGAGATGGGAGGGGGGCTGTGGTGGCAGCGCACGGTAGATCTTGGGTTGCTTTTAAATGCCAAAGGTGATCTCCTGCTTAAAAAGGTTGGAAACTACTGTCCTAGTGCCACCCCAAAACACAAAACCTACACTTTAACAGACTGGCACAAGAAGATTCTGACTCATTGCTAGTGACAGCATACAGAAGAAGGGAGCAATTTTTTGAGCTATTTCACCTCAGTCAGTGGGACTTCTTATGAAATTGAGGGGTTACCCTGTTTTGATTTTAGCTGCCAGCCAGCAGGGCACTTGTGCTGTGCTGGAAGCCTATTAGAGCAGTTTGATAATGATAGCAGTTCTAATATATCCCAGAGATTTAAAGGGAAACCCATCTGTGTCAAAAAGATGAAAGGAAGATGAAGCAGGTGAAATTCTGGATGATGAAAGAATTAACTAGTGCACATCAAAAGATTTTTGTAGGAAGTTCTAGTGCTCAAAAAGCCAGCGGGGGAAATTTGAGGAATAACATTCTTCCTTCTCTGGACCCTCCTAAAACACTGTGATTGTCTCACATCAGTGAAGCAACACCAACAAAGCTAGCTTCACTCATTTGTGAAAAGAAAATTGAACTGAATTAGTTTTCTACTTCACAATCCTTTCCTGACACTTCTACAAGAACATGAAAAATGCCATTTACTAGGTCCATCAAGCCCAGTACCCCATCTCACACAGCAGAAGAAGGTTTCAATGCATGCTGAAGGAGAGGATGAATGTGGCATGTGCCCTGATCCTCTCCTATTGCATCTTCCAGCAGCCAGAGGTTTAATAATATCCGATCTGGAGGCCGCATCCCTATCTTCTATACTCAATACCTACTGACAGACCTTTCCTCCAAAAACTGGGTCAACTGAATTAACTTATCAGCATCCACAATATCTTGTAGCAATGAGTTCCACAAGTTACTTACACAGGGTGTGTGTGTATGCATGTTGAAGAGGAGGGGACAGGACTTTCTTTTGTTAGTTTTAAACTTACTAACACTTTCAGTTTATATCCCTAACTCTAGTAATTGGAAGATATCATATATAATACATCTCTATTTACTTTCTCTGCATCATTGAATATTTTGTAAACTTGTCTTATGTATCCCCTCAAATGTCCCTTTTCTAATCTAAAAGTCCTAGCCTACTTTAGTCTCTTCTCGTATGGTAGTTTTTCCATATCTCTGATCACCCTGCTTGCCCTTTGCACTTTTTCTAGTTCTACATCCTTTTCAAAGTGGGGGATCAAAACTGTGTATAGTCATCAAAATATGGAAGCGCTATAGATTTATAAAAGGATATAATGATACTTGTTTTGTTTACAATTCCCTTTTCAATGATTCCTAACCTTTTATTTGTCTTTCTGACTGCTACTGAACTCAGAGCTGATGTTTTTAGTGAACTGTCCACATAACTCCAAGATTTCCTTACTATGTGGAAACATTAATGCAGAGCCCATCATCATGTATGTAGTTTGAGTTATTTTTTTCTTCCCCCAGGTGCATCACTTTGTACTTAACACTGAATTTCATTTGTTATTTTGTTGCCCATTTGCATTATGTTCTGAGATCCTTCTGCAGTTTGTCTTGGTCTTTACCATTCCGAATAGCTGTGTGCTATTTGCAAATCTGGACATCTCGCGATCTACCTCCCTTTCCACATCACTTATGAATATATTAAACAGCACCAGTCCCAACACAAATTCTTGGGGGACCTTCCTGTTTACTTCTTTCTATTCTGAAAACTGACAGTTTATAACCACCGATTTCTATCTTGAGACCAATGTCTGATCCACTGATTTCCGATTTCTCTTTAATCCCATGACAGCCCAATTTCATTAGAGCCCCTGATGCAGGACTTTTGACAAAGGCTGTTTGGAAGTCCAGATAAACAACATCAATTGGATCACCCTGATCCACATACTCATTAACAGCTTCAAAGAACTCCACTAGATGAGGCATGATGTCCCTTTACAAAAGGCATGCTGATTTCTCCCCAGTAAGTCCTGTTCATCCATGTACTGGACAGTCCTTTTTAAAAGTACTGTCTCTTCCAATTTCTCAGAGTCACTGTCCTGTAGTGCCCTGGGTCCCCTCTGCAAAATAGGTTGTAGTCTATCCATGGAAAGTCCTGCTTAAACTCTAGTGACACACCTGTAAAACAGTGCATGGAAGTATTTAGGCTTGTTTAAAATTAATATCACCTACAGAGGTAAAGTTAAATGATTCCAAGTCAAAAAGCTGCATGAGAATCTATGAACTACATCAAAGTTATTTTATGGCCTAAGAGAGAAATAGGATCTCATACAGACCACCCTGAATTTTGCTCTAAAATATCTTACACCATGCTCAAACAGAAAAATTCAATTAAGTTTTCTAAAGGAAAAAAATAATATAAATAATCTGTGAAGGAAATAAACATGCTTTACACAACAATGTAATGTCGAAGTTGTGTTGAAATAAAAAAAAAAAAAAAAAAGCCAACACCACCACAAAAAAAAAATTCAAACTGGAATTAAATAACAGTGCCCCGCTAAATTAAGTGGGGACTGCTGACCTGATCTTCCTCTCAGTTACTCCCCTGTTCTATACTTGCGTAACTCCATGTCCATCTGTAGACATCCTGATAAAATGTGGGTGATAGAAGAATCAGGCTTATTAGAGCTATTCTGAAAAAAAAAAAAAAAAAAAGATCCTTTTGACAGATAAACACACACACCCAAGCAGCATTTTTACTCACCTATTTCATCTCCTAGAGAAGAGTTCAGTATTGCACCAGCAGACATAACTACAGCACAGCTTCCAAAACCATGTGCATACAGTTTGTCCAGAGGAATTTGAGGAACATGCTTTTCCCATCCAAGAGTTGAAAAAGGGGCTTCCTTGCCATCTATTGTTTTCACATTCACCCTCTCTTTGACCTCACAGAAGAGCTGGTCTCCCGTCAGTCTGGAGTTTCGCTTCCCTTTGAATCGTACCCCATGCTTGTTGGTGTTCAGGTAATCTTTCATGGCTTTTTGCAACCGAGGGTTTAACATCTTGGAGGAGACATCCCCTTTCCAAAGCTTGTAAAGGAAAGATTTTGACATTGTTGAATACAACCCATCCCAGTCATCAGACTCATCAAACACCTGGCTTTTCCTGTATCTTGGGTTCCTTTTCCTTCTTTTCTGATGGCTCCAGTTATTCTGTAAAACATTTTCCTTTTGAGTGTCCTCATTTGTGGAGATGAATTTCATGATCTGCTGGATGTTGCTGTGTGAACGAGGCTGACCAGCAGCAAATAAATAATCACCACCCCCTTGATAGAAAGTACTTTTTGATTTTCTTCTCATCTGAGAAGGAAAAAACTCATTTTCATTTTTAAAATCATCTAGTTCAGCCCACTTTTTAACACTCCCAGGCCCTGATTTGAATCTAAATGAATCTAAAAGATCTTCATTAAGAAGCACCTCATTTCCATCTATAGTTTCAGAGAATGATGGATCATGTATTGCTCCCATAATAACTCTCTGTTTGCCCTGAATGGGCAAGAGTCTCTTTGTCTCAATGTAAGAGAAGGAACTTGGAACTGGTTCTGCAGTGTTACCATCAGTAAAATAGATGAAGATCACCAAGAAAAGGAGGCCCCATGCAAATATCCCAAACAGCATTAGTTGTTTCCATTGCTTCAAGTTAGGTTTCATGGCAATGCCTTTACCAACTCCTCTGTGCCTTGAAATATTGGTGAAGTGAAATGAAACCTGGAAAGAATATCAGATATTAATCAAGAATGGTTGTAGAACTCAATTAAAAGTAGAAGTACATTAACATGATCTGGGAGGAGCTGGCTAAGTGCCTATACAGTCGCATGGGAGACTGAGGGGCAGATGCAAACACAGGAGCTTGGGGATACCAATGTGGTGATGCACTAGCTCTAAACACATACTGACAGAGCTTAACAAGGAAGTTCATGGCCAGTTCATACAGCAACATTGGATTCCAACCTTGAGGAACAGTCATTTGCCTGTTTGCTTCTCCTATAAATTGCAGCCCGCCTTAATTTAAAGAGATTATTATTCATTATGCAATAAATTCAGCTGCTCCCTCTGCAGCCATGAATGGTCACAGTGCAGTCGAACTAACCTGAATCCACTATACAAAGTGGGGATACAAAGAGCATACACATTATGCATGATCTGCCTAAGCCACTGGTGTAGGCTGGGAGTGCGGTGCTGGGAGGGCAGGAGGAGAAAAAGCAGAGGCACAGAAACACATGGGAGGTGCCATTGTTCAAACTTTCACTAACATGGGACACCTCCATTTTTGGAGAAAGTGATTCTGTTATGCAGGTGGATTCATGTATCAGCTTCAGGTTGCCCCACAAAATATTCAGCAGCATATTTTACCCAGGCTGGCATATGAATAGCTGCATGACTTCAGCATGCAGTTTTGAATACATGTAAAAGTAGCCTCTGAACCCAATTCTTTTCTCACCCTTGTATAAATCAGAAATAACTTTGCTCAAGTCAACAGCACGGCACTGGGGTAAGACAAATGTAAGTGACAGGAGACTCTGACCTATTCCTACAGGAACAGAATTGTGCTGTATACAGCAATATGATTTCTGCATGCTTGATCAACAAATAACATGGAATATATTTTGTCAAATGACTACCTCTGCTCAGTCAGCTCTTGCTTATGCCACTACCAAACAGTCTGATTATGAACTGTGATAGTTCTATGCTGGTGTAACGCCACCGAAAATCTCTCTCAGCTGGTGTGTAAACTAATGCATCACCACTGGGTACATCATCAGCTGAAAATGGATTTAAAACTGATGTCATCTGGCTGAGAATAGAACCTTAATGCTTAAAACCCAATAATCCTCCTGCCCACTCCAGTACATCCTCTGGCACTATAGATGAAGAAATATTTTGGATGTTTGTTTTCCAAATTGGGAGAAATTAAAGAACTGTTGGAACAAGTCACTGCTGTAAGTATCCTGCCCTGATGCAGTAGGGTAAGTTTGTTTAAACTTGGCCTAAATTTGTCATTTTTTGCTATACTAATACCCTGGGATTCAAGATTATTAATTATTATTATTAAAATTCTATCTATAAAGTATATATCACCCAAGTAACAGGGCTGTGTTTCAGTGAAAACACAATGGAGCACAACAGGACTGAGGGCCCATTAGGCACATGGGGTTACTCTACACCATTCAGCGGGCCATCTCCAGAACAGTATATATCATACGAAGGAGGAATGGGGGAAGGAAGCAGCAGGCCTTGCTTAGTCCTTCCTTTCAACATGCAATTTAGTCATTGAGAAACCATTTAGGAGCCTTGTCAGAACTTATGCAGTAAGCTGAACAAATGTTAATCAGCTTAGTGTTGTTCGGGTTAGTGGAGCAGTCACACGCAAGGTGAAAAAAACTGTCTCTGACTGTCCCTGACCTGCACAGCTGTGACTTGCCACTACAGGCTTTATGAGCAGCAGCAGGGCTAGGAGCCAGCTAGAGGAAGGATGGACTCACTGTTCCTACTGCTCCCGTGTGGAGCCAGGTTTGGAAGCTTTGGGGACTGGGGGCTTGTCTATATTAGAAGTGCGCTGCTGGAAGTTCTGCCTGCAGAGACCCACCGAGCATGTCCCCCAGCTGGGTGACTGCTAGCATTCCCACTACAGCATTTGTGCAGGCAGAGTGCACAGTACACCCTGAGAAGCTGTGGAAGAAAGTGTGGGTGCATCTATACAGTTTCTGGGGGCTTCCCTGTGCCAGCAAGGAGGCCACCTTGCTCCCGCTCCTTGCTTCTGCTCTCCTGGTGGAAGCAGAGCAAGCTAGTGCAAATGGCAGGGGGGAAGGAAGGGAGAACATGGGGGGCAGGGGGCACCACCTTTCAACAACTTGGACTGGCTCTGAGTGAATCTGCACAAGTGACAGTGGGGAACACCACCTCACATGGTCTTTATGTGGCTGTAAATCCATAGATACTCCACAGGCCTGCAACTTCTCTTTGTATGCTGCACACATTGTGGTGATAATAGCTGCTACACAGGTCACCTCTGCAAAGCTCAAAGGTGTGTAAGCATCTGCCTGCAGACTGGTCTACTGGGGTCTTGACTTTATTGGAAAATGGGTCATGTCTTGTTAAGCAGCAGCTAACTTGGCCCTTGTCTGCATTACAAAGTTTTGCCAGCACAGCTATGCCAGAGAAGGATGTGAGGAGATCACACTGCAGCCAATGTAGCTCTGCAGATCCACTGTGGGAGGAGAGGGTCCTACAATTCCACCCCCGCCCCACCCTGCAGTGGATGCAGCTCTGCCAGTGAAAACAGACTTCTACCACTGCAGTTTCTCTGTTTGGGAAAGCAGGTGTAGCTCTGGCAGTAGAAAAGCTTGTTCTGCTGGCAAAACCACCTGTACCTGAGCCCTGTAACATTGCTGCTGCTGCTTCAGATGAAACAGCAGCAGCTTGCCCACCCTCTCCCACACTGTAGGTATAGCCTTTGTGTATAATCTAATTTTATAACTCATACAGATCCAGCTTAAACACCTTTTAAAACCTATTAGCTGGTTATGCCTGACTCTTGGCAAGGGTTTCAAATCAATCACGGCCTGCTTATAACTTTAAAGCATGTTAAACTGTGCACCTCCTCCAGGTCCAAAGCTAAAACCATGTTGGCTAACATGCTTTAATTAACATTTACAAACCATTTCCATTAGCCTAGTCTAGATAGAGCCCAGGATGCAGAAGAGCAGTTGCCTTTGTATATCATACAACTGATAAAGCAGAGATACACTGCAGTGTCACACATGCCTAGCCAGATTTCACTGAAGACACATTTACTTCTAAGGTACCAAAAAAATTTAGAGTATGAACCCTTATGCTCTGTGCACATTCAGCCTGGTTTACATAAACCACATGGGGAAAAACATATTAGGCTAACTGATCTCTTGCCTGGTCCTCCCTGCTGCAATGTAGTAGTATATTCACCAGTGTTTCTTTTTTTAATCAGTCAAGGCTGTTTCCCTTGGGAGGCATAACTGTATGCAACTATGGTGCAACCTGAATTTGCCCTGAAGTTATTCCAACCTGCCCACTCATCTGTGCTCAGATATTTCACATTTTTAAAATGCATTCTTCACCTATCCGAATGACTTTCACCCCTTTTTATCATTTTCCTGGATGTGTTGTCCATGGTTTTGCAATATTCACCTTCAAAACCAACATGCAAGATAAGCTACCCATCTCTCACTCAGATGTGCCTCCTACTGAATATCCATTTCAACTAAGTGCCTGTGGAAGATGCTTCTTGCATGAAAATCTAACCTAAACAGTGAAGTTTGCAAGATCCCATACTTTGCTACAGAAGAGGCCGCTATCATTTGCCACTAATTTGTGAAATAGGTCCAAGTACCTATTTTAAATGATTCCATCAAGAAGTCCTACATTTTCCCCTCTATTTTTACAAGTTTTGCTATATTCTATCATCAGAATCTTTTTTGGTCATGGAATGAAAAATTCTCTTCACCAATAAGGATGCACTCTTTCATGGCTGCTAAGGCTGCATCTATACTAACCTCCCCCAAACAGAAGCTCTGCCAGGAGACAACAGCTGCCACTACCATCAAACCACCAGATCACAGACAGTCATCAGCTTTTGGCAACTATGCATCCCCCCTGTAGCAACAGTGCCACCAGAGCACAAAGCGCATCTTGGGACTACATTAACTGCTGAAGGGACAGCTATGTTGGCAGAAGGTGTGGGAGCATCTACACCAGTAGTTCTCAGCCTTTTTTAGATTCAAGGCACTGGTCCATAATTTTGTGAATTCAGTAGCACCCCATTTTAAAACCTAACTGACGTTATTATCAGAGACCAGAGGTTCTCAACCTTTTTCTGACACCCTTTAAAAAAATTCTTGCAACACCCCAGCACCCTTGTTAAGAATCACTGGTCTACACACTTTCTCTGTCAGTGGCTGGTTGACAGGAGAAGCTTCACTCCACTTAGCAAAGATGGTATTAGGAGAAAGGAAGGTTCTGCCACTGTGTAAGTGGTTTGGGCATGGACAAGAAGTTGTGCTGGCATAACAAAATTTTGTAATGTAGACCAAGTTAACCACAAGAAATGTTTAATGGAGACAAAAAACAAACAAACATAAAACCCAAACAATAGCAGGGTTACCATACGTCCAGATTTTCTCAGACTTGTCCTCTTTTTGGGTCTTCTGATCTCCGTCTAGGAGGGGTTTTTTTTTAAATATGAACAAGTGTCCAGGATTTTGGTCTGCTCAGCATTGAAGTTTTTTTGGACACTTCCCAGCTTGTCCTAGCAAGGAGCTGCTTGAGGCTGTGGGGAGCAGAGGAAGGGTAACTGGCGGCAGGGGGTGGCACGAGCGGCAGGGGCGCCGGGCCCTGCCACATGCATGTGCGCGCACACACACGTGGCTGGCGCACAGCCAAGCAGAGTGGTAGGAGCAACCCCAGCAGTCAAATGCAGGTAAGTCTATGAGAAGCTGAGGTTGGAGGGCCAGGGCTTGGGGACTGTATGGGGGTTCTATGTGGGGTGTGTATGTGTGGAGGGGATAGGTGCATGGTGGGGAGGGAGGGTGCCTGTGGGCACTGGGGGAAGCTGTCCAGGTGCTGGAGCTACAGCAGGTACTAGAGCTGGAGGGTAGGGGGAAGACACCGGCCCTTCCAGTGGAAGAAGCGGGCAGGGGCTCTTTGGGAGCCACGGGGAGCTGCGTGGCCAGGCTGGCAGCAGCAGGGCTGGTGCCAATGCTTGCAGGGGTAGGGTGGCCAAGAGATGCTGCAGGGCTGGGGGGAGCAGGGGGCTGTGGGTCAGCAGCAAGGGGCATCGGCAGGGGGGCGGAGGGGCTGCGACTTGGGAGTGAAGGGCACCAGGGGGGCGGGGCGGGAGACGGGACTGTGGCTTGAGAGTGCCGGGCACTGGCAGCTCCAGGTGGCTGTGGGTTGGGAGGGAGGGGCACCAGCATGGCCCAGGAGGGAGGGGTACTGTGGGTCAGGAGTGAGGGGCAGCAGCAGAGCTGGGTGAGTTGGGGCCTGAGAGCGAAGGGCAATGTCATGGGCAGGGCACCAGCATATCATTGGCCTCCCACCCCAACAGGTGTCCTCTTTTTGAAACTGGAAATATGGTAACCCTAAACAATAGACTTATATACTATAATAAGTTAGACTGACTGAAATATTAGATATCCTTTGATTACTCTAGAACAAATTCTCTCTCATGTATGTATGTGTATCATTGCATAAAATTCTCAAGCTGTACAAGCTATTTCCAATGGCAATAGCTATTTCCAAATAACTTTATTTCTTTTCTTTGTATCTAACTGTGCCACCTCTTCCCTCACCCGCAAATTTCTTAATTCATACAAAATGAGACCACTTGCACGGTTAAAAAAAGCCCAACAACAAAACCCCTCATGCTACCTACAGTAAGATTAGCATAATTGACCCTGTACTTAGAAATAAACCAATCTGTTGATCAGTGAAGGTAATAGCAGACCTTTTTAACTCCTGTGGCTGAACCCCTTATTTTGCCACATCTCCCCTGCTGGTGATTAGCTGACCTTGGTATCCACTACCATCTGGGCTTTTTGTTGTTGTTGCTTTCTACAAATTCTGAAACTAGTCAAAAGATGGGGTGGGGGATGGGGGCAGTGGCATTTATTTAGCTTTAAAACTACAAACAAACAGTTTATATTACCGTCTCTATAATGTTTTTAGACATTTCTAGGAAATACTCAATCAAAATTAAATGAAGCCTTTTTTTTCCCCCACAAGGAAAACATCAGCCTACAAGAAATAGATCTATAACCTGTTAAAATTCAACTAACTGTTGTTCTCTCTCTCAGATGTATAGCCCAGGGTTTTTTAACAAGAGGCACTTTTACATTTTTCTGAACTAAGGCCTCCTGGCTATTTATTGAATGAGAAGAGATGGGAGAGATTTTCTGTTCCTTTGGAGCAATCTCCCCCCCCCCATGGTTTATTGTTAAGTTAATTTGCATAGACCCCAGGAGCAAAGAGGTCAGGATAGTTCAAGTTGATGTTCTAAGCTGTGCACTGTTATGTTAAATAAGGTTATTCTTGGTTTCAGTTCCACTGTGAGAAGGTCACCTCAGGGTTATTCATGGCAGTGAATGCTAGTTGTGAGCAGCATTCCCAGGATGCTGAGAATCAGACAAGAGCATATTTGATGGAAAGCTTATGTGGCCCAAGTATATAGCAAATATTTTTAGACAGTTTCTATCTTAGGCAGCTAAATCGCTGGTATCAAGAAACCTCTGGCATAAGACGAAACAACTGAAGTTTGCATTTCGGAGGGGGGGGGAGGGGGGGGAAGAGAGAAACGCTTTTAGTTTTTCCGTTAGTGTGGGAGGTACCAAATTACAATATCACATCACTTCTGCTATGCAAGCCATACAGAATATGCAGCAGCAGAAAGACAAACTTGTGAAGAGTTGTGGCAGCCAGAAGATGCTCATTAGTCTGTTTATTGCACAGGCACTTGTCTACTGGCTGTGATTAGGCCTCCTAATTAACTAACCTCTTTTGGACAGTCTCAATCAAATCTAGCCTCCTTCTTTAATCATGATCTGTCAGAGAAGTCAACTGTATTCAGTAGGGAGGTTTTTGTGGCAACGTAAAGCAATCACTTAAAAAACAAGAACATCTAATAATGCAGTGCCAGCCGACCTACAAAATTATAATGCAAACGTTAGACCAGAGTGCCCCCTGCAGACAGACACTGTGGCCAGGCACAGACTTTATACTTTTAGCGTTAAGTGATTAGAAACTGGTCTGTACCCATAGTAGAACATAAGTTCAGCACAAAGAACCAGTCTATACCTGTACCAGAAAATAAGTTTGGCGCACACAGACTAGTTTAAAAATGATGGAACGTGGTCTAAATTTGTTCCCCTACCACCAAAATGTGTATGTATGCTGTGTTCGCTACCGATCTAAACTATGCTGCTTACAGAAAACCATATTAACTTGGATCTATTCCACCTCAGACTTTTTTGAATGTCTGTATCTAGCCCTAGCCTACATTTCCTTAGCTTGTTAATGAGGAGACAGTGAGGGAATACGCTGCTCACAGAAAACTGCATAACTTAAATCAATTGCACCTGAGGCTTTTTCAATATTTGTATCTAGCCTGTAGGAGGCAATGCTGCCTAGCCTCACACTGTCAGTAAGTATAAGACAGGCCTCTTAAATCATGACATTTTAAAAGCAGACTGTCTGGGGGTTCTTATCTGCCATCATGGGGAGGGTATAAAGAATACTATATATAAGTGGGACAGTTACAGGGCTTACTTGCTAGATTTCTCTACTAAAAACTTAAACAGTCAATTAAAAAATGGAGGGTGAAGGGTTGCAATGATAACCCACTTCTGGCAGCTGGGATTTTACAAAAGTCAGCACAAGACACTCAGTAAAAAAGTCACCAAGAGCTGGCAATGCTGCAGCTTGAGGCCAGCTTGAGGAGGCTTCTGCCAAGGAACTTGCCCTATATTATTCCATAGGACAGTAGAGTTTGGTTGCATAAAATCTCTGGGTTGCAGTGGGAGGCTAGTGTCATCCAAATGGAAGCTCTATGCCTTCAGTATCTTCTCCCCTCCCATCTCACTCCAACTACTTGATGTTGAAGCCAAACTACCAGGAATTTCTAATCCAGGAGCCTCAAAATGCAGATTCCAAAGCAGAGACTGCTCTACTTGCAAGTCAATAGACTAGTAGCTGCTGGGAAAACCGTACCCATGCTTTGCTGCCACATGTAGATTGTATGGAAAAATCTTCATGTAATCTAGTGACAGAACAAACTGTGGTGAACAGATGAACTGGCCCACCTCTAGGCTGCATCTATCAGCTCCCTTCTGGCTGATCTCAAAAACAGTCACATCAGAGACTCACAACCCTCTAATGACATTAAAGCAAAGGATTTTTATCTAAGGATTTCACCCTAAGTTTCTGTTCATCACCATAAACTCAACAAAGGGCAAACCATCTCTTTTTTTCATATTCATACTCCCATTATCATTTTGGGAACTCTTCTCTTTGAGAGGGAACATGACAGAAATGGAGTAAACAGCATTATACACACAATGCAGAAAATACTCCCTGTAAATCACCTCCTGAATTCTCAAATCAGAAAAAGAGGGCTTGATTTTCAAGTATGCCAGATCTGTAATCAACTCATCTGAGGATAGGGGAAAAGGTACTTGTTAAGCAGTTTTTACATTTACATGCTGCCAACACAAGGGTAGCAGACAGCCGATCAGAGCCTGGCAGAACTTGAGAGCAGCCTTGAAGGCTGACAACAGCTGATAGCTGCTCCTACAGGTTGCTCTGCAAAAGCCAGATGGCTACAGCAGTGAACACTGACTGTCATCCCCACCCCACCAAATGTGCCTTCCACAGTTGGAAGGACTGTAGCAGGTGACACAAAGGCTGTTATGGCAGCTTTACACCACCTGTAGCCCCCCTTCAGAAGGTAATTCCCCATCTATTTTAAAAACCTTTTTGTCGGCTGCCACAGAAGCACAAAAAAGACACAGTAGGGCCAAGAATCCATCCTAGACATTCTATTGCCATTATCTCCTGGAAAATATATATGATAGCTAGTAATGTTGCTGGATCACAGCACATTATTTGTCTAAGCAATGGAGAAAGTCAGAAGCTGTTAGCAGCAATATGCAGCTGATGAAAATATCAGTTATCTCAAGAAAACTGCAAAATGAACTTAAACCTGGTGAACCCTATTTCTGCCAATTGCATCCACTATGCAAGTGTGCATCCTAGTGGCCAGCACCTGCAACCCCCACTCATGCGGGCAGTCCTTGCACACAAATCCTCCCATTAACCTCAGGCCCTGAAGGAGGTCGCAACTTTGTGTAGTCTGCGCTTGTACATTTGTGATTCCCTCATGCTCACTCTGAATTGAAACTAAGATTATTATTATTGTTTATTATTTTTATTGCAGTAGTTCCCAGAGGGCCTGATTAGCATCAGGGTGCCATTGAGCCAGATGCTATACAGAGGCAGGAAAGCACAAAGATCATAAATCTAAAAGGCAAGCTAAAACAAAGGGTGAAGATAAAGGCCAAAGATATAAGTGAAGCAATCATGCTGATGGCCGTGTGTTTTGTTAACACGGTTTCTTCTCTTAATTCATACCCCTATTACTAAGTTATTTATTTTTAATGTGGAAGCACAGTGGAAAGAAAAGGAATAGCAGGGAAAAGGGAATACATAGATAAAAGTTAGAAAGAGGGAGGCATGTTGAGAGTAGAGGATGGAGAAAAGGACAAATGAACCACGAGAAGATGCTCACAACATAGATCAGGGTGAAAAGCCAGACAACACCTCCCTCCCTCTACATGGACAAGTACAGCCAGTGTTACAGATATCAGGAAACTGTCCTGTTGGAAATGGGGGAGAAGCATAATGGAGCTCAAAGTTTTTTCCTGTTCTACAGGCATTGTCACCTGTTGGATAAGGTGGGAAGGGAAGAGAGAATTTCCTGTTGCTCCTAAGTGCTGGGCCCTACCCTATGAAATTTTAGTTTACATCTTTCATCCTCTGTTATTTGAAGAGGCAGTCACTCCCCTAAATTCTTCTGCCCGAGGACAAAACTCTTCATGTTAAAGTCTAGAATTGGATGAGCTACAGGACTAAGTGGCCTCTTCCCGCTGGTTCCAACGGGCTGACTACCCCAGGGAGTTGCTGCTCGGCTTCCTTCAAATCATGTATATGAGAAGAGGGAATCCATTAGGGAACAGCGTTCCTGGTGGCAGAAGTACACCCCCAGGATCCCTACTGTTCTGTTGACTAGGTTTCCTCCCTGAAGCAAATCTTCTGCAATGGACTGTCTGCCTATAACTAGAGTGCTTATGTCTATTTTTCTCATAAGCCACTATGGGGGTGTTAATAGACCCCAGCGGTAAGTGTAGAAGAGAGAGGAAGTTCTAAAATAAAAGTGCATTGGCACAGTATGACCAATAATTTAGAGAACAAGCAGGAAACCATTACCTATTTTCAACCCACTCTGATTTTCTATGGAACCAATTCCTCCCTGCCCACTCCTTTCAATTTAGAAGAATGAATGAATTCCTTTTCTTCTGCAGAACTACAGTTCAAAGCAGCACGCGCCTCTATTCTGACGTCATGTTTAACCAAGCATGACTGCAGGAACCTTCTGTGTGGCACTGCAACAAGATAGAGAAAGGTAGAGAAATGAACGGCCCATTCAATGTTTAATAAAATGTAAGGAAAAAAAGATTCAATCACAATAATTTTAGGAGCAGCTTTTGATACTGTACTTTCAGAAACACAATTAGAAAGAGAAAAGAAATTCTTCAAGTTCCTCTTTAAGAAAAGTTGACAACACAAGCCATTACAGTCTCACTAAATTACACAAACCTCAGTGACTGCACACAAGACTAAGGCCACAACATATAATACAGTCTTCATGCAATTCTACACTTGGTATCAAATAGCTCGTTTTATTTCTGCTGTTGGCAAGGTTAGAAGAAAAGTCTTTTTTACCCTATAAAATGTTCATAGCTGCTATTTACTCTCTCTTAACATAGGTATAATCACAGTGCAGAACAGCCATCTGAACTGCTTCCTGAAAGATGGAATATTTAAGGTCAAAATCACGTGAGCACAGAAAGCATGGTTCCAAAAGTTACTTAAATGTTACAAATACTTAGTTAATGTGCATCTCAAATTCAAGAAGAAATAGTTTGATTTTTCATTTTTAAGGCAGTAATGTTTTTGATAGTTCTTCATTTACACACAGAAAATATGTAAAGCAAGTCTGATTTACCCTTTAATTGGTCAATAATTGATTTAATTATAAAATAGCATTTGAAGCTACCTCCTTATTACTATTATTGTTTTATTTACATATTCATCACACATGCACCCATATAACATCTCCTCTATAAACTTATTTTGACCTACCTAGACAGATAGAATAATAGGTTCTCTCTTGAGAAAAAGTTTGCCAAACTAACAGACAAAATCCATTTGGCTGGTTTTATATTCACAGTATTAAAAAAAAAGAAGAAATTTCCTGTGCTGGCACACACTCTTTTTCTTTTGCATACTTAAAAATATACTATAATATTTATGACTATATAGATGGCGACGAGCCCATCAACACTAGTCAAGATCATAGAATCATAGAAAATTAGGGTTGGAAGGGACCTCAGGGGGTCATTTAGTCCAACCCCTGCTCAAAGCAGGACCAGCCCCAATTAGATCATCCCAGCCAAGACCCTGTCTAGCCGGGTCTTAAAAACTTCCAAGGATGGAGATTCCACAACCTCTCTGGGTACCTGTTCCAGGGCTTTACTACCCTCCTCATGAGGAAGTTTTTCCTAATATCGAACCTAAACTTTCCTTCCTGCAACTTGAGACCATTGCTCCACTGGCTTAATTCTGCAAAACAAAATGAAGTGGCACTAATGTGTCATTTTCTCCATTTTGGCATTGTTCCATTGACAGCTGAGATATTTTCTACTTTTGATCAAGATAAAGATCTCTTTTAAGGGATGCACTTGTACATAGCCCTGTGCCCATCATTGCAATCCACCTTTAATGCCACCTTTTCAAAAATGTTGCAGCAATCTAGGATGTCTAAGAACCACCAACATTCAAACAGTATGAGCAATCTTTTCAATTAAATGAAGACTATCAATCTGATTTTTATAGCTTTGTACCTTTTGCAGTCAGTCATTTACAACTGGTCATGGTGGATGTACAATGTTACATTCCAATCTATTAGGCTCTTTACGCTTATTTTGCATAAGTCCAAATAGACAGTCCAAGACACAAGACAGTGGGGTAAAAAAACCTGGATCTTTAAAAGTTTTGATGCAACATCACTGGTATAAATGAGAGCATTTTGGGGTTGCAAGGGATATTTGGGTTGCAAGAACAGTACAAATAATCATTTGTGCTATAAAATGAAAGGATCCAATTCTGCACTCACACTAGCTTTATCCAATTTTCATGCCTCCAAATTAGACCAACATAATTTAGACCAGAATCAGGGCCAAGCTATAATTTTAGAGCAACATGCAAATGTAGACAAATCTGTTAAACAGGAAACATATTTCTTTTCAAGTGGTTTGCATGGCCTTCCCTCTAGAGAGAAGGCTCAATTTAAATACTGACTTTGAACTCTATCAGCAATTGATTTACATATAATATATTCCTCTACACTCATTATTCAATAATAAAAATTGTCCCACACTTCCTAAAATGATTTTAGTATACCTCTGAAACACTGTATCTCTGTTTTGCAGACAAGAAGTGGCAATACCAGATCCCTTCTTTGTCACACACGCAGGTTGGGCACTCCAGCCCACTCCTGGATGATGGGATTAGGCGCACAATTTGCAAATTTGTACAGGGACAGAAGCAAACTGAGGAGCAGTGGAGTGTATGGCTGCCAGGTGGGAGCCTGTGAGCCACATGTTAACCCTTTGGGGGTCAACTGGAAGCCTACAGGCCACCAGCTGACCAGTCCTGCTGTAGTCTTTCTGTACATAGCATAGCACTCCCTTTATCTGCAGTTATTATCACACACAAGAATATTATTCCCTTCATTCAAATTCCTCCACTTATTCCTCCTTAGAGTAGCCATGGGCAAGTAAAATTGTGCCAAAAACGTTTTCCACAGGAAGGAAAAACTGCTGCTGTGGGGTCTGGCAACAAGGTGCTATACGTTCTATTTTATACCTCCCCTAGGGCTCCACTCTTCTGGGTCCTCCTCCCCTATATGAGTAGATCAATGCCTGCCTCTATTGATGCTCTCATTTTTCTTAAACAGCATCAGGCAGTGCCCATCTTTTGTTATATGTTTTTACAGTGCTTAACACAATGAGGTTTTAGTCCCTGCCTTCAGCTCCTCGTTGTTCCAGCCTTACAAATTAGCCAAAACAAGCAAAACAACTAACCACTTTTTCAGTCAGTCGGTCAGTCAGTGGAAGGTTATCAATACAACCTGAAAACTAAATGCCCAAGGGATCTGATTTTAGATGGGTCGATTCCTTAGGCATCCATGTATGCTTGGAATAGTTTTCCATTTCTCCGTGGCCAGTTATTTTGTCAAGGTATGTTTATGAATCGATTTGCCTCGTACGAAGAATCATCTGTATCCAAAACAGATCTTGGGGGAAGCTTTTCAATCCATTTTTTAGTACTTTTAGACACCAAGGGTGCATCAAGACATGCATGAATTTTTGGTTCCGTGGGGACAAGTAGCAGCCACCCCTTCTTGTCCCCAGGGAATGCCCATGCCACATGCGCTTTCATGCGCAGCAAGTTGCCCCGGATGGCGTAGGGGAGGCTGGGGGCAGCACTAGGGCTGTGCAAAACAGCACCATTTGGTTTCGACTTCCATTTCGCTGTTTCAAAGGGACAGTTTCATTTCAACTTTTCGTTTCATTTTGAAGCACTCTTCCTTTTTGTTTCATCGAAACTGTTTCGACATTTCACCCAGAGGCTATAATGGGAAAAATCACAAAAATGCCTATAATTTTGTCATTTATTGCCTGATCTGAATGAAAACAGCAGGGAGAGTAGCCCCTGCTAAGGCCACAAAGTCTGTCAAGTTTCAAGAAGAACTGGGATTGGAAGGGACCTCAGGAAAGGATGACAGTCACTGCCCAGCTATACCTGTCAATACCAGAGCAGTCCTTCCCCCTTCCTCTCCTTAGTTTCTGTGTCCCTGCAAGCAAGCCCAGCTTCAAAACTCAAAACGTTTCAAAACTTTCAAAATGTTTCGAGTGCCCTCGTTTCATTTCGAAGCTGTCTGGAAGCCTTTCATGTTGTTTCAATTCTGCTGTTTCAAGCTCGAAACGAGTCAAAACAGCGTTGAAATGAAACACCCGGAGAAATTTCGCACAGCCCTAGCCAGCACTATGCTGGCCCCAGCTGCCCTACCTGCAGTCCTGGGGGCCTTCCGGGGCTGTAGCCATGGCAATCCTGCCAGGCACAGCCTGATCAGCAACTGTAGCATAGCTTCAAGCAGCTCACCTCCACTCTTTAGCAGCACATGCTAAAGAGCCCGAGGGTGCGCTGCTTCGGATTTTTTTCTGCAGTTTTTTTTTTGACCCCTGGATATCCCCTGGTGGTGCCCCCCCAAGTATCAGAAGGCATCAGTCACCCAGTCACCCATGCTATTGAGTGACACTCAGAGTCTTACTCTAATCTTCTGTCGTCTTACATGTCATATTCAAGGGGCATGTCTACGCATGCAAATGCTCCTGGTCGGCCATCTACACGTGCCATACTGCATAGTAATTACTCCTGAGTAAATTTGCGACCTGTATTTACAGGTCGCTAATTTACTCAGAATTAGAGCAAATTACTGTGCAGTAAGCGCCTGCACATGTAGATGGTGACGTTCACCGCACAGTAATTAGTTCTAATGTCAAGCAAATTGTCTCTTGTAGATGCGCCCAAGATTCAGCTTTTTCAATATAGGAACAAGGCATTGTAAAACAGTCTGGTACATAATGTAGGAAGAGGTAAGGTATATAAGCATTATTCTTGTGTCACTCTATGCCTGGGTGTGAGGCTGTTCAGCAAAATCTTGCTTGTTCAAATCAATGACTGGGAAGCCTATTTAGAATTAATGAAATGAGAATGCAGTGAAAGTTACGTATCACAAATGTATACTTTGTTAAACTTCAACTTATACTTCATTTTATTTATTACACTTACAGCTACACTATAAAATATAAGAATTGCATATTCTAAAAATAAACAAAACAGCATTAAATATGAATCCTGCTTTTAAATGTAATAAATCTTTGCTAAGGGAGGAAGAGAGACCTCAGATTATAAAAGCATACAGTTCCTCAGGGAAGGCATTTAATCTGCTTGTGTTCACATGGCCCCAGCATCTTTTCAGAATTATTCCAGTATAGCAATACAATAAAATCTCATTAGTTATTTTATAAAGATAGAATCAATAGTAATACTGTAATTTCTAACCATAAGTAGTATTTGGGGGAAAATAAAGAACTGAACAACTGTCCTGTGGACCATGCAGAGTCAGACGTTGCCTACGTTTTGGTTCAGTTTACCATATTTTTATAATTATAAAGAGGCCCAGTTCCACAAACTTCAGATTAAACAAATCTTACTCACACAAGTAAGTAACCCCATTAGCTTCAATATAAGGAAACAAATACAGCTCAGCTTCTGCTAAACTAGAACATGCTTACATGTGTTATTATATGACAGCCTAAAGGAGCATAATTTAAAGTTAGTTTCCTTTTTCACACAATTCCATCTGGGGCCTATTCCTGTAGTCCAGGGATATCCAAATTCCAGGCAGATGTGGGCTGCACAGGAGGGCCGCAGACCATGTGGGCACCCACTTGGCTTCCCCCCAACCACACCAGCTGCTCAGCTCAGGCAGTCCTCTCTCCCTCCCCCTCAAGGCTGTGAGTGCAACAACTTCCCCTGCTCTCCTGGCTGCATGCACCACCCAATCCACCATAAGGAGCCTGGCTCCCTCCTTTGCCTCCCACACAGTTCAGGTACTCTCTAGTCCCCTCCTGGCTGCTAGGACAGGAACAACTTGAGGAGGGGAAGGAAAATGGGATTAACTGCCAGGCAGAAGCCCACAAACCACATACTGACCCTTTGAGAGTGGCACATGCCCTGCAGGCTGCCAACTGTACAGCCAAGGTATAGTCTTTCTGCACAAAGCACTCCTAGTATCTTCAGTTACTATTATACACAAGAAGCAACTCCAGAATCATCATACCCTTCACCTTCACTTTTACAAATCTAGTCTCCGAGTCTGGTCAATATTTACCATTGTCTTTGAAAGAATTTCCCACTTCCTCCCATGCATGAACTATTTTTGCAGATATTTTGAAATATATTCTATGATTGCTTTTAAAAAGCAAAGAGAAAAATTACTGACAGTGGACCAATTTACACCACAATAGATTTATCACACCCAATAGTGATAATTCTAGAAAGTTTAATTGTTAGGATTTGATAGAGTGTTTCATGAATCCTGCCCTATAAGCTTTTACAATTCTCAATGGACTATGTTCATTGGACTTATTTACTAATTATTTCCCAATTACAAGTGTCCCACAGGTCTAAATAATTTTTGATGGAGTGAGCCAACTTAGTTCCATAATACATTCAAAGACAAATTAAAGGAGTAGTCTGCGCAGTAGTCAAAGCAAATGCAAATGTTAGGGGTTTTTTGAGGCTTTTCTAACATTATTACCATGCATAGGTAACAGCTGGTGCATGTCAAACCTTTCATAGTATTGTCAGGCCGGGGTTTCTGCTTAAAGTTTTCAGTAAACGGAGATAACCATTAAAAGCAAGAGCAAAAGAAATATTCCAGCCTGCAGATACTGTAAATGTCGCAGTCTCCATAAGGATATAGAATCTGGACAAGCATATGAAGCATAATCACATATTTTCAAACCACTTAAATAGAACATGCCCCAGGGCATGCTGTTGAGGAGCCAGCATTTTTCAGCAGCAGGTAACAGATACAGTTTCCTTTCCAGGAGTCTCACAATCCAAGCTTATGTGAGTTCTAATATATCAGCTTGCTGCCAAGCACATTGTTTTAAGGAGGGCGGATGTTGGTGTCTTTAGTTCAAAGTTAATTTTGCTTGACTTGAGGATCAGAGGATTTGGAAAATGACTCTGTTGATACACTGGTTTCACAGAAGCGTGAATCTAACATTACTAACGGTATGGTGCTTAATTCCATCATCTTCTTTCACTCACCCTTTCTACTGTCAGCCTAGCATTTCACTGGAACACAGAAACACAAGAAGGGATCAACTGGGTCAAAGACCAGTCCTTTCTGATTGCAGATAACCCTTCAATTGTGTTAAGTCCACCAGTGACAATATTTAAAGTTGCATGCTATTTCCAAAACCTTCTTTCCAAAATGGCTTCCTTTAATGTCAAAGTCCCTGAGAAGCATTATTCCTAACCATATCTGCCGTGGAAATACCAGTAAACCAGTTACTGAAGCCATAAGCTTTGACACAGCTGTCCTTACTGTTATGAAATTTTCATTCAAGTTTGTTTGTTTCCAAAGCATTTGACATTTCCTTGACTACTTCGCACAGGCACTTTCTATTTTCTTCCTCTGCAGCCTTAGCCACAGATAGGAAAGTGTTTTGATTTTAAAAGTACTGCACTTCAAAGAAGAAAAATAGAACTCAGTTTTGTTTAGCAGACCAGAATTAGGAAGTCAGTGTTACTTTATGCCTTGAAGGCATAAGCTCCTGCTGAGGCTGATGTGATATTATCACACCACATCAGAAGGAGGTTAGAATGGCAGAGGGGCAACCTTCCCTTAGCTAACCTTGCCAATAAAAACAGAAGGGAAAGTAGGGGTGGGGCAGGAGTAAATGGTATCTCTGTTTGATGATTGATCCTGGGGAACCCTAGAGGAAGACTCACTGCATATGGGGGTAATGCCTAACTTAATCACCATGTTGATATAGTAGGGAAGGCCCCTTGCCCTTTCACATCCTTTCACCAGGTGCATTTTGAAGTCATGCCAGGGACATGTGCAATCTACTTCTGAAGAACTGATTAGCATCCATTTAATTGCTGTAGTACTTGTTTCAGAGCTGAATCACATCCCGGTTGTTAATCTTCACACCTCATTTACTTGAAAGATATTAAATCAAAGCTAGCAATTAAAGAAAAATATCAACTTTAATGGGGTTTACTTTGATGAATTTTTTTTTTAAGTTTAGACCTCCTAATGATTCTGCAGTAAATAAGAAAGCAAATCCAGAAGCATAATGGAGAGAACAATGGCACTATCAATAGATGAATACAAATTATTGCAGGAATAACAGTTAGCTTTCTTGCCGATTTTAAATCTGAGCCAATCCCTTGGCCATTGTGGCCATGCAGAAGCCCTCTGAAGTTCCCAATTAGCAATTGGTTCTCCACTGGCGACTAAACATGCCATTGGTATGTGAGGCCTTCCTTTAGTTTCATACACAACAGGAATCAGTTGGTGGCAGAAGACAACTGCAACAGAATAGATGCTGCATATCCAGCTATTCAGTCAAGGACTTCTTGCAGGCTTCTTTAGAAATAAGGAAGAATGTCAGCAGCAATAATTCACAGCTATCTAGAGCTCCTGTTCTGTCGACCCTGTCTGACCGGTTTCAGACCTAGACAAATGCATGTATGCCAGCTAAATGTGGCAGAATTCTCTCTGCCTTGATTTTAAGATGACATAATTCATCAATATGAGACAATCTCCTCTTCCTTGGTGTCCCTGCTTACCAGAGGAGTTACTCAGAATAACAGGACCAAACATCAAGTAAAGGACCTTCACATCACTTTCAAACGTAATGTTTTTTAAATAAAAATGCTTGTACCAGATGGGATGCAAAAGTATATTTTCAGTCGCACAGTCTGCTCAAACTATGCCCTTATTTATCTCACAGCGACCTTGCAACAGCAACATATCCCTAGCGACTGCAAGGCTTAATTATTGTAATTCCTTGGTCCTAAAGCTTCCAGCAGAGCCTCTCTATTGCCTGCGGCTTTTGCAGAATGTAGTGATATATTTGCTCATGGGTTTCAGTAACTGTGATCACATTACACCCACCCTGCATTCTTTACGTTGGCCGTCTATAATTCGGCAGATTGATTTTTTACTGGCTCTGTTGGCCTTTTTAAAACTCCTAATAATAAAGACCCTACATACCATAGGCATATACCCATGTATTTCATTTGGTTAGAGACTTTACCCACACCTTTTGGGGCCTAAACCAGGGCATCCTACTGTAACTCAGCAGACTCTCAGGTCTTTGCTATGGTGTTTCTTAGGACGTCCCACTTGCCATCTGTATCAGCCCCACCCTTTTCACCTTTGCAGGAACATGGTCAAGATAAATTCATTATTTTTTAAATAATGAGAACTTAAAGACCCCTAAGTGTCCCATACACGATTCCTTTGCCTTTGGCTTATTTTTCTCTGAAGCATGCAGATGGCAACTAAACATCTCAGGCAATATAAAGAGCAGTCCAAGGGCATATTAGGTAAGCACAACCTCCAAAGCCTAGGAGCTATTGCCACCTGCTGTGCCTTCCCAGTGAGGCAAGAAGAGTGAACCCCTAGGGAACCCCTGCAGGACAAGATGATATTCAGGCATGAAACACCTCTCCCCTGGGGGAGTGACAAAAAGCATAACTGGACCAGAATATGACTCCCTCCCCCAGGCCCCCCAACCAAAGCACAAGAAAGGAGAAACAGCAGCAGCATAAATTCATAGTAAGCTATCAATTCCAATTTTTAATGAAACACCACCACAAACACACACTGTCAGTGCCAGGGCTAGTATTGCAGGGGTGAAGGGAATCTAGTAATATGTCAGTATAGGGACTGTAATTGTGCTTAACTGAAGGTTCCTTCCCACCACAACAATATGCTAGTAAAATAGCCAAGCAAAATCTGACTACAGATCACCACCATCATGAATCCCTACACCCTTTTTTAAATTAAAAAAAAAATAGTAGTGAAAGTAGTAACACAGTTAACATGAACAAGAAACAGTAGTGGGTAATCAATCATTCTAAAAATATAGCTATCTGTTAAGGGAAAAGGATCGAATACAGTAGGTAGAACTATTTGTTATGGAGAGATGCTAATCTCTTCCTTCCCCACAGAAGTTTTCCATTACAACCTCCAATTCTGAGCTTCCTAAGTTCACCAAAGTGAAACCTGGCCACACAAAATTTCACAGATGTGTGCCAAGAAAAGCTTTTTTCTGGACAGTTTGAGGCAAATTGATTATGGCATTCTGAAGATATGAGAGATCCAAAAAAAGTGAGGTGTTCTTCATTTCTTGGACAGTTTCCTAATGTTTTTTGGCTCGTCATAACTTAATAATGGCTAAGCTTTAGAAACTATGAATTTGCTTTTAATATGGCTTGGTGAACACTGGTGCCTTTCATTGGTTTTAAGCTATTTTATTAGTAAGAGTGGATTTGGGCACACAGTTGATGTTGTGATGGCTTGTAACAATGGATGCTGGCTTGTATTTACTGCAGGAAAGCTCATCTGACCCACACAGGCCACCTTGTCAACTCATCAATATACATGATGTTTAGGAGATGCAGAATAAAAGGCTTAGTCCTCTTCCCTTAGGCACAAAAAGGTTTAGGATCGGACTTCACAAGTTCCATACAGAACCAGCTTTTCCCCAAGCCAGATACAAATGTTCCTATAGTGCTTATGAGCCTTGCCAGGACCAAAGCACCTCCACACACTCAAGATCTTCCCTGACTCAGGCTACTGGCTCCATAGTCATAACCCCAGTCCCCAACCCAAGGAGCCTATAAAGCTCCACGATAAAGGAGCTTCACACTTCACAGAGCACACAAGGATTGACAAAGCTCTACTTCAGTTGTGCTTACACGCACCATTGGCTTAGTAAGAACTCCCTCACTTTCAGACTGACTGTCACCTTCTAGCTGAAGTCCTCCTTTCTTATCTTGTGGTATCTTCCTCCACCTTTCTCCTTCAGTCTCTGCTCCCATTTTCCAGTTCTGCATGTCACACATATGCTTCCCCAATAACAACCTTTCCACAAGCTCCTGCATAACTGGGGAGTTCTACAAGGATTTATAAAGTTATTAAGCATATTAAAATCCCAGACCAAAGTAATAACAATAATAACAACAAAAACAAATCTCTTCATTAAACTGCAATGCAGCAAAACCACTTAAGGAGACCTCAAGATGCAATTAGTTTTCCATGAAGATGGAGCCTGGATAAACCAAGAAACGCCTGTACAGCAGGAATTGATTCCTTGCAAAGAGTGCCTTGTTAGTACAGCTTCCAAAAAATGTTGGTTTTCATAAAGAAAAAATTGTTAGTCTTGTGCATTTGTTGACAAAAACACCAATACAGAAAACGAAGTTCAAGAATTCCCTTCTATACTTGTCACTTCCTTTGACAGCAATGATCGCCAACTGAGTTGTCTAGAAAATATAAAGCCCCACAGTTGATGGGTGATGGAAACCCTAGGACATTTCTCGCGTAAAAAAGGCTTCTCCGTGAAGTACATTTTAGCACAGAAAATACTATAGTTAACAAAGAGACCCATTCTTTTGGAGATGCACACATGCATGACTCCCATTAATAGGAGTTATGAGAGTGCATCGAGAAGAAATAGACTTCAAAGCGTCTTCATTTACCAAACACTGATCGTGCACAAAAGCGCCTTTTAAGAACACCACATTCCTTGTATTGAATCTTCCTCCTCAAAAACAAAAGGCTGTTGTAGGCAGCCAGACTCCACACTATCAGAAAACCCCTACATTATTGTAAACCCCTAAACTTAAACAACATTAACAGTTATGATGCAGACATAAAAGCCACAAAATTCAAATGATTTTCCTAAGTGGCAAGAGCAGCACAAAATCATTTTGCAGTTCTTAATCAACTCTGTACTTTCCCAGCCATTTTGTTCCAGGGGTGCAGACATATTAAGCATTTAAGGTAAAACACAACGGTTAACTAACTTAAACACTTGTCTCAAGACAACACTCAGGGCTCAGTCAATTATTAGAGAAACCACACATGTGGCAGTGATCCGCAGAGAGTCCAGCATGCCTTCCTAACACACTTCCAAAGATGGCATGGTATGTGCCTGCCATGAACCCTCAGGGTGCATGGTGGGACAGAACTATGGTTAGTAAATGCAGGCAGTATTGAAGGGTTGGCAAGACCTCTTATGCCTCCTTAATGCTGCAAACTCACATAGGGCCCCATCAGCTTTAGCCCTCCTTGATGCTTGGATTGTAAACTTGGCTAGGAATCTATTTCTGCAAATGTATTGATCATGGCATAAGGCCCACTGGCAGGTTTGTTGCTCCAGGATACTTTCTAAACCAGGTTACAATTATTTGTGCAAATATGTGTTTCAGCACACAAAATCTTTAAGAAGTGTTTTGAAAACATAATCTTTGTGTAAGCACAGAAAGTACTTTTCAAGGTTTGTCAAAATAATGAAAAAACAGGACCTTTTAATGCACTTTTGCCTTTTAAATGTTTTGAGTCTAAAGTAGCTGAGAGACGTGTATGTGTAAGGGGAGGGGGAAGAGAGAGAGAGAGAGAGAGAGAAGTGCTCTATACTTAAGCTATACTAAATCTCAATTCAAGGAATTATTTTTTCCATCTAAGATTTTTTTTTAACCAGATTTCAGTCAAGCACTGATTTTCATGGGTGCATTATAAACTCTAAAAAGTAGAAGATTATGAAGGAAGGAGCTGACAACTCAGTTAAAGTCAATCAAATCATGAACACTAAGCCAATTATTTGGCCATATTGTAATAAAAAATTTTTTGGGCATACGTAGTAAAAACAAAAAAGCACCACACAAAACAAGCCTTTTTTTATTAACAGAAAATGTATTTAAGGAACATGCATAAGTATGGCCCTAAACCTGCCTGCTATGTACCATAAAATAACTAAGATAAATTTCAAATTTGCCACTATCCATTTTTATTATAAAACATGTATATCTAGTTAAGAAATTTAGCTACTGTAAACTATTTCATGTGAGTAGTTGAAATATAGCTTGTAGAACAAAAAGAATGATCAGTGAACAAGGATGATTACTGAAACATGGCTTTGTAGAAATTACATCATATACATTTATTGTGATTTGCAAAGCACCTATTTTCATTCTAAACATTGTAACACTCTTTGTATACAAAGCTCATTGAATATAAACGATATAGCAAAACATATCCTAACTCATTTATGTTTTTAAAGGTATTTATTTCGTACCTCCCAAGTTTGTTGTTTGTGACTGACAACAACTTGTAGTCAGAATACAAATGCATCTAAAAAAGTCAAGCAGTCCTGATCCAAAGCCCACATATCAATAGAAGATCTTCCACTAACGTCAATGAACTTTGGTTCAGGTTCATAGTGTATTACATGGCTTATAGACCCCTCAGTCCATAATATACAGCATGGTAAATATTCCACAACTGCTTGAGAAAAAACATGGCAACTATCCTACATGTTTCAGGTGTATAGATAGAGATGCTTCCTCAGACTGACAAAGGGTGTTTGTACCTGAAAGAAGAAATTTTCCAACTATAAAAGATGGTCTAATAAAAGATGTCAGATTTACCCAAAGAACCTTGGCAACTATCCTAAACACACATTTGTTTTTTTGCAAATATATCCTTTACAAAGTATGTATGTTTTCAAGATAACTGGGTATCAATTTATTATTTCAGGTAAGTTTAAAGTCAAAGACTATTTCTTGTAGTTATGAAGGACTTATTGTTTATAACTGACTTATTACAACTTGACATTGACTTCTACATGAGTTTACTGATAACTGATCATTCAGATTCCATAGACATTGGAAATGCTGAACTGGCAGGACCAATACTAGACAGTACGAAGACAGCTGATGCAATTATTGACCATTCTGCAGAGCCTTATGGGGGGGGGGGGGGGGGGGGGGGTTTTTTGTTGCGGCGCTTGTGGGGGGGGGCGGGGAGGGGCTGGTTTGCTTACTCCAACAGTGGCGGCAGGTTCTGTGATATGGAAACCTGTCTATCAGGAACTTGAGTCCACATTTCACAGGCCATCAAGCAGCTGTCAGATGGTAACAACTTTCATTTGTTACCAAGCCTGGTTCAAAGTGACAGGGTAAAGGTGAAAGGCTCCATATACCAGTCACATGAGCTATCCAACCCCACTTTATGTTGCGAATTCTAAGATAGCTACTATCTTGCTGAATTTGTGCTGTATGTGGGCATTTTTTTAAAACTAGCATCTCTTTAGTTGTATACTGGTCTCTTTCACAAGGTTTATAAAGCAAGTCCTTGTTACTTTTATATCCAGTTGTGTGCACCCATGCTTGTTTTACTAAAGTGATCATGATTAAATCCCATAACTCAGGGTCATGCAAAGCAGGGTCCTATCAGAGACAGAAATGAACTAGTTTTATTTTAAGGCATTAAAAAAAAAAATCACAGGATTTAAATCTTGATTAAAATAAAACAGATGTTGGACTGAAAAAATGGATTTAGAAGTGTGTTGTTATTGTACTGAAGAAAAAGGAGCTCTACACTTAAAAGTATATTGTGGAACACTATACTAATGGTCAAAACACCTTGCAAGTATACTATCCAAGATAACCTGCAAGTTTTCCTGTACGGGATCAAAGCTTTTGTTTACACCTAGTTTTAAAGTAACCAAAGCAAAAATTATCTTTCAAAAGACTTACTAAAGGGAAAATCCTCTGCCAAGCTCCAACAAACAAGTTTAGTAAAGGGAGGTTGGAGAAACAGAAATCATCTTCCTATACTTTGCAAGCTCAGGAAACTCTAAAAGCTGATCTGATCACCAGTTTCAGAAACCATCAAAGTCTCTGCACCTCTGCACAGGCACAGATGGCTACTGAATTCACAAAGTTTCAGCTATAATCCCCAAAATCCCCTCCATGGTGTGGCTCATGGATCCCTTCAAATGATGGATGCAGGCACAACAATGGCACGTATATTCTGCATGGTCATCTAGAAACTTCCACATTACAGGGACAACAGTCCACCCAATTCCCAATCTTTAAAGCTCAGAGTCTTTCCATTTGCTTCAACGGACTTTGAATCAAGCCCTTGAAAAACAGTGCTTACTGTGTTTAAAGTGGTTCTCAACCTTTTTAGCCTCAAGGCACCCCTCCCATAACTTTTCTGAACTTTGTAGCATCCCAGCAGTTGAAAAATCACTGATATGTATCTAAACTCAGAAGAGATATGAAGAAGAGCCTTGAGGCTAGAAAAATTGAGAATCAGTGATCTAACTGGTGCTACTTAAGGGCAGCAAGGCCGGATCTCACCCTGCCATGCCCTGCCCTTTTCACACCTCACACCTTCCTCATCCCTGGTCCAGACCTCAAGGGGCAAGGACAACACTCACTGAAGCTGCTCCATACAACAGCAAGCACCCCTACAGCCTCTCCGCCCAGTCCTGGGAACATGGAAGGAATGGAGAGCACAGGCTGGATTGCAAAGTGCAGTTTGGTCCATGCATCCACCCACCTGCTGGCAGCAGAGCACACTGCTAGGAGCCTGCCTGGAGGTATGAAGGTGGGAAAACCAGTAGAGGCAGCAGTTCCCAGATAAGCAGCTTCAGACATCGCTCAAGTAGCTGGGGCAGATGCAGGGTGCCAGATGGGGGAGGAGGGCATTTACCTCCTCATACAGGGGCCATGCGGCATAACAGCCCTAACGGGATCATGCATCACCCTGGTTGAGAATCACTGATTTAATATACTAAAACATGGGAGTATAGGAAGTGTTATGAATCCTACTGTGGTGGCACCTGTGAAGGCACACAACAAACATTTATTTTCTGTCTAGGTATTAAATACCTCCTTCCTTGAAGCACAAGGGAAGTTTACAAAAATGTAACAAAACACTGATGATAAGGACACATCTTCAAAGGAACTAGAAGGTAATAAAGGCCACATCTTCTTGTGCCTGATACTGTAAGGTAAAATGCTGCACACACTCAGCTCCTAAGGAATTCTTTAGAGGCCTTCAGCTTTGCTCAAGTTGGGCTTCTAAAAAGTGACTAGCCTTAAATAGCCCTTTCAAGGCCAGTAAACAGTGACTGTCAAAGCAACTGCAAAGAACAAGCTCCAAGGTCAAGGGCCCTCATCAAGAACACCCTGAAAACAGCTCCTGACATTTAACTCCAAAAACATACATCTGCCCAGACACATTAAAATTCCTTTGCCAGTTTATACAAATGACTTCCCTCCCAATTATATAGTTGGTCCAATAAAAGATATCACATATTTAAAAAGCATAAACAAAAAACCCAAACACTGTCAGGACTCATAGTAGAAATTATATATTTTATCAGACCAACAAGATTTTTGCAAAAAAAATTCTTTAATTCTTTAATAAAGAATTTTTTTTTTTTGCAAAAACCTTGTTGGTCTAATAAAACATATCATCTCTAAGAATCCCGATTACCTTTTCCTCTAGACCAATACGGCTACAACCTGGATACCCAAACACTGTCATATATTTCTTGAACCATCACAAGTACAACACTGCAACATAAGCATTATGATATCCTTTAACTTCAATCTAGTGGTTGCAAATTCATAACTAAATTTGTCTACAAGTCTTTTAAAAAAATCCAATTTGACTAAAATAATTTGATTTTTCCAAATTAAAAATATTTTTTGTTAAAGAATCACCACTAATCATTTGTCAGAAAAGAAACTCTCTTTTATAAATTCCAGCTGGAGCCAAATTATAATGTTAATGTTTTCAAAGATTCAAAAAATAAAATTCCGTTTTGTACATTGTCACTCAGATTTAACATAGTAATATAATTTACTTCTTCATATTGTATTATATAAACATTCATACATGTGCTAAGTTTTGAACACAGCAACATAGTTCTATTTGTGGGGAGACAGAATACATTTTATAAATAATACCTATACATATGTGTTTACAGGGTTTTTGACTGTAAGCTCTTTAGCAAACAGACAGCACTTCCTCTTGTGTCTCTATGCACTATCTAAAGCATTTTCAAAGAGACTTTCAAAATACTCATCATCTATGAATGAAACACCTACTTTAACTCGCGTAGCTCATAACTTTTAAGTTTCATAATTGATTATCTGTGCCAATATTTTAATAGAGATTGTTTCTAACTGCAGAATTTTAACAGAGCTCTAGATATATAGTATGTAATTGGATTCAAAACATTGCTTTCAGTTAGCACAACCCACAAAAACCACATTAGGTGACTTTTTCAGCTACATAAAATACAAAATGCAAGGGGCATGAATTCAGAACAGGCCCTTAAAGGTATAAAGTTCAGAGTAGAAACATGTACACAGCTGCTCTAAAAATAACTGTGTTCAGATAAGTCAGAGCAATTATTTTTGCAGAATACTGCACACAGTCAACTGCACTAAGCAATTAAACATGACAAAAGGTCAGACGGTGCCTAATAAACCATTTACTGCTACAATTATACTCAAGTTATAGGCAGCCTAATATTTTACAACAATAAGGAAATGATTCAAGAAAAATGTATCTTGTTTTAGTTTATTTTTCAGTCACTACTTTCAGCATTAGTCACAATTTTTTAATACACATTAAACATGCAAAAAAAAAGTAATATCAGGACATGCTATTTAAGAGAATACCTTTATTCAAGAGGAGGCTCAACAGCCTAATTCAACAAAATAGACTCTGTAACTGCACTGCAAAAGCAATAGCAAAACCAGGCATTCTGTCTTCTGAATGAAATCCTAACGCCCATGTTGCAAAGTTATTGTGGCATGAGAGTCATCACAACTTTTTCAAAGTGCCGACTGCCTCACTGACAACCTTCCCTCGATTTGCAATCTCTGTTGAGCTCCATTAGCATGCCCCTCTGCCCCCATAATTTGTAAATACATCCCAACAGCAACTACAAAAATTGTTTATATGGACACTTAATATGCCAAAAAATATTTATTTTCTCATAATGCCATTAATAGGTAACACAAGGAGAGAGAGCCAGTACCAGAGACCGTATTGTCTACCTCTACAGATCACTAGCAGGCGCTCTGCAAATTCTACACCAGATGCTCCCAAGCTTTTTCTTATTGTGTACTCCCTTCCAGATTTACCAGCTGCCTGCATACCCCTACCACCATACATTTAATAGTTTAACCCCTTAAATGCCACTTATTTGAATGAAAATGAAATCCATTACACAGTTTCTCCCCCGTTCTCCCCCTCCCCCAAATTGCATACCCCAGGGGTACATGTACCAATTTGGGAACCCCTGCCCTACACCACAATTTAAAGTGGGTAAGAGAATGAGTGGACTCTTATGGAGTTAACAGAAACATCTTGAAATTGGACAAGCTTGGATTATTAGCAAGCATGCACTGATAAAAATCCAGAGCATACTACTGGTGTAACTATTTAGTAACTCTATTCAGGACGCTAACCTAGATAACCATATGGTTCCTCTAATTTTATTGAACTGCACCATTTCTCACTTCTACTAAACAAGAATAAAGGTCAGATTCTGTAAAGGGGTGGGGGTAGGGCATAAAAGAAAATAACTATGTATGAGAAACAATTTTAAAAAGTCAGAAAAATGGATATGCAGATTTTATTCTGCTCCTAAATGAATGCGATATGCTACATAACACAAGACATGTGAACATTTTCACAATTTTCCTGCCAGCAAGCTAGTTAAGGAAGGTTTCTTTTAACATTTTCTTACTTGAGCACCTAGATGTGTAATCTCAACATTCTCTAAGAACATTTTATAATTGAATTCTCTGGCAATACATAATTTTCTCCATTTTTCAAGGGGAAAAAAAACAAGGGGGAAAGGGTAAAACACTCCAGAAGTAATTTTACATATCAGTTCTGTTGCAATGCATTTATAAAACCTGTCTTATGAACATATGGACCACAAGAGAAAACATCTGACCTACCACCACAGGCCAGCTGCACAGGTGCATCACAGGATGCTTCTTCCTACAAACCTTGCAAAACGCATAGCAGCTCTCACTAAGATCCCTATCTTGCCATTTACATTTCAGAAGCAACCTTTACCAGGAACATTTATGTCTTCACCAGAGTTCTTCCTGGGTGGGTGAAGCAGACCCCTGCCAAGGAAGGCCCTCCTAATTGGCCACAGGATGCAGCCTTCTCATTTCACAGATGAGCTAGCCATTTACTCCTGCATGTACAACACAACTGTACGATTTATGGTCTTAGCAAAAAAGGTGCACTTAACAGGGTGCACACTCACTCATGACTTTCAGTCAAATACATTTTTTTTATCAGAAAACTCAAAAGCCGCCTCTTCTGACAGAGGGCCAGTTTTAAAGTTGAATTTCAGTTTGCAAACCCCAATTACTGACAGGAATGAGCTGCTAAAAAATCTGCAGGAATTTTAGCTTCAGAGAGAGGAAAACACTGACCTCCACTGAACACACTATTATCAAAACCAGCTGAACTGTATTTTTTTCTTTTTTTTGCTCAAGATTTGGGGGGGGGGAAATTGTGTTTTAGGTTCGGACACAGTCTGACCTTTGGAATGAAAACGAGCCAAGTTTAGAAAGTTGAGTGACTTAAAACTGAAGATTAGACTGAAAGCCATTAGGTTGCCCCTGCCCCTCCCTTTAGTTAACATTGCCCCTCCCCTGCAATATGTGAGAGAATTAAATTAGTACATCTTAAACCATGTAAGTAAATAAACTATTTGGACAGGGAATCAACTGCGAGTGTTTTTTCCTAATAAGACAGAAGCTAGTTATCATCATAAGCTAGAGAAGATACAGAGGGAGCTGGCTGTGTCTGAGTTGAAAGTTATTACAGATGCAAGTTCCTGATAAAATATATAATCATTTTACAGATTTCACAGAAAGGATCAACTTTTTCCTATTACAAGGAAGCTTTTTCTGTCCCCCTTTGACAAGATTACAAGGCAAAGTCCAGCCACCTAACTGGCAGTCTGAAGTTCAACCTGAGAAAACAAACATAAAGGGGAATGGAAGAGCCTTGGAAAGCAACCGCAAAAAAGGTCTCATTTAAATTCCTGGAAAGCACTGCTGCTCCAAGCGGATCTATTCAGCTCTCAGAATGGGCAAGTCCTGCTAAACACACACACATGGACACACACACACTTGCACCCCCCCCATACTCACTCACACACTCACTCACATGCTCTCAACCCACCCTCACACACTCACCTCATGCTTACTCACATGCCGACTCATTCACTCACACACACACCATGCTCACTTGAATTCACTTGCATGCTTGTACACACACACATGCTCACTCAGACTCATTTACATGTTTGCTCTTGCACACGCACCCTCTCATTCACTCATGCTCACTCATGAACACACGCACGCTCTGTGTGTACACACTCATTCATTCACACTGACTCATTCACACACATGCTCACTCACACACTCTCCTTCACACACATGCTCACTCACACACTCTCCTTCACTCGCACGTGCATGCTCACTCATTCACACACCCGCGCACACATGCACACACCCATGCTCACTTAGCCATGCATGCCCACTCACTTTCATTCGTTTGTGCTCACTTGCACATGCTCTCACACATGCTCCCACTCATTCGCTCACCTGAACCCATGCTCACTTTCACTCACATGCGCTCTCACATGCACACACTGGGCTCACTCGCACACTCAGGCACTCGCAGGCTGTTAGGACACAAAGCGCCCGAGCAAAGGATCCCAGAACCCCAAGGCTGGGCAGAGGGTGGTTCATTCCGGCCAAGGGCGCAGACCCCAGACCCCCCCAGTGCAATCTCAGGCGCGCGCAGTCTACACGGCGGCAGCAATCGCAACCTCTCCACTCTCGCACCCGGGGGGCAGCTCCCAAACTCGGCGCCCTGCAAAGCCCCGCGGAGGGGAGGGGAGGGGCAGGGGGCTGCTGCTACCCCGGGGCCCCAGCTCCATCCCCCCGCGGGTGTGAGCCCCTTGAAACCCCCGCAAGCCTTTGCCATTGTGGCCGCGCTCCCTGCGGGGCAGGGGCAGGGCTGGTACCTCCAGGCGAGAGGGGAGGGCGCTTCCGCACCGCCCTAGAGAGCCG